>NC_048420.1:11878960-11921127 GCF_013103735.1 Etheostoma cragini | reverse complement strand
AGCCCGCTGCTCTTCACCCTGCTGACGCATGACTGCACTGCAACCTACAGCAACAACCACATGGTGAAATTTGCTGACAACACAACTCTGGTGGGTCTCATCACCAAGGACGACAAGACTCAATACAGGTTGGAGGTTGACCTTCTGACCACGTGGTGCAGGGACAACGACCTCCTGCTGTATGTCAGCAAGACTAAGGAGATTGTTGTTGACTTCCGGAGAGGTCACATCCAACACCTGCCACTGACCATCGACGGTGCTGTGGTGGAGAGAGTGAGCAGCACCAAATTTCTGGGGGTGCACATCAGTGAAGACCTCTCCTGGACCACCAACACTGCATCACTGGCGAAGAAAGCTCAGCGCCGCCTGTACTTCCTGCGGAAACTCAGGCGAGTAAGTGCTCCACCAGCCATCATGACAACATTCTACCGAGGCACCATTGAGAGCATCCTCTCTAGCTGTATTGCTTTGTGGGGCAGAAGCTGCACTGAATATAACAGGAAAGCCCTGCAGCGCATAGTGAACACAGCTGGAAGGATCATTGGTGCTACACTCCCCTCCCTGAAGGACATTTACACATCCCACCTCACCCGCAAGGCCACCACAATTGTGAGTGATTCAAGTCACCCCGCTCACAATTTGTTTGATCAACTGCCCTCTGGAAAGAGGTGCAGAAGCCTGCGCTCCCACACCACCAAACTCACAAACCGCTTCATACACCAGGCTGTTAGGATGCTGAACTCTCCCCCCTCTACCCTCAGTTACATGAATATCCTTGACTTTGGACCCAAAATGGCTGCCTTGCACTACTCAACTTGTACACTTGCAGACTTTTTGTTGTCCTGAAAACACTTGAGAACACATTTCTGCTGCTCTACATAACCAGCACCACTATGCTACCGCCTGTCTTTTTGCACATTACATAGACTGTCGACAGTATGCATAAATGCACATTTTTAACAAAAATGTCGCTGCTCTTATTTTCCTCATTGTATATATCTTATTATTTTTACTTTTTTATGTTGTTTACTTGACTGTTATGTTTGTCTGTGGACCAAATTTGTTATAAATGTCTTGTCACCGTGGGATAGAGGGAAACGCAATTTTGATTTCTTTGTATGTTTTGACATGTGAAGAAATTGACAATAAAGCAGACTTTGACTTTGACTTTGAACACCAACAAACTCATGTAAGTAAGATCCTAAATATACATCTTGACACTATCTAAATACCAGACAGCAAGTGATTGAGGGGAAAATGTAAAGTGAATGGCTACATAAAACAAATGTAGCATGTTTCTGTGTTTAGAGGAGATGCTTGAAGAATTCTCACTTGTATTTGATGGCAAGGGCAACTGTTGTTCCTACACACACATCTTTTCTTATGTGAGCAAGCATGTAGGTGCACGGCATCTCTAATGCAGTGTTAATTTTGACAGCTATTTTAGATTTAATTTTAGTCCGACAAAATGCATATTAGTTTTAGTCACTTTTTAGTTATTTATCAAGCTTTCATAGTTTTATAGTTTCAAAACATTTTAGTCAATGAAAAGACATTACATTTTAGTCAACTTTTAAGGATTACTTTCAGTCAAAATGTTTTGTCTGAATTTTGTCAGCTTTTTTTTATTTAGTCAGATTCCTGTTTCAAATGTTATATAATGAGCATTCCAGTTATCTAGTTATCTAGACTTGCCAAGCACTCAACGGTCCTGCTGTTATTGAAGATATTTGAACTATCCAAAGACAGTTGCCCCGTTCATCAACTCACTGCTGAATGAAACACTGACGTATGAAACTGCCAATCAGAATAATTGACTTATTCGTCGAAGATGCTGAAGCGGAGTTCCAGATTGTTCAAGCCCACTTTAATCAACCACCAGAACCAGACACTGTGCTGTGGCGATGGGTCTGGCAATTGAAGACACCTAGGACTTACACACACACACACACAACACACAAAGAGAGAGAGAGAGATTTTTTTAAGGTACATTTTAATCTCGTCTTTTTTCGTCACTGCGTCCATGTCCATTGTGCATTGATGCAAGAATTAATTTCAACACCCCTCTCTGTTTGTGACACTTTGTAATTCTGACTCATGTCTTGTGATGCTGCTCAAGTTGGTTATTTGTCGAGCTCATCTCTGATCAGCTCTGCTTTGCGCTGTACTACAGTCACATTTTGTAATGCAGCGCTGTACACGCGCTAAAATGACCCAAGCACATTAAAATGGTGGATAAGAATGCTACCAGAGACAGATGGCGAGGAGCGGATTGAGGGAAGGATGGAGAAATAGACAGACAGGCATTGAGTGTAATAGCATAACATTGAAATTCAAAGAAATGGGGCAAGACACAGCTGTGTTTGTGAGCTGCCATCAGCCACAAATACCACTGATTGCTGTGTTCCCCCCCCCCCCCAGCAAGACAATGAAGGTTGAAGCCATCCTCTTGGCAGCCATCTTGGTCTGTGATTAATCTTGTGTTCTCCTCACCATGATATTATATAATTCCAAAGGCATTTGGCAAGCATTTTAAATTCTTACTGGCGTAGGTATCTGTACAACATGCTGCTCTCACTTTACTTTCTTTTACTTAACTTACAAGAGGTCCTTTTCCTCTTCACAGCAGTAGTGTCTATTTTCTGTAAATGGCTCATTTAGTGCCAGGAAATAAACCCCAACCCACCCTACTGCCAAATGCTGGCCCCTTCTCACTCACCAATTAGGCCTATCAGTGGTGGCACTGTTCACTCTCAGCCATGACAAGGTTGTAATGAAAAATTATGCTTGGCGATCATTCTGCCTCTTGTAATTTGAAAGAGAAGAGGAAGACAGAAGAGAGTTATTCCTGCAAAGTTTGAATAGTAAAAAGAATCCATATGACTTTCAAAGACTTTTTTGGAAAAGCAAACCGGAAAGTCAGGCTCATCTTTTTCTTTATCATAGTTTAGACACTTCCATGGGTTCTCAATGTAGAGCTGGCATAACATCAAACCACTGAATCATATCTTGTTGAGACACTGAACAATGTTGTCAATATATAGAGGGAGGAAAATATGGATGTGCCTTCTCAAGGTATTGTGGTCAAGACCGGGACATAGCGCTATTATTTACCTGCATATGAAGCCCATTTTTCTTCAGCACTTGCTGTATCGATCGCCGGTGCTTCATTAAACCAGGCAATTTAGGGACCGCAAAGTTGCATCCCTGTCTCCTTGAAATGCAGCATTCTGTTTTTTTGAAGCCTCCACCAACTCTTTAGGGTCTCCTTTTTCCCGTTTTCTTTCTATCAAACTCCCTGAGTGCTACACTGGATGCTTCAATAAAACATGTGATGCCTAGCACTGCAGTATTCTGCCTTACTTGCGTCAAATCCTCCTGTGTACCGTATCCATATTTCATGACTTCCAAAGTTTAAGCTAAAATCTCAGAGTGCAAGGGCAAGGATGGTGTGAGCATCACAATACATCATCATTTATCAACATTATGAGTAAAGACAAGGCTCCCATTGTTGCATTGCTGTGTTACTGCTTGCAGTTTTTGCTCTGTGGACAACTAGAGGCTATATAAACTGTCAAGTGAGTCCCCCTCTTTTGGCTGTTGACTAAGTACAAGGTGCAGTCAAATGGATTGATTTCAGACTCACGTCTGTCTGTCTGTCTGTCTGTCTGTCTGTCGGTCTGTCTGTGTGTGCCTTAGGACAGGCCTGTAGGGAAAATGACAGGATCCTTAAGAGAGGCAATTGGGCCTTATTACATTCTGGATTAATATTGTTTCACAAGTCAGTGGAAGGACAATTCAACTTCCTCTTTATGGATTGTAAATTGCATCCCAGATTTTTGGGACCGACTGCAGATTAAGTTAAACAAGGCAAATGTAGACATTCAAAGCAAAGCTAATTCTAAGACAAATGAGCCTGCTGCACAGTTGGAAAAAAAAAATGAAGACTTCCTCTTGATGCCATTGAGTCTATCACAGTTTCTCTTTATCGCTGAAAGCAAAACAGACAAAAAAAAATACAAATATTAATTATATGCTATACTGTGCATTAATCAAACTTTTATTTGGTCATGAATGCTGCCTGCACTTGTGAGCTCAGCTTTACAGTACATGCTGCTGCATTTTACGTGCGCTGTCGAACGTATTCACAGTGCTAAATGCGCGCCCTTTTGATAGGAAACAGTAATTAGCTAATTAGCAACATTTGTTGAATGCAAGCCGGTAACAGGTCGCAACCGTTGGTGTCACATATTGAATAAACATGCTAGTTAATAAGCACTAAATAAGAGCAAGAGCTTTGACAGAACATCCTTCTGTTTCTCATTCTTTATTTACTACTGACACATCTCTTTGACACCAAGATGTTTATGAGACACATTTAAAAAGAATAAAAGATAAAAACATACTGAATTCTCTTTTGCATTTGAGTACTATCGTTCCCGCTGTAGTTTTTCTGTAGCAGGGCGAGTAAAAATAACATCAGTGCGTCATTCTCAGGGGCCTTATGATGGTGCCGGTCCAGCCAGCTACCAGCACCCATAAAGCTATACACACTAATAGTTTGAGCTTGTTTTTGATGTTTCACACAGGGACTTTATCATGTATACCATCTTGTGAAAACTGATCTGATATTTTGTGCCCCAAAATCCTGGTTCTTTTCCTGTTTCTCTTGTCTCTTCTGGGATTTCCAGGCTTTGATATTCCTTATTTAGGTCATGGAGTCCATATCACTTTGAAGAGCTAGCTGGGCATATACAACTTTTAGTTTCTCGATGAAAATAAAGCTTTTAACAAGAAAATCCTATGATGAGGCCAAAATACATTGTCTTAAGCTAATTTGCAATTTGACTCAGAAGCATTGGAGAAGAGTCAAATAGAAATCAAAAGAGAAAATGTGTAAGGGAGCAGGAAAGAGAATAATAGTGGGAGGCACAATGTAGAGGAAGTTTAAATGGACAACTATAATTTAAGGAATCAGAGGAGGCTGCAGTGAGGGATTGAGAAAGTCAGACCACTTTCCCTGCAGGTATCAGCTCCGGGATGTAAGCTGTAGTGTACATACATTTTACATCACAATTGCAGATAAGGGAGCTTCACTCTGATCACAGTAAACATCCAGGGATGCACATATCATTTAATCGTCATCGCAATATAAACTGTATAATATAGGGACAATTTGGTATCACAGGGCTGGGGACCTCCTCGACCCACAAATTTGTGTCGGAAATGGGCTTCTTTGAGGGCGGCATTATGTGGATCCTTTAAAATAATATCAAAAACAAGGGTGGAATCGCAGAGCAATTGGACGTCAAAGAGGACCCGGCTCAATTACAAGCCATTAAAACCATAACAGCTGCTTGGAAAGAGAGAGGATCGATAAAGGGCAGTGTAACTGTCTGACACTGCTCACTAATATCTGAAACATCAACTCCCCTTCAGAAAGAGACGGAGGAAGAGGGAGAAAGTGAAAGAGGAAGGACTTAGTGGGTGAGAGAGAGGAAATGGAAAGAGAGAGAGAGAGAGAGATAGACTCTTGAGTACTTTCCATCTTCCTTCTCTCACTCCTCTGCTGTACTGTATACATTTCACAGCACGCACACTGACACACCTGCAAATCATGTTTTATATAGTTTACAGTCATTCCCAAATGTTACTGTTGAATGTATTTAGAGCAACATGCAGCACAGTGCAGTAAATAGTGCTCACCTGTGCTGCTGATGGCTGTCTTTACCTTAAATATACTAAATACACTGCCTGAACTGTTTAGTTTATGGAAGTGCATCCATCTTAAAGCTGAACAAACACCCGATCCAGACAGAAATGCTTGAACACTCTCCACCTCCTTCCTTGATTTAATTTCTTTTTTCTCTTTGTCACTCTTTCCTAGCTCTCTTTCCTCCCACACAATCCTTTTTTGCTTTATCAGGGCATCAGAACACGGAAGCGTTAAGCCTCCTTGAGGTTGATACTGAGCTCAATGCTATTTTCTTTCCCTGTTGGTGCTGTCATTCAGAACTTTTTTTATAGTCTACAGCTGCAAGTGGAATCCAGCACGATAGGTGGTGATAAATGATAATGTCTCTTTAGCTTCAGGCATCATCAGCTTGGTCTCTTAAGACATAATCACAACAAAAATATAGTTTGTATGAGTCTGTACACAATATGTTATGTACGAACGTTTGTTTTGATGATTGATAATTTCATATTGGCAGGTTTGATTCTGTCGATCAGGGGTAACGTCCTCTCAAAGTTGCTTGGTTTAATTCAATCTGACAAAGAAGGTCCACAAGGTATTGATATCTTTGATTCATCACAACATAAAGGGACCTCAATGTCCACATGACTACATGATTGGAAAAATAAATACATTTTTTTTTAAAGGTTTTTTCTATCATTTTTAGCTATTTTAGAGATGAATGGATTGTGTGTTCACCTGATTCTACCCTGCCATTTTCCCTAAATTGTGGCCATTGGATGAATTAGACTTCTTGTTCTTATCCGAGACAGTGAACAGTAGCCAAATGGCTTCTCTCCTCTCGAATCACTAATTCCACTCCCAGCTGGTGTCATCTTTGAACAGCTGTGCCACTCAAACTCAGACTCAAACAAACAATTGTTCAGATGGATAAATGAACATGGCCATACATGCACAGATGCAGACACATAGATGTGCATGCAGGTATTTATAGTTTTGCTCTTATCATTAACGTGTTTCTCTCACTCCATGTCAAATCTCTCGCTTTCCCTCTTTTTCTTTCTAACCCTCTCCTGTAACAAAAGGGGTTTCCTTTTCAAAGGGCCTCAGAAATCCTTGGGCACACAGTATAAAATTGCTCTAATTGTTGATGACGTGTTGAAGCGTTTGGCAAGAGGAAGTCCCAATATTCTACTAATTATGCTGGCAACGATAGGGGCTTCAGAAAGAGAGCAGAAAGACCTACTGTGAATAGTCATAACATGCTTTCTGCTGAATTATATGTTTATAATGTGACATTTGTCTAAAGATTTATCTTTGTTTTGTACCTGCAGCATCACATTTACATGTAAATTGGTATAATGATGTGCATATTCAAATGATTGAGCAGTTTCATGGAATGGGCAGCCTTTAAGGTTCTTTATGGCTTTAAACTGGTACCATTACATCATTATACAGCAGGACATTTCTTCATGACATTGTCTTTCAAATCAGGTGTTATAGTATGTGAATATTACACATGAAATCTGTCATTGAACAGATGACACATTTACCAAAGTGTGGCTTATTTTGACACAGAGAATGTTTGAGAATATTTGCAACACTGCATCTGCTTATGTGTGACATTAGACAGAACATCGTAAGGACTATACTACAAACATGTTGCTTGACAGTATGGTCCCTGGATAGTAAATCTGCTGCACTAGAATGTGTGTTTAAGTCACACAGTACACATACAGGATTTTCCACAAAAATAGCCACAAACTATTGATGTTGTGGAATTGGATGCTACACACCACTTATGTCCAAACCCCATTTTGTTTGTATATCCAAACAGTGCTGTAAAACAAGTGTATGTTACAAAGACTCTGCAACACTAGAAATGAGATTAAACCTATAACAATTGTTGACTGTTAAGTTGTATTTGAGCTTCTGAACCGCTTTAAGGACACCGCAAGGGTTTCCGACTTGACAGACCGCAAAAGAAAACATGACTCACAGTCAGTGAAGTGTTAGGTGAAGTGTGTTTTATATAGAAATGTCCTGAGATGCAGGCAGCACGTCACAACTCTGTTTAAAATTTTAATTCAAACCTTTTAGTGGCTTGCAAGCAGGATGGCCTGCAAGACAAAGCAGACAGAGCAGCACAGCTATAGCTCATTAGTACAGAGTGGAATTTGTCTGTCCTTGAACCTCTCTGTCTCTCATGCACAGACACACACACACACACACACACACACACACACACACACAGAGAGTTATAAATTCATGCACATTTATCATCTGACATCCACTGAACTCCACAGGTTGGTGGAAGACAAAATGGAAAAATGGTGCAGAATGTTTGTCAGCACCTAGCATAAAGAGTGGACATGTCTAATGTCCTTACACACACACACACACACACACACACACACACACAATACAGTGATTAGGTAGATCACTTGTACCAATCTTTATAATTGTTTAACTTGTGGGTATTCCATGATACATCAGAACTGTTTCTTGTCATACTGTCTTCTTTCAGCTGCTGCTTTTCAGCTACTGCATGTTTTATCCATTTTTAGTAATATATTTAGAACTCACATCAGCACAGCTTTTACTGGATGAAACGTCCTGTTTTTTGTGTAAACTTGGATTAGGGTTAGATTTGATCTATTACAGGCAACATTTAACATACGTTTGTTTTCATTTTTGAGTACAACAACATTTTAAGGCTGCTGTAGATTTTATGAGTGCTAGCTCTCTACTGAAACCTCCCTACACCTGGCGGGTCGTACAATCTAGTTTTGGGTTAACATTAATCAGTTGTTGCTGAAACCAAAAATTATATAGTAGTAGTAGCTCATGCAATTGCAGAATCATGCTTTGTTTATATATTTACTGTTTATTGTCTAGTTTTAATGATGAATGAATTTACAAAAAATCCCAGAGAGTGAAAATGGAGCTTTCTCAATGTAGTCTTGCTCTGTGAAGCTATACAATACTTCCCGAACTGAGTTGCTATTTTTGATTAGACAAAACACAAAGGCTACATCTTAAGGCAGAATAAAATATAACACAATTACAAAGAATTGTGCATTATCCTATTTAAAAAAAAAAAGATTTACATTGTACTCTCTGATGTTTTTTGTGATGCCCATTGATTGCTTCTTTTCTCCCTTGAAAACTCAACCCTATTTTTAAGAGCATCTCCTGCAGTTGTGAGGGTTATACTTAAACTTCCGTTCAAATGTGTCCTTTAGGGCTAACCTGAACACTAGCAGTTTCATTTCTGTCCAGAACCGAGGAAATCCATTACAGTGAAATAAAATCCAGGAATTATTCATCTACCTAAATGCTGATGCAGTGTCAAATTCCCTTCACACACACTAGCACCTGGCTTTTAAAACCACTTCCTGGTGGTACCTTGGTTAATACATCTCCGTGTTGAAACAAGATCCACTGTTTATATCGTACTGTATATTCACATGACTTAGCCACAGTTTGCCTTGGGTCAGAACTTGTGCACGATCCAAGTTTTTCAACGATCCTAAATAGATATTTTCATTCAGTAAAGCAGATGCTGTAATGTTTATTCTCAAGGCTCCCTTTGGAAGGTTGTGAGGGAGAAGGAAGATTGTGAGATGTGGAACTTTAGGGGCCATTTTACCTGATATTTACTGCTCAATAGGTTAAGGCCAGGGGGATCACCGCTCCCTGTGGTGGAACATTGTGCATTTTTAAAGAGACAGCACAGACTTACCAGCAGGATGCCAGCTGCCTCACCCAGTGTTAGGAAACACACATACACACACCACCATTGACCTTAAGCTCCAATAAACACAATTAAATATGAATAAGGACATAATTGAAAGTAACCACTGGCACTTTGTTCCTTTTTATTTCACACACACACACACACACTCAGATCCAACCATGCATTATTGGTCTACTACTACCAATAATTATCTTGACATTTTATGTGTTGTCATTAGGACACTTTACAGAGACCACAAAAAATCCCCGTAAAATGGATGCTCATCCATCTCATCCATTTGATTTTTATAGAACAAGGAAGTATGGCAGATTTACCACAGACAACTTGAACGAGAGAATTCAAAATATTTATTTTGTCCATTGATTGGTTTGCTGAACAACTCCCTGCTTATCATCCATACCGAGCCCCTCCCCCTTGTACTCTACAACCTGCTTTCATTGATCTGTCAGGCTGAGAGAGAGGGAGCTAGCATGGGGCCTGGATAGATATTTTACTTGGACCGGGTGTTTATCCTGCAGAGGTAAACTTTGCTTTCAGGCTCTGTTGTGGCATTACTTCCTTTCCCCCCACTGGTGGAGAACAGTGGGAGTAATCAGCTTAATTGGTATAATTATGGGGTAAGCAATGAACCCTTGAATACACGCCTTTGCTTTTCTAAACGGATATTTGCGGATTATGGGGGTAAAGTTCTCTTCCTCAGCATTTATCTAGGTACGCTTTGTCTATGAAGGGGGGCTATAATCTTTCATCTGTTTTTTCACAGAGAAAACAGATGATGCAATCCCCTGACCAGGCTTTTTTGATCAATTTATTTACTGATATAATTTCTGAATAACCTACTCTAGCGGTATTCCTCCCTCAGTTATTATATTATGTGTTCCCAAAATATAAAACATGAAATACTTAAATATAAGTTCTTACAAAAATAGAGGCTAAGGCCACGTAAGAGGTTGTTTCAAGACCATCAAACTGGTTTATACATTCCCACAGACATTAGATTAAAAAAGGTTTGTTTAAATGCTATTGGTGAAGTCCCTACTTTCTCAATAATAAACAAGGACCCTATTCTTTCCCTAACCTTAACCAAATGTGGGTGCTTGAACAGAACCGTAGAAATCACGTAAATTTGTATCATGCTTTAGTTGCTTCCGGCGGCAGATATTGTATTTCTGGAAAGAATATTGTAACAAATGAAATATGTTGTGAACTTGTGGTTTGTTTTCACTAAATTTCATTAGTTTTTTTTGGAGAAATTAATACATACATCATACATTATTTTCATTTAGCTGCCACGTTTAGCCGAAGCAACTTACAGTAAGTGCATTAAAACCATGTAACAATTTATTGTATTACATTTAGTTTTGCATAAGAAGTATTCCACTAGCTTAACTTCTAGAAATATAGATGTTAAAACCATTTGAACCTCTGTGGAGATCAGAAGAAGAACAGGCTGAAAAAATACAGCATAAACACTCACCTCCACCCCTCTAATATTCCACCGGCTTCTTAGTGTAACACTGCTCTGCAGAAACCAAAGGTGTGAGTGAGATTCAGTCTTTTGATGTAATCGTGCTCAGGGGTGTTTCATGTTACTTGTCTAACTGCCAGTTCACCTCAGACCCTGGCTTTGTCTACCTCGCCACCCAGAAGATGGAATTTAAAAAAAATGTAGAGTCGTCTTTGAGCTAGCCTTTTGGCCCCTGCAGGTGTCTGGAAATTAAAAAGTCAGAGAGAGAAAAGAAGAGAGCAAAGGTAAGATTGAGGGAGGCCATGAAAGAGAGCAAGAGGTTTCTGTATATAGGTGGACAGGCATTACCCCTATGGCAAATTCTCGGACACTTTTAGTTTTTCTCTCTTTCGTCTCTCTTCCTGCTCAGGGGAGTGGCCGTCCATAGCAGAGGCCAGATGCTATCAGATGCCATCATTGAAAAATTCAATGTTTTGAGGGCAGTTCATTGAAATGAATCCCCGGACCGGTTCCTGTTTTCTCAGACCTCTCTACAGCATATTTCACAGCTAAGGCTGTTTCACGGCCACCATTCAAAGAGTAATTGAAAATCCATGGCTGATTGACTCAGAACCTTGTTAATTAATTTTCTTCAGTTACATGCTGGCTCTAAGACCAACATCCACATTTGTGCTATGCAGTGGTTATTGTGCCAGGCTGAGGAATTATTGACGAGTTATTAATAATCCCACTGTTTTCCTTACCAAGACACGCCCTAGGATCAACCAGGCGTTCAAGCTTGCGCGTTCAGATCCTATCCCCTGACCTATTTGGCTATCCTAACCTTAACCACTCGAGGTCAGTGCCTAACTAAAACTTCAATCATCTGCCTACCACTCAGCTGCTATGCAGGGCATGTCTTGCCAAGAAAGGTAGTGCAATTCATAGAAATGCATTGTGGTCATGTTCCGACTTGGATTAATGCTATGTACAGATTGATCCTTACAAATAGTGGTTACATACACACATACATGCATGATCATACATCACTGTATATCCACTGATACAGAACTGATATTTAGCGACAGTAGCGGCCTGGCTATAGAGATGGCAATGTTGGTCTGTCTGTTGTTTGGTTGGCTGGTCCATCACTTTGATCCAAACTGAAACATATCAACAAGTATTGGATTGATTGTCAGGATATTTGATACAGACATTTATGGTTCCCAGACGATGTATCCTAATGCCTTTTGGTGTTCCCCTGACCTTTCCACCAGTACCACCATGAGGTTGACATTTGTAGTTCTGAGTTTATTGTCTCGACAACTACTTGATTGATTGTCATCATATTTGGTACTTCTAGGACCATCATCAGGTGACTTTTTTTTAATCCTTCTTTCTTTATTCAGTCAAAACTCTCAAAAAAACTGCTAAACACTATCATTTTAGCATTGTCACATTGCACGTGTTTGCATGCTGAGGTTAACATTCAGCTCAAAGCACCACTGTACACTGTATGTATAGGCTCACAGAACCGCTTACTTGGCTTTATTCAACCCTCTGAGATGTAAGGGCATTTTCACTTCATCTTCTTAAATTCTCCTTTTTATGGTATTTGCATAAATCTGATTACCATGTGTTTCATATAAAAATGTCTAGAACAAACTGACGGACAATTTCTTTTCTAGAGCGATAATAGATAATTTGGGGCCAAAAGTTGAAACATTGATGTTGGCCTTTTAAAATTCCTAAAATCTCTTTTGAAAACAAACCTAAACTTATGTGTTGAACGGATTGTTTCGGTGCTTCAAATAAGTCTTGGGTTATATGGGATTAAAATAGTAAATACATGTCTAAAATGGAATGTTGTAATATTGCTTTTTTGAGAGTTAAGAAAAGAGCTCAAGTACTGCTGTTATGGATACTGACTTTTTCTCCAGATCTCTGCCTTCTTCTGTTAGCTTATTTCTTCTGCTCGGTAGGTAAAAGTGATTCAAATGATGTGGGTAGTATAATTTACACATACAGTAAGGGCCTAAACCCTGGCTCGCTCCCAGTCCTGTGATTTCGACCTCTTAACTTGTCTTCAATACAACAGTGGCTGATAGATAGCTTAAGATGCCTCCTGCTCTACTGCTTCTGCTTACAGCAACTGAACTGATCTGATCAAGGTGGGATACCTGTTAGAGGGTTGGCACACATCCTCCTATTTAGAGGAGAGCAACAAGCACAGCTGAAGGACATCCCACTGCATGGTACCTACTCGACTCGCCTTGACTCTACACGCCTTTTTTGGTTTTCCGTTACGAAAAAAAGGCCTTGGTACCTGCTACCTGGTTCCAAGTGAGCTGAAGCGATGCCAAAAGGTGACGTAAAAACCTGCAGACTGCTGATTGTTTGGAGAGAATCTTCACTTTTCACTGTATCATGCTTTGCTGCCTCTAGCTTCTTTTGAAACTAATCGGCCTTCTGGCTGTGGCAACAGCCACATGTCGAGAATAAAAAAAAGAAAGAACACAAACGTTCTGTGTGTGTGTGTGTGTCGCGTGGGTCACGGCAGTTTCCTGCTATGATGACCAGTCACGGCTCGCCTCACACAGGAGGCAGTACTAATCTGCAATGGAAAAAGGAGCACGGGGCACCGCGGTCAAGCCAAGTCAAGCAGGTACCAATAATGGAAAATGCCATTAGATAAAAACATTGGTGTGATTCTAGTTGACCATCGCTTATCTGCTGATTACCACATCAGAGTCAAATTAAAACAAGCTTTAGGTCATGAGGTTATTCACATAGCGTAGGCCCTTTTTAAGCAGAAAGTGAAATAAAGCCCCCTGATGTTACAGTACATGTTCTAATATGACATTGATACTAACAGCATGTGGGCCACCAAATCCACCTCAATGTTCTCCAAAAAAACAACACAAAGGGAAATTATATCCACCCAGGAAACCAAAGTAGAATTAAAGCAGTGATATCTGAAAGTTCAAGCAAAGAAGAAGAGGAAAAAATAGGCAGAGACCTAATAGCATGTCTAACATTGAAAGACCTTGAATCATGTGTCTTGAAGATGAGTCGCTGATATATACCCAGCATGCTGAGTGTGGTAACGGGCCGCATTGACACCCACGTCACGTTTGCAGCAGAGCGTTATAAGGCACTATAATCATGGTCAGAGAGAGAGAGCGAGAGAGAGAGAGAGACTCTGCGGAAGGTCTTCTTCCAAACAACAATACTGTGAAGATAAAAAAGGTGTATTCCCGAATACCTCCACGTTTTGGTTGACATTTGATTGTGTCTACTTTGATGACTTGTAGATATGACTATTATGTCATGACGTGGGTGTATTGTCACTGACATTATCTGCTCCTATAGACATCTAATGCTCTTTGGTACTATATGTTTGTTCATCCTTCAGTGAAAGTGTTAGGGAAGATCAGCAAGCATTTCTTTGCACACATTTGATACAGGGCATTATGAAGGGGAATCTACAGGCACTGCTACATTTTCCTTAAAGGTTTTTGCATATTCCAGGCTATCATCCAGGCCATAGCAACTATACATGTATATGGTTCAGAGAAAAGGCTATTTCACCCCATTAGCAATACATCTGCATTGTAAACACATGACTTTTTTAATGCTTATAGCTTTATTTGCCACATGTTGCTATGAAAAGTCACATATCAAAGAGTTGAGACCCTTTTAACAATTTTTTAATTGGTTAATAAACCTAATATCATTCACCTTTGTTGCAGTGCCCTTTAATATGATCAAGTTACATTTTATCCTCTTGGCAGAACCTTTCCTCAGAACAGAGGGAAAGTCCTTTCAAGTAAGTCAGAACCAAGTCTTTCTTTTACTTAAGTGCTCATTGTACTACACTCGTCCACCTCTTTCTCCTTCTCTTCCTTTGCTCTGACTAGAAGTTTACTTCAGCTATTTCTTTATGGCTAAAAATGTAACACTCACGCTAAAGGTTTGAAGCTGTTCTGTTCAATAGAACCAGATGAATTTCTACTACTCACTGTTGTATAGCCGGTTGACCGACAGAAGAAACACCTTGTGAGGAGGGAGTCTCAGTTTTGGATAGTGTCGTTTTGTTCCCCTCGTGGTCCCTGTGTTGCAGATTCTTACTGATGTCAGCTTCACCTTAGGGTTCCTCCTGGTTTAAGTCAGGCAAGTTAAAAACCTGGACACTGGGGTTTTAGTATGTGTATATGTGTGTTGTGGAGGGGAGGAGGTAACCACCCTCAAGCCATGTTTCAGGGAAGGGAGTGATGCTTCCACTTCCCTCAGAGCTCTATCAGTCACATAAATCCACACACAATTGACTCTGTCTGGAGGTGGGTGAATAAGAATAAAGTAGTAAAAAGAGATTGAGAGAGAGAGAGAGAGAGAAAGGAGTTTTTTTGCTGAAGGTTGGTGGTTTAGAGGCAGATCAGAATTTAGAGAAACATGTAAGAAACATGTAACATGCTTCAAAGACCCCTAGACATCTAACCTTTTGAAACTGATGTGATCCAACAAATGTCAAGGAAAAAGAAGAATTTCATTTCTACGGTCTGTCTCTTATCAGCCTTTTAACACATCAACTACTGTGGGAGTGGCCTAATGTTTTCCCAATAGACCATCGCTGTTCTGCTGACATAACAAGGAAACCTACTCACACATGCACCCAATATCAGAAACATACGGCAGTCAATAACCTTGGGAAGCCGTCATGATCGGACACATCCAGTTCTGCCAATTCTATTCCCAACAACAGTCCACAGTCCAACCCACACCCACAAGAAGCCCCCAATTGAATAACTAAACCCTTTGACCCTGTTGTCATAAATCCACCAGGACATTGTCTTCCCCTATCAGCATGGGCTCAAACTGTTTAAGGTTGAATTTTAAAATGTGGAGAAAAGCCATTGTTTCTCATTCCAAACTGCCTTATGCTCAAAGAGGATGCTTGAGAAAGAGCAGAGCCTCAAATAAACAAAGCAATTTGCATGGCAAAGAGGTGTTCTGACAAGCAGGGAGGCGGCGGAGTTGTTGCCCAGAGGACTAGACGGCTGTTGAGCAGTGGAGAGGAATCTGCTATTCTCTCTTCTCTTTGGAGAAGGTTAGCCTACCCTGAGGGTGAGCAACGTTGCACAGCACAGTAATGCATTATGTTATCAATATAGTCAGAAAGCAGAGAAAAGGCTGAAATGAAGAAAGAAACTGAGGCAGTGGAAGAGAGAAGATATCAAAGTATTTGAGTGAGGTCTTTACATGTGTCAATGCCGGTGATATACTGTATACTGTATAAACAGAAGCAATATCACCGTGTACGGAACAAAAATAAAAGCTAACTTCATTTGTCCCTGCTTCCAATGTCGCACTTGCACAAAACGAAATCATGCTTCAACTGAAAAGATGGGAGAATTTGAGGTATGGGAATCTCTGAGGATGGATATTTAAAAAATAAAGACACTATGTTATGTGAATGGGTGTGTAGGTGGCGCTCGGGGAGATCAGATGATCATCAGAAACCAATGAGTGATCTATGATAGATCATTTCTGACAAATGCAAGAGCAGGGGGCGGATGCTTTCATTTTTCCGAACCAACTCACACTAATTCTTGTGATCTCCAGAGGGTCATGCATGACGACTGCAACAGTAGAAGTGCGTTTAGTCAGAGTGTTCGGAACTGAACATATTGATCGACTGTAGAGAAGGAGTCGTTTGGATATATTTCTTTAGGATACTATGTGGGGAAAAAACAGGCTTTTCACAGCCACAAAGTATATCTGTCAATATTATAAGATGGGCTGAGGAGGACGGAGGGAAAGGGAGGCGGTGGAGATGAATGCAGAAAGTTCTTGCTGTGAGTTTCTGTAACAGACCGGGATTTAACACAAAGTCAATACTACTGCAAAGTGTAATCACAATGTGTTGGCTAAAGCAGATAGCTGTGATGAATGCTACACCAGGGCCAGTGTCAGTGGCTTAGTGGCCCCGGAAGAGATGTTTTATGTGGGCAGAATTCTTCAGACTGTCCATGGCTGTCCATCTATCTATCTATCTATCTATCTATCTATCTATATTGAACGGTATCAGTGGCCAACATGGAAACATTTGTTATTGCAGTAACATTATTTCCATATTTATGTGATGAGAAATGTAATATTTCTTCAGGCTAATGGCCTCACTTTTTTTTTTTAAACAAGGAGGAGAAAAGACTGTAAAGTGTAAGAAGGGGAGAAAAAGATGGTTGTGGTACAGGCCAGCCATACAGATGATTCCCAAAGACTTGCCCAAAGTGGATTTGCTGAAATAGATGCCGATTCGCAGTCTCACTTGTCTGTGACTGCATTGACTGCTTGACATGATTGTGTGTCATGCTGCGGGTAAGCAGACAGCAAGAGACCAAGACTCCAATACAGGATGTCTATAAAGATAAGTTATTTATAGAAAATGGGATATCATACAAAATCCATTTTTTAACTAACTCTAAATTTCTAACTAGGTATAATGCAGACTAGAAATGACATTTGGATGAAGTGTAACATTTCACAATGAAGAAAAAAAATGTGTGCAATTTATTGTACTGTAGCTGGAGTGGCAGGAGGGATGTGCTTTTGTTTGTGTACAAAATGTGTGCTTCCTTCTCC
Organism: Etheostoma cragini; assembly: GCF_013103735.1. Classification (NCBI taxonomy): domain Eukaryota; kingdom Metazoa; phylum Chordata; class Actinopteri; order Perciformes; family Percidae; genus Etheostoma; species Etheostoma cragini. Next base: position 11,903,583 of record NC_048420.1, on the reverse strand, counting down.
CCAAAAATAAAGCCCTCTGCTGTTCCACTTGACATAGCAAAACATGTTATGAATGTGCTTTGCGAAATGAGCAATACAGTAATGCAGCGGAAGTTATAAAATCCAGGAAAATGTTGTACTACTGTGCGAGTGTATGGGCAACATTTTCACTTAAATCTTTGTCTCCAATTGTCTGTTTCTCTTTCTCACCTTTTTTCTTTGCAAACTATCTTTATCGTTACATTTTTATTTCATTTTACTACCTCAATGGATTTCTGTAGTGCCATAATGTTCTGTTTCCGTGAGATAGGGAAAGAAGTCTTGTGTAGGCCAAGAGAGGCGGGACTCACTGCTTTGACTACAAAATGCATACATGACATGTCTATATAGTGCCAATGCATATATGTGCATGTAACACATCTTCCATGTTAAAGGTGAAAGGTGCTCTTTAAGATGACCACCGAAGGTGTTGCATTGAAACCATTAAACCAGGCAGGTATCCACCCTTCTTCTCATTTTGATCTTAGAGGGGAGTGCTGTTCCTGGCCGAGGGAAGCCTTAAGGCACTGTTCCCCTATGATTGTGAAGGAATAATGTGTTAGCAATAATTCAGCAAGCCCACGGTAGGTCACATGTTGGGAAATTTCAGCCGAGTGAAGAGCCACATCTGATTATTCAGTTATTTCCCCCTGTGGTTTATTTAACTAAAGTGTTTTTCTGAGCACTCATGTCCAGCCTCACATACTGTATTGTGCTGCTGATGGAAGTACGGCTGGGATGTAAACAGATTACAGAGAGCATGTTCTGCTCTCTAATCTGGTTGCAGTTTTATTTTCAAAGAGGCTATTTTCACTTATGTGTGTGTGTGTGTTTACACATGTGTTTACGTGTGTTTGGATACATGCTTTTCACATGTTTCAACACTTTGCATTGCAGAATCAGTGAGCGTTCACAAGAATAATTCTCAGTTGTTAAAACCAGTTAATTTGTGTGTTGTAACACGTTTTTTTTTTTTTGTGCTTCAAACATAGATATTTTTTCCACCACCTGTCTTTTGCTGTGTCCTTTCCTACATTTCTTTCTAAAGTCGTCAGAGCTCTTAAACAACAACTACTCGTGGAACCAAGTTATATAACCTGATTACACTGATTGCATACAGCATATGTGCTGTGTTTTTGTAAATGAGTACAGAGCATATAGAATGTGAAACATACTATATCTAAATGAAATGTCATGCACATTTCCATATGTGTAATAAACAGTGTCTTACTGTATACCCAACTCTTAACAGAGGGATACAACCAATGGATGCGCGAACAATTCTGTTGTCTAAAAATACTCATGTGTAAACTCTTTGTTTTCTAAGCAATGCATTAATATATGTCCTATGGTGCTGGCTCTCAACTCATCTTAGATCAAGCAAGTAATTACATTGCTCTCCATTCAACTTTTACAAAAGAGGTGGTGTTAAGTCTTCCAGTCTTTCCAGATGAATGGAATACAATGGAGGAAGTATGTTTTGTGTATATGTCTTAAAAGTCACATCAAGTGACGAAGTTAACCTTTTTAAATCTGCTCATATATTGTTAAGTTTAAATGTTTCACTTTCATTTTTCCCACATCTTCCTCTAAAACAACAACAAATTAATTCTAGGGTGTCCCATTTATCAACTTTTAAATAATTGTATTCATAATTGTAGTTATAAATTATGTAATGACATATTTTGACAATGTTTTGATGTGAGTGTAGGAAGGAGCAACTACATGTTTTCTACATTCACATCAGTGCAAAACAAGGTTCTGAAGAGGGAAAGCAAATGTGTAACATTTCATAATAACAGTCATGGAGGTTAGGGCTGCACAATTATTGCCAAAATGATAATCACGATTATTTTGATAAATATTGTGATCACAATTATTATCACGATTATTTGTTGATATTAACCAAAACAACTTTTATTGTCACATAGGCTGTTTATAATTGCTTTCACATCCATAATATGTTACATTCTTCTTATGTTGAAATTGTATAGACATACAGCTGCAACACATGTAAATGAAAATTAGCTATGAAATAAATAGCGTGGGATACATATTTTTTTCTAATGTATCTCTGAGAAAGCTCCTTCACTTGTTTTCAACAATAACTGATTAAAAGAGCTAGGGAGAGAGAGGGCGTGCTACTCACAGAGTGAGTGGGTCCAGCACCGGGTCGAACGGCGGGTCAGTGAAGTTACACACGTCGTGTGTACAAAAAGTCTGTATTGTCACTGCGCTGCATTTTTATGAACTATGATATTCTGGCCATGGGTCACATCTCTTGCAGATCCAGCAGGCTCCGTCTCACGCTATTACTCTACCAAGTGAAGTTAGTTGCATTTAATAACTTCTTCTGTGTTTGTCGCCGTGGCGGCCATGATAGCAGAGTTACCCGCAAAAACACTGGTACAAATACAGGTTTGTCCCTCATATTTAACAATATACAGCTGTGTTAATAACAATTAAAACTGTAGACGAATGTCAGAAGTGTGGACCGTCGTTGCTGTGCGGCCGGGCTGCGCGGAGAGTAAGAGGAGAGTAGAGAGATCCAACACAGGCACGGCTTTACAGAAGAAATGGGTCATGTAACGCTAAATTAAACTATATCAATATAAACAACATTGCAGCAGATGAAAGGACATTAGTTGCACCGGTGCGTCCTAGAGGAAAAATGTTACTTGCGCCCTAGAGCCTGTGAGCTAACAGACGCTAACTAGCACCGCCACCGACTAGCACTGCTGTTGTCTGAATAACACAGCCGGGACAAAATGTTGCATTTACTGGTAAACTGGTAAACCTTTAGGTCAATATATAAACAACTGCTATGTGTTGAATTTTCCTCCCGTCATTCTGTCCTCTGTGACTGTCTACATCTTGAAACTAAGCTGCGCGATTCAGGAAACAACTCGGACTGGCACACGAGCAGACAGGGGTTTACGGAGTGGTAGATGCGCTATGCAACAAAAAAAAAACGTCTCGTTCTATGAAATGACACATTAAAAATAATCGTTTGATCACGCAAATTTGATCGTGGGAGGTCAAAATCGTGATCGTGATTAAAATTCGGTTAATTTTGCAGCCCTAATGGTGTCCTAAACCTGCTGCTGACCACAGTCTTTCCCCTGTACATTACTATTACTATTTTTAACCACTACAGTCACTACAGTATCAGTTTTCCGGTTTGGTCCAGCCAAACACAACACACTCCACTAACCTCGGAAAGCATTTGAAGTCACTGTTGGTGTCAGTTTATCATAGTCCGACAGATACATTTACACCTTTAGCTTCTTAAATGGAACATGGCTGTAAAAATACTTTCCCAAGGATAACACAGTTACAGTGGTTACAGGCGCTATTCCCAGGAACATAGGCGGTAACTCGGTGTACCCGCTCCTACGCACAGTGGTCACTTTACTCTGCTCTGCAGTAGTGAAATGCAATAAGATGTCGAACTTCCACCCTTCAATACAAGAGAGCAAGGGCTTTTGAATTGCTGAAGAAATCACGTGTAAATAATGCCAAGGTCACAGGGAACCACTGGTATGTAAAAGCATGCACTGGTATGTAAAGGCATGTCATACCTCTTCATCTCTTGACTGATATCTCCAGGCCATCTCTAGCCCTGCTGTAAGTAGAGAAGAGAGAGCCTGCAAATCAGATTAGTTGTCTAATGGAGAGAGATGAAGAGAGAAGTAAAGATGAGTAAAGGAGAGAGGAGAATGATAACTCTGCAGGATCATGGCATTGTCTTTTTGTGAATGGAGGAAGAGAGCATGAAAGAAGGAAATGGACCTCACAGGTGGTGGAAGCCTAATCAGAGCTAGATGAAGAGTGAATATTGCTCACATTCGACTTTAAATTAACGCATTGTTTTAATTTTTTTCTTGTCTGCTGGTAAATAGGCAATATGTGGCTAACATACTACCATATCCACATTCTTAGTTAAAAATATTTCAGTGATTTCCTGACACCTTGTTGCGCTGCCCCCAAGTGGTCAAAAAATTAATTAGTGCAGTGTTAAAGATTTGGAAACAAATATATTCAGTGGGCCATTTTAGAGATATACATTTGATGACCATTTCCTCACATTCAAAGCATTAGGTTTTATTCTGCCAAGCTTTAACTGTTTATGAGCAATCAGCATGCATCCTTTCTTTTTCAAACCTCCCATCCTTGTTCTGCTTTGCATGAAAACAAGAGACCGCCATCCTTGGAGAGTGGTGCAAAAAAGACAGAATGTACAGGAGAATGAAAATGGAGAGAAGGAGAAAATACCGCTCATGAAACCATCTGGGTGTTCCCAGCATCATCCTCTTGCTTTGGCACAGAAGCTGTTTTTCTTCCTCTCTATCCTACATGCCCTGTCTGTTCTGTGTACCCATGCTTTATTTATCGTTGTCTTCATTAACAATTTAATTGAAAAGCAAGGGGAAGAGTCACATCTGAATATTATTGGACCAAATACGACAGCTCCAGTCCTATAAGTATGGGCTGTAAATGCTTGTGAGAGGGAGAGGGAGAGAGAGAGAGTCTGCCAACTTCAAAGATAGTAATTTGCAAATGCTGGCTGTCTCCAGTGAAATGTTTGCCCACTCACAACATGAATCACATGTGTGGGCTTCCCCTGCACTGCCCATACATAACCTATTACACACGTTTATTGGCGGTTCTGTCAAACATCCTAATATTTTACTGAGCACCAGTAAACATGTGCATTCCTCCTCAGGGAAAAGATGGCCTACAGATTCATTCAGTTAGCAATTTCCATGCAACTTCCCTTATTTTTTTCTAAATCTAGAAAACTATACTGTTAAATCAGGGACACACACAATATCTGTGTTTAGATATACAAATCGTTAGAGTTGTGCATGTATACACACTTGCAGTTCTTTATTTGTGAACCATCATTTTTTAATTTTTTTCACGTCAGGGGAAAATAATAGACGGGAGAGAATAGAAAATATTACTGCCTGTGAAAGATAGTAGGAGGGAAAGGAAAGACATTTAGAGGCCAAGCTTAGTGCTTTATACAAACAGTTGATAAACAGAGACTTAATTTTATAGTAAAAATGTTTTTTCTGAAGAAGTAAAATATTTAGCCAAGTATGTGTGGTGTTCACTTTGTAATTTACTAAGTTACATTAGCTTGGTACTAGTAAGTATTATAGGGGACTGATTTTCCTCATTCTAAAAATATCATCACCTTTAAAACTGAGCGCAGCTTCAAGTCTTTTAAAGTCTACCGGGCTCGTTAGAATTTGGAGTATCACTTTATTTCTAAATATGAGGACATTGACATTTTTTTACGGTGTGTTCACTACAACTTGACCAACTAAGCAGAGAAAATACCAGCTCATGCAATTTAATTCCTTGCCTCCCCAAAGGAATCGGTGTACAGAGCGATGGATGGAGGGGAGAGGGAGGGAGGGAGGCAGGGGAGAAAAGAACAATAATGGTCTCTACTGTTCAGCATCTGCTCATTAATCATTCATAGGCAGCTAAGTGGCAGCAGCAGGGAGCACAGTGAGATTTCAGGTTACGGTATCAAATCTCTATTTATAAATAGAATAGTTATGGAACTAGGCGGCAGAATACCATCACTCATAGCCCCCTCCTCCTACCTTCCCCTTAGTATTCACTGATGTCTCTGCGAAGGTTTGGCTAGAATGCAGTGATACTGTATAACCAAGTAAGACCTGAAAAGTGGAGAGCAGTCCCATAAAATATGATGAAATAAGGGTAGAACAACTGTTTCTCCTGTGTGGTTAGGGCTGGGCTATATGTAAAAAATCAAATATCACAATATGGTTGACCAAATACCTCAACGATATTGAAAATTGGTGCTTTTACAAAATATTTAAATAATGATTTAAAAAAATTAATAACAATCAACAGTTATCTGGAGTGGATATGATGACTAAGTGGGTAAAGTCAAATAACAGTCTGGTAGGTTCAGAAAAATACATCACTTTACTGTGATGCAGCCTTTAAAACCAGGAAAAGACAACACTTATATCATATTATAATACAGTATAGACAGTATCGAGTCTTATGTCGCTATATTGATATAATACTGCCCAACCCGATCTGAGGTACAGATCCGCTGTTGGTCATTTTCATCGATTGCTGAAATGATGTCATTCATCCTTCTAAAAATGCCTGTGCATGCTCACCCATTAACATGCTCCGGTAACTGACTTCTCAAGCTGTAGCTTAAGTGGGTATCACATCCTCTCCTGTCATTTTCACATCCTGTCAATATCTGCCGTACACGCCACCACACCTGGATCGTTAAAAAATTGCTTCCCCGGATCCGGTTTGTGCTAGCGATGCTTCACTGCCACTTTTCTCCACCGCTCAAGGACAGCAAATTGTGTATGAAGAATGGCAGAGCCCTACGAGCCCGTCTCATGGCAGAGGTGATGAGAGAGAGAGAGAGAGAGAGAAAGGGGTGTCCCATCTTTCCTGCCTCTCACTACCAGAGACACGGTGGGGACAAGTGAGAAATTCTATTGATTAATGGTCTACAGAACTCCCACGTCTAACAAGCCTAACACATACCATACTGTACGACAAATAGGCCTTTGTGAATTATTTGGTAATGTAAGATGCAGGTAATTTTTACCTTTTCACATGAGGCGTAAAAAGCTCAGCCAAAGCTATTTTACAAATTGGATTTTGTCAGGCAAGTCGAGCACTGAGAGGTCACCAATGACCTTAGAAAAGAGTGCACATGCTGACTCCACTATGCAGCCTGTGTCAGGGATGTATCTTTAAGTGGTCGGCTTGAGGAAAAGCCTAAGTATCTGATGATCTGAGCTCAATCTGAATGCTCGTGCAGGGCAATTGAAAACGTTAAAAACTGTGCAGGAAAGGTTGAATGTTTGTGCAGCACAGGTTTAGTGACAATGTGCTGAGACCAGACCAATCCAAACATCAAACCTGGTACAGCAAGTTAAAAATGATTTGGGCGTGCAAATGATAAACTATTGCATGACTATACCGGATATAAAATGTTAAAGCACTACATCAGTTTTTTTTATTTTTTATATTATTTTTTGGGGCTTTTTTTCCTTTTATTATAGTGACAGTAGACTGGAAAGGGCGAGAGGGATGGGTTTGGACCTTGCGCCGTTGCAGGACTCAGCCAACATGGAGCAAATGCTCTCACTGAGTGGGCTAGAGGTCGCCCCAGTTTAATCACAATAGACCTGACATCAAACCCTTCAAGCTGTTCTTTATATTATTTGGTCTGACATTTGTGCTTAATAGTGTTTTGCATTTATAGTCAAGGAAGCCAGACAGGATATGAGGAAGGAAAGAGTCTGAGAGAAGAGACCGGGGATGAAGTGATAAGAAGTGTGATGATGTGTTGTGCAATGCCAACAATTTAAACAGAACATCACTTAGTCCATGTGTGTGGGTGTGTGTGTACATGGCATTAGCAATAACATGATTGACGTGTTAGAGCAGAGGCTGCAGCAGGCCATGAGCTTTTAGAGAGGAGGAAACCGCCACATCACTCACCTGTCTAGAGGCCATATAGTGGACATGGGATGTGAGGATGTGGGCTTTAGTATCCTGTCACAGAACAGTGCAGTGTCTGACTCTTGGATGTGCACAAATGAAGGGGTGTGCTTTGATGTTAAAATCAACCTGTTTGAATGTAAGCTTGCTGTTTTGATCACTATATTTGACATGCAGGTATTCTACTCTGTGAAACACATTTTTTGAAGCATTGCCAAGATTAAAAAAAAAGAGCCTTAATTAATCAAACTGCTTTAAGAAGCTAATGAGGAAAGAAGGTATGCAAACACTGATCATTAATGGGGGTTTACCAGCACCACGTAGGTGTTCAGAGAACACACACACACACACACACACACACACACACACACACACACACACACACACACACACACACACACACACACACACACACACACACAAAATGGAAAAATGGTGCAGAATGTTTGTCACCACCTAGCGCAGAGAGTGGATATGTCTAATGTCCTCACTTACACACACACACACACACACACACACACTCACACACACATCAATACCTTGTAAAATCAATGCCCATCAAGTGTGGGTTTGTGTATGTTTCAGAGTATAACTGTCCAGTAAAAGGTGGAGCCGTCTCACACATAAATCCTATATATTTGTTTTATGTGTGAGTAAAGCAGCATGACAATTCATTAGGATTCTTTATCCACTTTTGATGTATACGGATTGTACATTTTAACCATATTGACCTGCCCTATATGTGAGTAAGTCTTTATGGTAAGACTACACACAAGTGTCAAAGCCTGTAGACAAGTTGTACATACTAATATCAAAGGGACTGTATACTTGCCTGGTCAAGCCCCTGCAGGAAGCTGTAATGCCTCCATTCGACTGGGCATAGTGTGGACCTGAAGCTATTTTGTTCTTTGTGCTGTTATTGCATCTGATCCCTCACCTATTAAACAATTCATGTAGCAATAAATCCTCACCCTCACATCATAGAGCAAAATTGCAATGTAATCAAGCACATTCAATCTTCTCCATTTAATTTGAAATGAGATGAGATGATGCATGGGTGCATTGTCTTCTAATACTCGTGCAGCCAGCTTCACTATGCAGTATAAGATCAATAATCCGATGCATACGTAGCACTGACTTGATGCCCCATAATTTTTCTCTCATCTTTCTTCTCTCCCTTGTTCAGAGTCCCTGTTTGTTTGTTTCAGGCCCTGCATTGTCTCCCCACCTCCATATCTGATGTTGTAAACACCACTGGGTCTTTCACTCAATTCCTCCATCATTAATATTTATTTATTTCTCCCTCCTCCATCCCGGTGCTAATGAGTTCTGGATGTGGTCGGTGAGGGGTCCAAAGTTTCTCCCTCACTGCCGCATCTCCAGCTGGGTGCTCCCACAGTGCACCAAATGCCTCTCTTGAATATTGAATAAACCCCAGGACCACCTCCGCTCTTCCTGATCAACACTACTACTATTACCTAGCTATTACTTTGCACGGGGTTCCGGGGCCCCCGTCATGATGGATGGGTCTTGAATCTGTTGTATTGTGGGCGAAGGGAGAGGTAATGGATAGGGGTGGCTTGAGAATTTCAAGTTGTTTGATACTATCCCTTGAAAATGTGAAACCTTTCCTTTCAGTTTTATAATTTGCTGAAGTTTCAGGGATGAATCAATGATGTTGCAAAACTTGTCAATGTACTATATACTCATATACTATACAGTGAGTGTTGCCTCCAAGTATTTGCTGCAGCACACTTTGCATTCATGCGTCTATAGCAGAAAAATGGAAAAGTTCACAAGACAATATCTAAAAATATGTGTAAGAATTTGTAAGGTAAAGACTGCAGAGTTAGGAAGGGATTTCTGAAGTGGAAAGTGGTGGTTATTTTTGTTTATTTTAATGGGTTGTCATTGTGTTATTGATCATGCCTTTCCACAGAACGTATGGTCTTATCAATATTTGTACCAAGATACTTGATCAAAGAATGACGGCTTGTTAAATGGTGAACATTAGTGGAGTATCATTAGTTCTTCTTAACTGGAACCATTTGAAAGAATTATTACAAAATAAATTCTGTTTGCCTCTCATTTCTCTCTATGTGAGGCACATACCCAATTTTAGTTTAGAATACATTGTTGATGCTGTCAGATAACAACTCCACAGTTTCAGATTAGTCCTTGATGTAACACCTTTGGTATAATAAACATGAAAGGAAGGAGCAATGCACTCTGAGTGAGGTGATATTTACCTACCAATATTTTTTTATCTAGCCTCTCCATGATAGCCACTTCATTATTCAAAGGCCAACCACACAAAATTAGCAGCAGCAGATCCTGTTGCGAAGCAGTCCCGCTAGGACCAATCAATGCCATTAGATCCATAAATGTGATTAGACACACTCATGCATCCGCCTTATTTCTCCTTCAAACTGCTTGTGCTAGGAACGGTTGTAAGGCTTGTTGCCTTTAATTTATGTACCATTGATCTAATCCCATGCCAAATCAGGCAGGTATATTGCAGGAGGTGTAAACAAAGAGACATTTTGCACTGGGAGTTGGTAATAAGGGCTTTAACAACTGTATCTAGGTTTAGGCTTTTTTAGGATTTGGGCTGCAACAATCTTGCTGGCTGTCTTACAACATGCTCAGAAAGACAAACCAATTTCATTTCATCCACTGACTCACAGCACCTAATCTCTGCAAAGAGCACAAATAACAAACTAAGCAAGAAGCAGTCAATTTACGAAGTTCATTTTCGCCGCTAGCGGCCCGGCTGCATGGATGGTAACCTCAGACAGTCGACTGGTCCACCACCTGACTGGAATATCTCAGCAACTTCTGGAGGGATTGCCATGACATTTTGTACATCCATGGTTCCCAGATGATGAATCCTCTTGACTGCCATGACCCCCTGACTTTTTCCTAAGCACCACCATGATATTGATTTCTTTTTGTGTTAAACCTATAGTGTGTAGTTCCTGCGACCCAATGAGGAATTCTAATTAATGACAACAAAACTGTCTGTGCGTACACATGATACAAGCCTTCTGTGACTGTGCACTCCCCCCCTCAACTCCACTTTGTTGCTAGTAGCCAAGGAGGATTAAAAAACAGTATGGACTCTTCAGAAGACATAATTCTCTTGACTTGATTTATTGCGCAGGAAAGACACCGGATGCCACAATCTTCTGAACATAGCCATACAGAGAAATACAGAGAGAGCTGTGTGGAGCTGATAGTCTTAATTAGCTTTGTAGCAACTCCTTTGGCACCTTAAATGTAACGGACGTTCATTAATATCAAAAAGTTATGCACTAACGATTTAAGTGAAATGTTTCAACAACTATTAGATTGCCCCTCTCTCACTTTTCCCCCGCACCAAACCGTAAAATTAGTTTGTGACTTAAATAGGGCCAAATGGAGCGGCAGCAAAGCTTTTGTACTCACTTCAAATAGAATGCGATGTGTGACTGTGTGTCCAGAATGTCTGAGTAGATCACCCTTGTAATGGTATTAGCGATTCACCTCAAGTCTTCACAAAAACGTTATGTCTCAGTGGGGCCAGGCGGCTCCTCAGTCGTTTTAACAGGAGCCTCAGTGACCTTGTGGTGAGATGAAAGGGAGAAGCTGCCCTGATCCCATTGCCACAGTTTAATTACTACTGGCTGCTGTAGTTCTGTGTATCAGATGGATCTGTGCTTAGTCTATGAATGTAGCCTGTGCGTGATCTGTGTGTACTTGCACACTGCATGTTGTAAATCTGAACTCTTCACACAGAAACCATCCAATTTGGGCCTGCCTTCCTTAAAATCCTCTTACATAAGCCACTACTCTCAGATGTGTGGTGATATCATGCAGCTTTGTTTGGCTTTTCCTCTGAAAAACGCTGTACAGAGTTGGATAAACACTGGCCTATTCTTTAAATAACACATCGGAACTGCCTCTCATATCGTCTCAATACACTGTCCCCACCAAAGCGGGCCAAATATGACTTGGATGGACGTGTAGGCTTTGGATTCTTTGAGATGAAAAGAAAATCATGCATTTTATTGTAGTAAGCTTTAGTCCTTGACCTGGATTTAGTGGCCAAACAAGATAGACTGTATATTTGTCACTGTCCTAGATTTTGCTCACATCAACAGAGAAACTTGTCTAATGTCATGAACGGACTTTAATACTCAAATAATATTTTCGGCTTCCCATGGTCCATTTTGATTTACAGCAAAGGCACTATTTTTTACAATATTAGCTGAAAAAAAACTGCCTGACTTTTAGGCCCTGCACTCCAAAAACCATTTTAACTTCAGCTTATGTGTTTTATAGGTCAACATTTCTTTCTGTATTTTATCTGGGATTCTCAGTTCAGTGTATTGTTGAGATAAAATAAGTAAAAATGGTGCTAAAAGCAAAAACAACAAAATGGGCACGCAATCTTTAAACAGCTAAGGGGGGAATGGGAAGAGGTTGTGGAGCTTCCTCCAACCACAAAGTTTCTTCCCCATGCAGCCGTGAGAGGACTTGTGCAATCAATTTGGTTTTAGAAGATCACTAGCTCACAGAAGCATCTCCCAATGTGGGTGTAGCAAACAGCCTTGGCTAAACGGAGATTAAGGCAACGCTGGAAAGACCCCTTGAAGCCCTCTAAGACTGGTGGGTGATTTTGGATTTAGCCGTGGTAGCAAGATAAAAGCCTTTCTTCCTGCTTAATTGATGGTTGTAATCCATGTGTTGTTTTAAAAGCCTGTCTGGTTAATGTGTGAACACAAACCACGGTGGGTCTGTGCAGAAAGTGGTGATTTAGAGGGCTGAGGGTTACCCACTGGTTGGGAGACTTGTCGATTGGGAATCCAGTGAAATGACTCGGCTGAGGCCTTTGTGTCCGTTTTGCCGCTAATTTGGAAATGGTATACAAGTGAAAACTTATTGACTTTTTCGTCATATTTAAGTATTAAAAAGTCAAACGCAGTTAAACTTTACTCATAGCTGAAATGCCGTATAATACCATACAGTAAATTCCTGAGACTCTTAGTATTGCTATCTGAAAATTATGTTTTGAAAGCCCTCTAATCCTTTAGATAAGGTATTTTTAAGTCAGTTACTCTCTCTTTTCAACCATGCTACATTACATTTTCAGCTGTAATCAAGTTTCAACGAGTGTACAATTATACCACCAGTACTGTGATTAATGAGTAGCAAAGAGAAGTGGATAGAGGCTTAATGAGAAGATCACAGTCATCCCTAAAGTTAGGAGATGCTTGAACTCCTCAAGGCTTTAGCACACTTTTAGGAAATCTACTAGTGTACCTTTTGGTCTCAGTAAGAATTATAATATCTTGCGTTGATTACTATCATGAATCAGAAGTTCTGCTTAATCTCTACAAAGTATGTAATTAACCCTGCACTGATTCATATCGCTCGTTGTAGTACCACAGATAATAGAGCATGGTGCCTCATTATCTCAGCTCTGCTGCTAGTGCCTAAACAGTAAGTACATTTCATACCTCTGCTCTCAAAGTTATGCATGTTAGCAAATGGAAAGTCTCGCATTGCCAGACCTATCTCCATAGCGCTGAGGAGGAAGGTCTGGCTAGTCCACACAAAATTCCTGGATAGGAGAATAAATGGTCAGGGGTTGTTTGCATTTCTTTAAACCAATCCTAATCGTCTTTTGGCGCTAAGTACTGGACGCAGCGAGCGTGGATCTTCAAAACAGTCGTAGGAAGAAACTTGTTTTGGTGAAACATTTGCACCCTGCAAAGGAAAATTCCACATACAAAAATAAATGAAGTCTGCTGTTCACACAGTACAGTACGGTGAGTTATATATAAATTAGCTGGGTACGTGGTTAAACAGAATTTCCTTTTACCAGTGTATTGCTGTGTGTATTTTACCCATAAGAAAAAGCCGCCAATAGGTCCCAAAATGTCCCAATTAGATAGTAAATGCCATAAACATATACTTTGTAAATCTCTACCATCCTTCCCTGAGTGAACTAAATCTTCCTTAAAACTTGCAATGTCTTTTTAAGCGGTTCTGGTAAATGTTGCTCGATCGGACCAGAGTTTAAAGTAGACTCTAAGAAAGCAGAAACTGAGGGTCGAGGGACATTGAGAACTATCCCGTAAATGAACCGTCGTTGACTAACAATTGCAGTCTTGGGCAACTTACTTCCAAAATGTAATGCCATACAGATTACTAGTTACTAATTATACTACAATAAGTCAAACAGTCTTTATCCAATTTAATACATCATAATTTTAAAAAAAGCAACATAATGACTCCTGAAAATAATGGGAGAATGTGTAGTATCTCGGAAATGTAGAATCAGTCTCTGCAGTCATCTCAACCATCGAATTCCAGCAACAGGAAATAAGGTTACTTTTGTACTCATTCTTTTCCCGGGTTAAACTGCGTTGTAACTCGCTTTATTGAGATTGTAACAGGTTTAATATTTCAGGATCCTTGTCTATTCTAGCACATGCTGGTTGTTAAATTGTACAGACTTGCACTTGTGACCTGTTGTTAAAAATGTGCTACAAAGTTGAAGGGAGGGTAAGAGAGCAAAACTTGATTAGCATGCAATTGACAAATGAAAGGTGGAAAAGAGGACAATTGTGAGTGTGGGTGGTGGTAGTGTCTGTGTGTGTCTGTGCAATGGAAAAACAGATGAGAACGACCAAATTGGAACCATTTTAGCCTCAAACATAGTATAAAACAAGTTGTAGACATTATCATATTTCATGAGCATGCTTGCACTACAATAATTGCTCAATAAATCTTCACTAGACCAGTATATCAGCTTAAGTTACACTCTCTTTACCAACTATTTTGCATTAAGTGAGGGTTTATGCTTGCTGCATCATATTTAGTTCAATGGCGTGCTAACAATACTGAGAAAGTTTACCTTTCACTGTTTGGAACACCCTCTCTTTTTTTGAACATGAGTTGATGTGCGCTCGTATTATGCTCATTTTCAGGTTCATAATTGTATGTATAGTAGGGCTGTAATCAACCAAAGAAAATCTTGGTCGACTGAAGTCGCGGAGGGGCGGAAAAAAAATGCAAGATTGAATAACTGTACTGTCCCGCAGTGCTTGTCCTTGTAGGCTATTTGCAGTATAATAAATCATTTTTGACCAAATTATTTTGCACTGAAATGCCACTCGTCAGCGCGCTGTGTCCTCGCAAGGAGCGGCTGAACACTGAGACACAAGCAAGCTCAGTGCCTCGCTGTGTTGTACCAAGTCTGAAACTTTCTCTTTGAGTCCCTCACATTTTGCGTGATGGTGTGCTGGCGCTGTATATTAACAAGTTCTTATAACCTCAGCCTTCCACAACAGCAATGGGCCTAACGCAGACAAGTTAGCTTACCGTTTTTAGGTGATATGAAAAATCTTTGTTGTCGAGCTGCAATATGCAAACTGTTGCTTGCAAACTTTGCATCCGACTTTTTCCGTTATTTATTTTTGTAAATGCTGCCACACTGGCAATGTCTTCAACATGGTAGGGGAGGACTGACTGGAAATTAAACACTCACAATTAAATAAATATTCAGCAAACCATCAGATGAAGGCTTTCTAGTACTTTCTTCAATCTGTCTCCAGTTGGTTGGGCTAATCCAAAAAAGGTGAAAACAAGGGGGGTGTTCTGAAGACAGACTGTTACCTGTGAAACAGGGGTGATCTGAAAACACCCCCATTAGCAATTAGTGCTTTCCACCCATAGCCCGTAACAGTTTATGCTTCCGCCTGATGAAATTAACACGGCAAAAAAATCGACCAACCAGACTTTTGGTCGAGCCAGAACGTATCGACCAATAAATCAACTAGTCGAGTAGGAGATTACAGCCCTATATATGTATATGTATAGGTTATATCAGAATAGGTTTACATGGTTTCTTTTTCAAAAAAACACCATATTTGTTGTACTGCACATTGCTGCAGCTCCTTTTTTCACCCTATGTGTTGAGCTCTCTGTTTTAGCTACCGAGTTAGGCGTCTTTCTTCTGGTCCATCTTTTTTGGGAGTTGCACATGTGCAGTAACTAGGTAAAGACTACTACCCACTCAGAAGAAGAGTATGAGGGCATGCCCCACTAGCAGCTAAGCGAGCCTTCGTTCGTCACGGAAGCAAAAGCTGGACTACATCAGAGCTGTTTGGAGCAGTTGGTGAACAGTGTTTTCTGTTGGAGATGGGGTGGACTTTGGACAGGGAAAAGCCAAATGTGAAGCATAATATGAACACTTTGCACTGAGTAATAGCTGTGTGTGTGTGTAATGTAAATGTGCTGTATTTATATAGCGCTTTTCCAGTCTTAACAACTGCTCAAAGCGCTTTTACGTCTACAGGAAACATTCACCATTCACACACATTGATACACTGTGGCCGGGGCTGCCGTAGAAGGTGTCACCTGCTTATCAGATAAACACTCACACACACATTCACACTCCGATGCGCAGCACCGGGGGAAACTCGGGGTTCAGTGTCTTGCCCAAGGACACTTTGACAATGTTGCCTGCCAACCTTCCGATTGGCAGGCAACCGTTCTACCACTGAGCCACAGCCGCCCTTGGGGTGTGTGTGTGTGTGTGTGTGTGTGTGTGTGTGTGTGTGTGTGTGTGTGTGTGTGTGTGTGTGTGTGTGTGTGTGTGTGTGTGTGTGTGTGTGTGTGTGTGTGTGTGTGTGTTTAATATACCAACCCAGAGATGATCATGTTGCTAAGCTGCTCCCCTCTCACCATCAAAAACACAAACAGCCATTCCCACACCTGTACTGTACACACTCCAGGACAGGCACAGTGTAAAGCCAGCTCTAAAGGTCATGCATACAGAGTTCATCAGTTCCACCCAATATTTGCAGATCCATTTTATACATTGAAGGGGCTGTTTTGCTGACATTTGAAGAAAGAGTTGATTTGTTCACATCCTTCGACTATAAATGAGTGTGTGTTCGTCCCAGCTGTGCTGCCTTGGTTTAATCCTTAAAATGACTCAGGCCACTGACCAAAGCAAGGGCAGACCTGACAACGTTTTTCTTGCGCTTTAGGCTCAGAGACACAGTACTTAACAGTGTGAATTTATTAACGGTTCGTGTGACCCTAGCAAATCAAATTCTTACACTTGTTGCCATTATTATTTATGACTGTATTATTTCACCCTAACAGTCAGACTCAAAGCTCACTGTATTTTCTGTTTGTCGTTCCAGCTGTCCTTTGCAGCAACAACTCCAGTTCTGGCAGACAAGAAAAAGTACCCCAATTTCTTCCGCACGGTCCCATCAGACAACGCCGTGAACCCAGCAGTTGTGAAATTCCTCAACTTCTACAACTGGAGCCGTGTGGGGACCCTCACACAGGACGTGCAGAGGTTCTCGGAGGTCAGTGTTCCTTGGTTATTTTTTCAAGAGAATACATCTTGATTTAGAAAAATTTTCTAAGAAACCTGAGCAAATGTGATAGTGAAAATGTAAAGGTAATGTGAAAGATTAACATTTTTCAAACTTAAACTCCAGTTTAATTCCTACCACTCATGTCTTTAGTAGGCTAACATATAAACACATTTTCTGGCTTGTTTAAAATTGGTTTACCAACAATATGAATGACAGCAGATGTTGAAGTACATATTTTGTAATAGAAATTAATGAATGTCTGGTTGTACAAATGAGATTTTGCTGGATTATTTATTTACCAAATTCCATCTGGTGTTTAGTTTAATGTCACGTTCTTATTCAAAAGACAGAAAGCACCCCTCAGCCTACTCTACCTAGCTAGTTCTGTGAGAAGTAATTTGTGGAAAGATGAAGAACTTGTAGCCAACTCCATCATGACACTGTTGGCACTGAAATACATTTAAAAGCTTTAGGACTTATTTTGGAAGTTGGGGTAATTTGGATTTTATGTTAAGAATATCTTATCTTATTTTATCCAAGAAAAAGTGTCGGGCAGCTTTTAACTATAAAAATGAGGAAATATGACAATCCAATTCAGCCAACTGACTAAAACCATTAAGAAATATATTACAAGTTAAAATTGTGTTATTCCCAAAATACATGGTAACTAGTAAGTCAAACATATTCCTGTTTGTAGTTGGGTTGAGCATTAGCAAAATATACACATTTGTCATTCCATTGGATGAAAACTATGACAACACTGGAGTCTCACTGGAAATGTCAAAGCCCAAATCCCTTTATCTCTCCCCTCCTGAAAGCACCAAGGGGCTTAGGAAGGGAGGAAGATGGGCGGCCCGATTCAATCCACCTGCCACGAGATTGGCCTCTAATCCTGATTTACAAATATGCAAGCATCCCTTCCGTACTTCGTGATATGTAGGATCCTTTGTCAAGTTTAAAGCACTTGGTGCATCGGATAATTACGGTAGCATGTTAGAAAGACCAATGGTTGATGAGTTGCAAAGTGTTAAATGTTGTTTGGATACTGCAAAAGAAAAGGGAATGAAAAAAACAATATAATGCATTTTGAGTCTAGTTGGTACCTTCTTTCATTGATGGCATTGTTCCTTTATTGGATCATTCCGGTTTATTTTAATCTGGTGTATGCTCCACAAGTGTGGCTACATTTGCACCTCCGTCGTAGAGATTCAGGGAAACAATGGCAAAACAACATATACTGTGGGCAAGCTGTGGTAGCATCTTACATTTCCAAGAACTATGGTTTATACAGTAATTATTTCAAACTTATCTCTGACTCTGACTGAAAGCAAAGCACAGAAAGAAGTCCAGTGAAACTGACGTCATGGCTAACTGCATAGGGATCTACTGCAGTGCTGTATCCCAGGTTGACAACTTTAAAGTTATGTAATGCTTGTTAAGGCTCCAGTCAGTGGCATACACTCATACACCACGCACGCACACCATTACTTAGATTGCTAGACAAACAGGGCCCACCAAGGATTAGAGCACCCATCATCGGCCAGTCAGATAACAGACCTGACTGAGAACAGGATTAGGACTCTGTCCACTGCTTAGGACCCATTTGAGCTCAAGTGTTTAATTACACTGTACCATCTAATAAATTTAGCAGAAGTTACTCTCGTAGCAGCCACTCTTTCTCTCAGGTCCCTTACACAGAAATCATGCTTTCAATCTAAAATGTGCTTGGTTGTGATGTACAAATACACATTGCACAACTGTTCTTTAGATATGAGCTGCTGTTACAAATAACCATTTCATGTAATTGTATGAATTCCTCTCCATAATGACTCATTCGTGCCATTGTACAGGGCATGTAAGGCCACGAGTGGAAGCCATTCAAGAGCTTGACATCAAGCTGTGGCACAAGCGTTTGTCACGCTAGTTTGTACAAGCTCATGACTGGCATTATAGTCTGAACTCTAGGATTTGGGATTTATACAGCGATGTAGCACACAGTAAGAGGGACAGGTGTGTGCAAGGAGCCATCACATTGTCACTTTCTTAAATTGCATGAACATGTACATGTCACATCCAATATTTGTATCTCTGCTGTAAATCTGTTATAAAAGTGTAGGTACACATGTACAAAGGCCTGACAGAAATATGGAATGATAAAAAACACCTGCTAACACTAGTATGTGTATTACTAATCAAAACATACACAGACACACACACACACACAAACAGACATGCAGTCACACCCGTCACTACAAAGGGTGTTTACACTCTGAAGATGCCTGGAATTGATGTGTTAATGATTTGGGGTTAGACCACTACATCCTATCTGCCAAACACTCTCATACTGGTACCATCTGAATCTGAAAAGGGTGTGATTGTTATTTTTGGGGCAAATCTTTTTGTTTAGTTTCAAATGGAAATCTTAGCCAGTAATTGTTTGTGGGAGTGGTTTAGAGAAGCACATTTACTTTAAGTGAAAGTCCGTACACCTACTTGAGCGTTGAGATCTAGCTTAAAAGGCGTGATGTGAAGTTTAAATCTTACAGGATATTGAAGCCGAAACAATTTGTCAATCAACAGAACTGCAGCAACTGTTTTGATAATTAATCGTAGATCATTTATCAAGTAACGATTCAAAACATTGCCCATTTGCAACTTCTCAATTGTGATGTATTTGATACATTAGTAATTAACTATCTTCTGGACAAAACAAAGCATGCGTTTTTCATTATTTTTAACAATTAAGAAAATAAAAGGCAAAATTGATAATACAAACAATCCTCAGTTGCCACCCTACAAAAGCAGTAATATTGAATGAACAGTGGAATTTGTAATTATTACAGATGGACACTGCTGTACCACCAATGCATGTTAAAAACAAAAAATTGGGATCCAAAGCACTGCCAGAGCTTCAAATGTCTCTACACGGAACATTTAACAGTGCTTCAGTGTCACAGTCAGTGGAATGGAAGACAGCATCCACAGGCTGTGTAGGTGTGGAGGATGATACTTCATTTCTGTCATATCACACCAAAGAATCACAGGGTACCCCTAACCGTAACCAATTTATCTTCATTTAGTTTGTGGTGGTGTGTGTGTTAGTGTTGTGCAGATAAAAACATTCTGAATATAAATAGAATCATATTTTGTTAATATCCTTTCCAGACAACAATGCATTGCACACATCTAACTAAGTGCATCTGACATTTTATCATGATGTGTGTGTGTGTGTGTGTGTGTGTGTGTGTGTGTGTGTGTTTGTACGTGTGTGTGTGTGTGTGTGTGTGTGCGTGCGTGCACGCATGCCCAGAAGTGCAGCAGGATTATTTCTCTTCTGTATTGCTGCTGGGGGATTCCCAGGCTGCCGAGACAATACAGGATGTTTTTGGTACACAGGAAATTTTCTTCCCTCCTCTGTCCCTCAATCCATCGTTCTATGTAACACACGCAGTCCACCTGAACACAGAAACATTTGTCTTTTTCCATCTTAGTGGAGGAATGCAACTGAAGCGCAAAATCGAACCAATAAAAATCCTCTTGTGACCTTTTTTTTTTTAATCAAAGCAGAATGGCTTCCTATGTCAACCTTGTGATGGTGTGTATGTTGTTTATGTGTCTGTATTATCAGTATGGCTTGTGTGTGTGTGTGTGTGTGTGTGTGTGTGTGTGTGTGTGTGTGTGTGTGTGTGTGTGTGTGTGTGTGTGTGTGTGTGTGTGTGTGTGTGTGTGTGTGTGTGTGTGTGTGTGTGTGTGTGTGTGTGTGTGTGTGTGTGTGTGTGTGTGTGTGTGTGTGTGTGTGTGTGTGTGTGTGTGCTCGCTCGCTCCAACACACCTCTACAAACACCAAACTAACCTGCTGCAATCCCCCTTTGGTCCAAGCTAGTTTACCTCTTAGTATCGCAGCAGCAAGGCCTTTTAACGCTCAACACAACAGGACATTGTACCTTGTCCAGACCACTGTGGCAATTGTTTCTCAAGAGCTAAAACTTGGTTGTATTGATCCACTCCAGCCTCCCTGTTGTTTCAGCTCAGCGAGCAGTACATTGGAGGGAATGTTTGTACAGGAGTGAGTGATGTACACAGTGATTTAGAGCTCCCTCCAGGGTACGAGGGGGAGGAGACGATTATGACAGCAGACATTTAGAGACATAAGGGAAATAAAGTGGAGGTTGTTCAGTTTCATTGATTTTTAGATGGCAGCAATCTTCTAGTTGATTACATGAAATAGTTGTAATGGCTAATTTTAACAACAGTAGCAATCGTAACAGTTGGAATGGTGGTAGCAGACATGGATTTATATCCATGGATGCTAACTGCTGTAAATATGCTCACACCATTTGGATGTGTAGCTATTAATGAAGTCGTACTGAAATCCATCTTTTGACTTTAAAACACAAACACCCTGTAGACTTGGAAGATGTAAGCTTGTTGTTTCTTTATTGGAAGAGAACAAGGAATTTGGTTGGTTTAAATCTACAATTGATCTCAACAATACTGAATTAACAGCACAAACCAGTATAAAAAATGTCAATGGAAAGTGTCTCTCCCTTAGAGTAATCCACTTCAGCTTTCCAGTTCAGTATTTTCCAGATTATTTTTCAAAAATAAGTTTTAATGTCGCCCGCCATCTTTCTCTGAAACTGATTTGGAACTATATGCTGCACGAATGGTTAGAAATGTCATGGATGTTTTAATGCCTTGAAGCCTGCCATTGTTAAATATATATATAAATTCAAGCTGACCCAATCCTCAATTTTCTTTCAATAAGGAAACCACCAACTAATGTTAAGCTAAACATACAGTAGATTTTGGATGGAGTGTCACTCAAATACAGTGTTTCTATGTATATAATATGCATTCCATAAATTCCAAGGCAGTCGCCTAGATGTATTGGAAGCAATATAGGATGCATTAATATGTATATACCCTATATTCATGCACAGTTAGAGACAAATGCAAGGCAAACACACAGGGTCTTTATCTGTTAGCTGTTACTTGTTTTCTCTGCCAACTGAGCTTGTCATGCCCATTTGAGCGCACAACCTCTCTGATGTTTTAACATGGCCCCTGATACCAAGCTCTCAGCTGGGGGCTGGAGGGGCCAATGGCTGCAGGGCATTGCCGGAGGACATTAGAAGAATTTTGTCAAAGAGAGAGGAGGAGATGTCAGTAACAGTAAACATCAGTATGTAAACTTTAGATCTTTCTCAGCAGATATTTTGACTTAAACACAGGAGTAACATTAACATTGACTTTATTACATTTAGGTGTACCCATGCAAGGGCCCTGGGGCCTTATGTATAAAAGAGTGTGCAGCTTTCATACCAGAAGATGGCGTACGGCCAAAACATGAAAAGTACCTACATGCAGAAATATTCACATGTAACCGGGCGTACGCCAGGTCCTGCACGCCTTTCCTTTATAAACCACAATCAACGTGAAGTTAAGCGCACAGGAACGAGGCATAAATTAATATGGAAATCACTCTGAATGCACCCCCGTCGTCACTCTTTGTCCAATCAATACGGGTTATCCCGCTGCAAACGGAAATAATCTTCTTGCGACGTTGGAGGTGCTGATCGGGCTGGGAGCAAAAAAAACATTCAGTTTGGAGGTTTTTCATCTCGGATAAGCAATAAAAGAAAATGCCCAGAGTGGCAAATGGAGACCGGTCAGTGAATACACTGAGCCATGGCAGGAAAAAAAAGTCTAATCCTTTAGTGTAAATCAAGGCATGGTTGCAGCACCACACCAGATACAAAACAATGTGCAAGTGTCAGTCCAAATCACGGACAATAAGCAGTTTGATCTCACTGATGTTATGCCATTTATTTTAGTAATACTAAGTTTTAGTAGGCTCGATGAAACTGAGTCCAGCGCGAGGGAGATCCGACTCAGTGGAGGAGAGGTTAGCGAGGCCAGCGTCTCCACGGCAGGTGACGCACAGATCTGCTGCGCCACGCATGGATGAAATGAAATAGTAAATAGGACTACAGTAACAGAGATATTCCGACGGTCAAGACGGCCCAGTGTTTGGTGGACCGGGTATACGTTGTTCACTTACATAGCCTACAAATCATCCACGGGATCAGTCAGGGTTTGTTCCTGGGGAGATCCGTGCGTCTCGACTCCTGTACAATATGGATGTCTGAACCTCAGCAACTACAGACTCACAGACGCTATTGCATGTTCCTTATTTCATCTGTGGGAACTACAGAGCATGACTGAAAATATTTCCTAAATGGATTTTTCATTCATGTCACATACTCGTGTTTAACAGAGGTTAAGTAGCCTGCGAACTGAATTATTGTGTGGAAGATCTGTAACATCATCCACATAAATAATCAAACTTTTATGGAATATCAGATATAATATGTTCTTTCATAGACAACGTCACAGACATATGTCAGTAAGTGAAGTGGAAACATTATTTGGTGATGTTTGGTGATTTCCGTCACTTTTCAGCTAAAATTCCTCACATTAAGTATCCAGTAAAGAGTTTGCAGAAGGCCTCACATTCTCACAACTGCTCAACAGTTTGCGTGACGACCCGCGCATTCTCACATCAAGTTCATTTTTTACACATCACAAAGTGAAGTGAAAAGCGCGGTGTAAGGGGTTGTGGAGGATTGCACTCTTTGCCTGCAATGAAAGCTGAATGGCAAAGGTAGAAACAATTATTTAAAGCAGGTTTTTGACTCTTTGATTGGCCCTTGCGAATGGTGTACCGATTCTGACTGGTTTAGCATGAAAGTGAACGCCTCCAACAGCTGATTCGAGTTAGGTATAGCATTGTTTAAGAGTGAGGTCTTCCTGAAACGATATACGCTGAGATACCTTTAAATTAGGAGAGACTAGTTGCAGATATGCAGCAGTTATACACACATGATAAAATAGACATTTATTTGCTTACAGCTGAATTGATTTAGGAGTCATTTAATAGTTAGGTCTTCCTGAAAGAATTCACGCCGAGCTTCATTAGTTACACCGGTGTTTTTCCTTCTATGATCAATTAAAATGTCTGCATTGAAAAAAGGCCTTTTCTGAAATTGTAGCTTTGAGGAGAGAAGCCAGAGGGATGAATCATACTATATGTTTTGTTTTTGAGGGGCAGGAGGGAGAGAGAGGCAGTATGATAAACCACCTCAAGCTCCCCATCACGGTGGGGTACCTGCTTCCTCCTTCTGCTTCTGATCCCATTCCATTGAATCAATACATCAAAGCAGACATACAGCTGCTGCTGATACATTTATATTACTGCACACATGTCTTATTTTTGTCAAGCCTTTGATAACCAGTTACAATTATTCAAAGCATTCAGTTGGGTTTTCTTGTGTCAATCTGAACTATCATCACTGTGACAAATGCATGTTGGAAATTGTGAATAATACAACAATACATATGAGAGAGTGAAAGAAGAAAGCACATTAGCATGGTTGATAAGTTATAATATAAGATTTCTCTTTCTCTTTTTATGTATCATCTAACCTATTCTTACTTCTAGAATGAACCTCTATGAGTGACAAGCAGAAAAAAACATTCATGTAATCAAAAAGATTGCCTGTCAAACCAGTTCATTCATTAGGTCTAAAAAAGAATCCACAAAGAAAAACACCATATAGTAGTATAATACTACAATGCTACAAGTAGTAGTAGTAGTAGTAGTAATATATGTGTGTGTGTGTGTGTGTG
>NC_048420.1:11864852-11878860 GCF_013103735.1 Etheostoma cragini | reverse complement strand
ATAAATTATCAACCATGCTATTGTGCTTTCTCCCTCTTTCATTCTCTCTCTCTCTCTCTCCCCTCTCCTTCTCTTTTAGGTGAGGAATGATCTTACTAGTGAGCTGGAGAAAGCAGACATTCAGATTGCAGATACAGAAAGTTTCTCCAACGACCCCTGTGTCAATGTCAAAAAGCTCAAGGTAAGTGAACCACCCTGGGTGCTGAACAATTCTAAGTAAATTTAAAAAAAGTAAATGATTCAAGTTCAGTTTTATTCAGATTATTCTCAGATACAACAAACGACAAGGGTCCATTTGATTTTCATTTTCTCTTATACTGTATTTGTGTATGGGTGAACCCTGGTCGATGAATAATTTATCCGAGAATTGTCACTCTTTGACTGGGTCGAGCAGGGTAGTTTTCAATGAGACTAATGGAGGCCTAACGAGGACACTGTAATGACCTGCTCTGACTAATGGATGGTTGATTGCCCTTTTTAGCTAAAAACAGACTCATACACACATGCATACAGGATGTCATCTCATCTTCTCTCTTTTTCTCTCCTTTGAAATTAAATGAGACAGAATAAAATTAGACCTTTATTGGCCCAATATTGAGATGTTAGACCTGTACATCTTTACACAATTTACTCCTGGTTGAAACATGCATGGTTGATCAGAATTGCTTTCTTGAAGCAAAATAGCATAAGCGTAACATTCAGATGTACAGTAAATGTAGGCAAGTGTGATGGCTATTCCTCCAAACTGTTTCCAGAGGCAATCAGTGATGCATCTGGCCTCAGCTGTGTATGCACAGTGAGTCAGTGCCACATACAGTTCACAGTAGGACACATTGTCAATGGAAGTCAATCACACGCATACACACACACACACACACACACACACACACACACAAACACAAACACAAACACAAACACACACACACACACACACACACGCGATCAATCGGCTGGTGAGCTTATGGTGAGAAACATACAAGGCACAGTGACACAAAACATGTTATGAAGAGAGCAAACAAATAAAAATGAAGTATAAGAGATAAGATATGATGTACGCAACATGGAGAGGGTTAAAAGAAATGAAGCTGAGAAATGAAGATACAGAGGGATAGAGAAGGAACAGGAAGATAAGCTGTCTTTCCTAAAATATATGTGTAACTTCACATGTTGAGGACTGACATTTTAAGCTGACATCCTTCCTTGATCAACTCTAAATATGCAAATCACAGTACCGCCTTTAAAGCTTTTCCGAAAGTTTGGATGGTGGGGGGGTTTGGGGGTGCGGATAGGGGTGTGCCCTCTGACACCATATTGGTCCGTTTCCCGCTCATCTTACAACAGCAGTTTGTGGACTCCCCAACAACTATGTAAAATGAAGAGGTAGAGGTTGACGCAGATTTCGTAATGAAGGCTGGTCTTTTTTTGGTTCACTGTTGTGTGTGACTCTACGACTGTGTGTGGGGAATAAGGGGGCCATGGCGTCACTGTGTGATCCACAAATAGAGCACTTACATCTGTGATCCAGCTGGAATATTGAAAAAGTAGACAGGCCTCCTACAGCCTTCTACATTCTCTGTCACTTTCTACCTTTTTCATCTTTATCTCTTCTTCTCTGTTCCAAGTTCCGTGTTTGTTGCTGGGCAGGCTGACAAAACATCAGAAACAAAGTGGTCTTCTTCGCCCCCCCCCACCCTCATATGGACGCACGCGCACGCACACACACACACACACACACACACACACACACACATAATTAACTTCTTTAACACTTCATTTGTTATGATTTGATTATTTATCATGGCATTCAGAAGTCCTGCCCCTCAGATTGGATGTAGTAGAGGAGGTTCCATTTTAATTAGGAACACTTTTTACCTCACAAAAGCAGCCATTTTTTTAGGACTTTGTATTCTAAAATAAGGTTGTTTTGTAATGAAAAACCCTAACCCTAACTTTAACTTCCCCTTTACTTAAGAGCGTCTGTTTCCAATTTTTGATTTGAGTGTTCCCACAACCAACTTTAAAGCTCTAGTTTGTAACCTTTTGATATTAATGAACATCCGTTACATTCAAGCTATTGCCAAATAAGTTGCTACAAGTTGAGTTACACGGTCACGGAAGGTGTGTGTCATGTGGACGCGCCGACAGTTTTGTTGTTATTACTTAGATTTCCTCGTGGGTTTGGCAAAAACTACGCACAGTGGCTCTAACGGCCAATCCGCTGGATTTGACAAACTGTGTTGTGTTTGAATTTGTTGACAAGTTCATTCCTTCTCTGTGTGTGTGTGTGTGTGTGTGTGTCTGTGTCTGTGTCTGTGAGTGAGTGAGTGAGCCTAATAAGCCTGCTTTATTGGGCTTATATAGAACAAAATTACTTAAACCAATTTTCCCATTTAAATCACCATCCTGAAGTTACAAACAGCCTTCTCATGAAGCAGCCATGCCCCTCTATGAGAACAATTGTTGTCTTCCAGAGTCGCGACAAAAAACAATTCCAAAGACCGCTGTTTGCCAACAGCAACAGCCATCTTCTTTGTTTTTCGAGTACAACAGAACCGTTGCAACTCTGCCGTCCTTATGTCAAGCCCGCCTGACTCTATACACGATGTGCTTGGCTTGACAAGATAACGGAGAGTTGCTAGACTGACCCTGACTGCAAATTAGTAGTGTCTAGATTTCTAGGCTAACCCGGTCCATCTGTAATGGACAAAGGCAACACATTCATTCATGCCCTTGCCCACAACCACACCGTCTTTTAGTTTTTTTGCCAGGCAGGCCAGAATTTTTACTGAAGCTGTGGTCCGTGGCGATGTTAATAAGTAGCCCCGCACACACACACACACACACACACACACACACACACACACACACACACACACACACACACACACACACACATTAAAATAACGCAAGACAGCATCCCAGAAAAGTTCAAAGTTGTTACCCACCCTTCTTGCACATGTATACATTGTGATGGTGCCAGAGTAGTGGAACAGCACTTTATACAAAAGACCCCTTAAATGCCCCAGCATGCCCTCTGGCTCTGAGGAGAAACCACCAGAGAAGCCTTTGGTTGTGCTGCTCAGCCTTCTGAATGCGCTCATCAACTTTAGTGTGTGTGTGTGTGAGTGTGGGTTTGTCCTGTATGCAATGTTGGAACCAAAGGATTTTGTGCTGAAATTACTTTTAGGGCTGCGACTTTTAGGGCAGGTAGGATCTATCTATCTATCTATCTATCTATCTATCTATCTGTCTATCTGTCTATCTATCTATCTGTCTACATTTATTTATCTATTATCATTCTAACTAATCTAAATCTATCTTCATTTCTCTTTCTGTCTAATCTAAATCTGTCCTATTTCTTTTTATAATCTATCCAGTATATTTAATTTATTTAGAGGGATAACTACAATGTTTGGCTGCTGGGTAGCTCTGTGTGTCTAATGGCCTTGAGGATTTGGAATTAAGATGACAGTGATTTGTTGCCCCCTCTGATCTGTGGATGCATGACATATGGTAGAGATTGCCTAAGGGAAGAGGGCTTCATGAACTGTGTTCATAATGGTTTCTCATTATCCACAATAAAGGCCGGACACCATACAGTAGGTTTACTGAAATTATAGCTGTTGTGTTTATCTCTTTGTTCTGTTTTTTGAGCGTCTTTCACTTAAATGTGTTGGTACAGTTCTCCCCAACTATAAAACATGTATCAGTTTTTTGTTTTGTTTTTAATTTCAAAAGGCCTTGCTTCAAAGTAGTAATGACACTTAAAGCTTTCAGTGTGTGGTTGTCGAAAAAAGACGGAACTGAGCACCTAAAGTACATGACATTGCTGTAGAAAACACACTGAACATTAAGTGTGTTTTCCTAAAGAATGAGAATCCTAGTAAAAGACACCTGTTGGTGATGAAAACCAAAACAATCAACCATTAAATTCTACATTTAGCAACAAAATTGATTCTTTCAGTCTTTGGGTTTCCTTCATATTGTTCAGTGGGAACTGACTAAACTCTATTTTTGGTGTCCGTCCGCCCTGTCAGGGTTGAATAAGGGCCTTATGATAGACTTTTCTCCATGCATCACACACCACCTCCAGCCTTGTTGACCAGATGTAGATTCATCAAAACTGTGTCAGTATTATTGGATTAGATTTGAGGCAATTTTGTGCTGTAATGTTTGTCACCATCTGCGTGTGTGTGTGTGTGTGTGTGTGTGTGTGTGTGTGTGTGTGATACTAAACATGCATATGTGTCAGAAGGGTTTGCCCCAGAGGCCTATCATTTCTTTCCCCACCATGAAACATTTTACACTTCCACCCGGGCAATCTGAATTATAAATAAGTCACCAGGCCTTGTGCTCTGAATCCCCATGTAAATTTATGCTAGTCAGCCTGGTTGACAAATAAGGCAGTTCCGCCCGCGGATGCTAATGTGTCTGTTGTTATGGATCGACATTATATTACCTTAGCCTCTCAGCAAAAGCTTTGCCATCCAGATCCCACATACTTTGTAGCTACAGATGAGATAGACATAGTAATGAAAATACGGTATGACAACACAACTGAGTCTATGTCCATTTGTTAGGTTTGATGTTGCAGAATGCTGAGAAACGGCATAACAAACAAGGAAACTGATTCTAGTGCTTATGGACTTTTTTTCCTAATAGCTGTATTGACTGTGGAGTTCCTGGGTATCAAGCAGGCAACTTTGATTAATAGAAATGCTTAGCATGCATTGCAACCTTACTGTAAAGCCAATAGGTCACAAAACCACAATGAAATATTGCACGGAGTGTAGTTAACACTGTCCTGTACTAAGAGAGCAATGGATTACAATTTAGAATACATAAGCACGCCATTTCACAAAACACACATTTCACACTGTAGATGTGCCTTATAGTTGTTGTAACATTGTGTGTGCATGTTTGCCGCATGACTTCTTATTCTTTCTTTTTTAGGACAACGATGTGAGAATCATCATTGGCCAGTTTGACGAGAACCTGGCATCCAAAGTCTTTTGCTGCGTAAGTCCTCAGCCTGCACTCCATCAAATATGCCAGTCAGTGTCTTGCCAGGCTATAGCAAGAAGTCTTTTATTTGATTTTAAATTGGTTCAGTGATTGGCCAGGCTGTAGTTCTTCGTTAGCCAGCAGCTCCCTTTAAGTAAGAATAATTAATTACACATTCAATTTATCTCCATATGTCATACTGTATTTCATGCTGTTACATTGCCTCAGCCTCCATTTTTTTTATCCCCTTCCCAGGCATATAACCTAAACATGTTTGGCAGTAAATACCAGTGGATTATCCCCGGCTGGTACCAGGGCAACTGGTGGGAGCAGGCCAACAGCACCAACTGCACCACCAAGAAGCTGCTCACAGCCATGGAGGGATACATCAGTGTGGACTTTGAGCCACTCAGCGCTCGCCAGATCAAGGGCATCTCTGGCAGGGTGAGTGACACCCACTGATGTACTTCAGAAGAGTGTTTGTAGTAACACGTAATTAAATGTGTAATGAGACTTAAGTTTGATTAAAACAAGGGAGGCAGATACATGCAACCTTAGTTTTGATGTTATTTAACAAAGACTGGATGGTGGCCAGATGTGGTCAAAATATGCTATTGATGGAATGTACGAGTGTGAGTGACTCGTGAAACATTTTAGTTCACTGTTGTTGAAGGTATTCACTTAATTGTGGTTTAGTTCTTTAGACCAGAACTGAAAGTTGAACAATTTTGAAGTTTTTATTTGGTGCTCAAAGATTTTAACATTCCTGGTTAACATTTCTCCACAATCTTAAGCAAAATCAATGAATTTCACACTGCATTGCCCAGCACAGGTGCATTGATGCTAAAACAGCATTTCCAGTAACTTTGCATCTCAAATTGTGTGGAAAATAAACCATTCGCATTGGACAAAGTTACACAAACAATAGTTAATTTGACATTCGATGTTAACGTATTTTCTAAGGAAAAACATCAAATTAAAAAAGTGAGGAGATGCACATTTTCTGGTTTTGATCTCTTCTCATTTACCTCTACGTCAGACGCCTAAGGATTACGAGAGGGAGTACAGCCGTGAGCTTCAGCAGAAAGGGGTGGAGGCCAGCAAGTTTCACGGCTTTGCCTACGATGGGATCTGGGTCATTGCTAAAACCTTGACTCGCGTGATGGAACTGCTTCGGGTAAAACAACGGCAGAACACCTTCAATAACTTCACCGTGGATGACCGCGAAGTTGGAAAAATGGTGCTGGACGTGATGAACGAGACCAACTTCTTTGGTGTTACAGTAAGTTATGCAACAGATCGCCATTTTTTAAAATTGATTCAAGAAATGGCACCTTCTGACATTGGAAGTTAAAATGGGTTTCTTTTACTTCACTCACTTTCATGATGTACACTGAGCCATCAGAACACCCACTTAGTTGTCTTCACTTAGTTGAGATGTGCAAACACCAGGATACTCTCCAGACACAAACATACTGTACATGCACATGTAAATGCAGCAAAAAGGTTTATCTTAATATTGATGAGGTGCTTACAGTGAAGGAAAGGAAGAAAGACACTCCAACATACAGTACATATGCAGATACAAACATGGTTCAAAGCAGCCCATTAAAAACACCATCAAATAAGTTGTTGCTGCTAAAGAAGCATCTTTTGGGGAAAATTCAAACGTCTAGCTGTAAGTGTCCACGCATATGAACTATGCATGTTCTATTTATGTTCAGTATGGTGTGGGCAAATGTCAGAACAACACATAGAGGCATTAATTACTGCTTTGTAAGGCTCGAAGCTTGTTTGCAGAGAAGATTACTTAGCCATCCTCGTCTCTGTATGAAGCCTAAAGTGGTGTCATTTGGTATTGCCGACTCACTCCAATGCATTCAAGATTGATCTGTGTGTGCATGCTTATGTGCGTGCATGCGTACGTATGTGTGTGTGTGTGTCCAACCTCAGTCTCACTTCTTATTGAGCTGTTACAGGATATCTCTTGTTCCTGTGTAAAGGCCACTCCATTATTTGAGATTACTCTGCTGTCCCCCCCCCTCCCCCCCCCTTTAGACAGCCAGTAGGCATGCAAGGCCTTAAAGTAAAGCAGAACATTACTCATCGGGAGAAATATTGTCTATGCTGAAAAACTACAGAGGTAGTATTCAGTAAATATTCTGCATTGACTGAATGTGAAGGGGTTAAGGCCTAAAGTCAAGATGAGACATGAGAGAAATGGATAAAAGATAGAAATACAGATTATAATAAAGTGTATTTATCAACAGAACAAGATAAATGGACAGAGAGAAAACTAGCCTTGGAGAAAATGCGTACAGGCAACTGATTTGTGTTATTGTGAGGTCCTTTAGGGCTAACGCCCCTGGGGGTATATGTGTTGCAGCACTACTAAATTGCCCGGGTCGTCATTCCTCACCCATCTACTCTCACCTCTCTCAGCACACACCCACTCGGGGCTGGAGATCAGACATTGAGTCTTTCCTCAGAGACTGAGAGAGTTGAAGCGCTGCAGGAATATTGATGGCCATGTATGATTTTATTCACGTTTTACTCCAAGCACACAAATAGATGACAAAGTCATCTGTTAGGTTGTTTGGATAGGCTAGCAATTTTTTTCTCTTATTTTCATATCAGGAGTGAGTCATAATGATCCTCCACATGTAGCCATGAGTGGTGGAAGAAGTACTCAAATTCTCTATGTGAGTGAATGCCACAGTGTAAAAATACTTCATCACAATTAAAAGTCCTGCATTCAGATTTTTACTAAAGAAATTCTTGAAGTATGTGCCTCATCGAATTAAATCAAAAGTAAAATTCTTTATGATGAAGAAGTGAGGTATTTGTACATTACTTAAGTAAATATACGTCATTAATGTCCCTCTTTATGATTGAGTGTGAAGCTTGCTGTCACAATGTAATGAGGTGATGACGTAAATGATTAAGAAATGAGCTGCTTGATTTTGAGATTTTAGAGTCTACAATTTTGTGCTGATTTTACAGAACAGAAATGATTTCTATAACAACGTTTTCATTTTGACAACCACAATCATCAATGGAACAAAAGCAATCTGATCCAAAATATTGTGCATGTGGTAAAGAATTATATTGTTTACAGACAGCTGCATTGCATAAAAATGACATGTATCTTTGTACGAAAAGATTGATTGTAATAGCTGTCTTTTTAAGGGATTACTTGAAGTAAGATCAAAAGGATTCCTTGTATGTAGCACACACTTTGCACACAGAATCTTCCACCCAAACACGACGCCAAAGACATATCAAGGCACTTTCACTTCCACACTGCATACATCTTTTATGCTATTTCCATGTTCAGATTTCAAAAGTGGCTATTAAAGAAAGTTGCTTGATTTGCTTTTGAATTTTAATGTTGTCTACTGGTTTTACGAAAACTGCAAGTGCCAGTGAAATGGCAAATTCTGTCTGGTTACCCTTGGTTTAAGTGCTATATGTGCATGTGTATTTGATCATACGGCCTCATGCCCTAATTTGAACCTTGTGTCTTTCCTGATTTTGAGATTTTACGCTATGTGTTTGCTGTGTAAACACACAGGTCTCATGGGACCAAACCGTGTCCATCCTGCACTGATCTCAGTCCTGTTGCTGAATCCTTGGCAGACACAGCTGCAGCAGCAGGAGAGTGATCATTGAGGGCTCCACAGTATTGATCTGGCTGCTGTCAGGGCCATAGAGAGGAAGGCTGACATTAGCTAGGAGAGACTTTCAGAGCATAGAGAGTGCAAATAGGTGCACTGGAATTCACCAGGGAAAAGACAGCATGTTGTGATTGAGGATGACAAGTGTGTCGGTTTGTTTTGCTGTTTGTTTGGTTTTTATCTGTGGCCAGTGGTCATCATGTTGGTATCAGTGTCTTCCTGGGTAATGGTGAGTAGCACAACCCGAGGCTTGACTGTCGCCTCAGACAGACACACTGAGGTGAAACCCGGGGGAATGTTGTGTGCGCATCTGTTTTTCTCTGGTAATGTGTGTGTGCGCATCACAGTTACATTCACATCCGCTGTGTTCCCTCCTAAAACCCTGAAAGCCCAGAGGATGTCACACCTGCAGCCCATAGACTGACATTTCATTTGACCCCAGCACACCTGTCACTGACAGTATTCTCACCTCCACAGACAAAGTGATGCCTTGCCGCCTCCACAGCCTCACCTCAAAAAGACACATTCACACATGCACGCCTAGAAACAGTGATTGCTCCATCAGCCACCATTGTAACTCAGATCTAAACGTCCTTTGAATACTAGACAAGGGACAACTGTCTGAATCAATACACACTAGTGAGGTTGCCTAAGCTGCAGAGGAGCATGATACCTTTGTCGAAAGAGGCTTCTCAGTACCTATTTTGAATATTGGTCAATGGAGGTTAATTTAATCGCTGTAACTCAGGCATTTTCCAATTAAGAATGTCAGAGTCAGTGCCTCTGCATATGATATACTTTTGCATATTCTCCAAACTGTATAAACTTGAGAAAGAATTGGGGGCTGGTAAAATAACTACACACCATTTTAATAAGGTTTGTGGCAGCTCCACTTTTGCTGATGTGAAGCAATGAATGTGTGCAATTATGGTGGCGATGCTAATGCACAGCGTGAGCATGATGGTGCAGCTACTCAGAAACCTGGATACATATACTCATATGACAGGTTCAAGTCAAGTTCCCCTATTTTCAACCCACATTTTCTTACCCTGTTTACGCACCACAGTCATCTGAAAGTAATACCTAACAAGCTGAACAGAGGTGCACTGCACTGTCCTACTTACACTACAGTCATAATTGCAAAGCATATTGTAGGAAAGAGCTGTGTGTGACGAAAGGAACTTGTTAACGTTGAATAGTCAGATTGTCACTGTGGTGTGAAATTGTTAGCAGAGGATCTGCTGTACATCACCATGGTAAAGGCAACACTAGAGAACCCTGGGTGGCCACACACATGCATCATCAGGGACACGGGCATCTACGTAAGCATAATGTGACGTATTAAGTGCATACACATTGACATGCGTGCACGCACAAACTAAGACACACATCAAAGATGCCACACAAAGACTGAGAGTCAAACAGAGGGGTGGGATCCTGCTCTGTAACTTCAAAGCTTGCCATCTTTTTGAGGCAAAATTGGCTCTCCGGCATCCTTCCCCATATTCCCCTCTGTTTTTTAATCAGCCAATGTTGTCTGTCTGTCTGCCTGTCTGTCTGCTCTCACCTGTTTTTTAGGCAGGCAGTAATATGTAAACCCAGTTAAATGTGTAATTAAGGAGCTCTGTAAGCAGATGGTGGGCTGAATTAATTGAACACTCTTGGTAGATGAAAAGGAAGAGAGATAAAGAGACAGAGGGAAGGAGAGAATAGAACAGGAGAGAAATAGACAGAGAATACATGGGAGCGATAATAAGGTGACAAAAGCCAAATTGATTTGAATATGTCTTACGATATTGCCACAAAGTTGAATTGCTTTTGTCTATCTTGTCTGCGTTTGCCAGGCGCTGCCTGGCTTGAAATTGTTTGTCTTGCTCCTGTGGAGTTTAAATCAAAGATGTTCAATTGTTTTAATTTTTTTTTGAGTGGTTGGACTGATAAATGCACCTTTTTGGTAAGAGAAAAATATTGAGAAATAAATACAGTCATAGCTGCATTTACTGACCACTACACACTGTTCTGCAGCCAAGTATGAAACACGCGAGTGCTATCTGAGCCCAGATTAGTACCAATGCTGTGTGAGCAAACACAGTTAAGTCAGTCAGCCTTTCTGATCTCATGTTGTTCCAAAGATATTAGCAATGAATTGGCCCAAAGGTAATGTTTACCTTTATAAACAGATCAATTTTGGCCACTTCTAATCAAATGAGATGCAGTATGTTCAGGAGCCAAGACTCTGCCCTTTGCCTGCTAACTCTGTAGTATCAGGAAAGCACTGTGCATACATTTAGTGTGGCTGAGCTCCTGTTTTTTTACTACTGAAATTCCCTTAACTGCTCTCGCTGTATATTCCTCAACAGTTGTTTTATAACTTAAAATCTGAGCACTTATTTGAATTTCCAAGGATTCAGGTTATATTTTCTTTATTCTTTTTTCAGGGCCAAGTCATGTTTCGGAACGGAGAGAGGATGGGCACAATAAAATTCAACCAGTTTCAAGGTATGTGTGATACTACTACTACTACTACTACTACTCCTCTGCTTAGATAAAGCTGTATTGATTTTCTTTTCAGGTTTTGCATATTTATTTGAGGGCTCCTGTGTATATACTTTCACAAACCTTCACTTTTTCTCTATTTATTCTAAATGTATAACATTGTTTCAAAACATCAATAACTTTGTTTTGCCATTTTGACAAATGTTTTTTGACAAACCTCCAGCCATACACACACTTGCTCTTGACGTGACTTCACCAAGTCACAGAGAAATGTTGCAGGATTACCCGTTTTTGGAGAGCCACTCAAAATCTTTCTCAAGCCAGAAGGCTGCCGCGGTTGATGTACCAGTACTGATAATGGATCCTTACCATTAGAGTTTAGAAAAAGCATGTGGCAGAGTCATGTACAATACCTGGGAAAGGGAGGCTGAAGCATTTGAAATCAGAAGCTTTGTACTCACAATGCCTTTCATTTGTGAAAATGCCTTAGTACTCTCTGTCCACATAGCATCATCCTGAGGTTGTTTTCTAGCCAGCAGTTCCTGCTGAGTGAGAATAACCCAGAGATTGAATCTTGATGTGGGGGATTCCCAGCTCCCAGGCTCCCCCGACTATATGTAGCACACTGCATGGTGCTGTTCAGTCCTCTCTGCCTGACCTCTTATCTCCCCCACTGCAGAAGAGCCTGATCCCTCTGGCTGCATACATATGTATGTGTGTGTGTGTGTGTGTGTGTGTGTGTGTGTGTTTGTGTGTGCGTGCTAGTCTTTGTTGGTTGTTGACCGTGTATGCATGCTAATGCTCTTACATTCCAGGGTCAGGGGGTTTGACGAAAAAGAAGACCACATATAATTTATACTCATTTATAGATATTAGTGCTGTCTGTTAAACACGTTAACAGCGGTAACACAAATCTATTTTAACGGCGCCACATATTTTTATTGCAAGATTAACGTTCTTTTTGGCCTAGCAAACTTTGTAGTGTTTTTCACATGCTGTTGCAACAACTAGTAACGTTACAAAAACTACAAAATAACACCGGATTTAGCTAGACTGGAAACAAAACAACAGGCATGCCCACACACTTGTTTAGGCTTGTGAGCCGACCAGAGTAGTAACTTTAAGTTTTGAGCAGATGGCGAGCGCAAGATGTTGAAATGGATGCCAATAAGATGCTGAATGGAAAGTTTACTTTTTAAAAGTGGCCAAATGGTTCCATTGACAAGACCAAAGTGATCTGTGTGTTTTGTTGTTGTGAACTGAGCTATCATCACAGCAGGTCCAGTTTAAAATACCACACAAGCACACAGCTGATGCGAATTCTCTGCATCAGTATTTTAATCTTTGACAGCACTAAATAATGTTTAACAAAGACAAAATGTAATATAGTAATTCAATCTGTAGTATGACAGTAAGGCTTTCTAATGTTTCATTGAGAAAACCAAACATTAACAATCAGGATAGTGGGTGGTGAGTGAGACAGAAGCTGTTGCCCACTTCCATATATTAGATAGCAATTTTTACACACTATGTACATTATACCATTTATCATGATATACTGTTTTGCCTCAGTGTTTTGTACTTTCTTGCATTGACAGAAACTAATAACTGACTTGTGCGGATGGGCATGAATCAAACTATTAATACGACTATCCGTTAAACTAAATGAAAAGACTTGCTTATTTTTGTATTCTAAGTGATCCCCTCAAGCGCTACAATCCACAATAGAATTAATATTTTGCAGCTGTAAGTAGCTCCTCTTCTTCTGTACAATGCAATGTTGGACAATGAGGTAAAGTCCAAAAAATCCAAGTGAATTTGTGAATTTTGAAATGTTTAAGTTGACAAGTTAAAAAAAACCTGCTTAAAATTATCATGTGGTACTGAGACATGGCACCAGGCAGCAGATTGAGGAGCCATCTTAATTGCATTGGGTCCAACTGCCATAGGTGCATGATATGAGGTCTGATGACCCTCCTGTCTCTACCTGTAGCTTACCTGCAAGAATAAAACCAAACAGCGGGAGGAGCACTAACAGGGACAGAGCGCTGTTGCAAAATGACTTTATAGTTAAAGGGAGATCAAATGGAAAAGAGTGGGGAAAAGAGCTCACATGTGAGTACACAGAGAGAGTAGGGGCATCCATCTAAATTAGGGCTCGACAGCTTCGGATATTAAGCAAAGAAAGTTAATGTTATCATGACTGAAATGTTAAGTGTGAGGGCTTGACTTTTTAGAGATTCTAAGAAAAGATCTCATAAATGCCTTAGCCTAAATCATAGCCACACATTTCAATTCATTTGTCACACACACTTCTTGTCTTTCCCTTCTTTGTTTTTCTCTTTCCCCTTTCCATGGACAGGCTGTTCACTGCGTGTCCACCGGACACCTTCCTCAACCAAATCTTCCAGCTATCTCTCACTATCT
The DNA here is from genome assembly GCF_013103735.1 of Etheostoma cragini. Classification (NCBI taxonomy): domain Eukaryota; kingdom Metazoa; phylum Chordata; class Actinopteri; order Perciformes; family Percidae; genus Etheostoma; species Etheostoma cragini. Next base: position 11,865,256 of record NC_048420.1, on the reverse strand, counting down.
TCTTTTAGCTTTATTATATCTCCTCCATCCATCCTTAACCTTCACTTCTTCCTCACTTGTCACGGATTGTAAATGTGTCACCTTTTTGACACACAAAGTGCCTGAGCTGGGTGGAGAGGAGAGGAGGGAATGCCCCAGCTTGAATATTTCAAAAGGCATTGATCCTCAACATTACCCTATCATATGTCCTCAGCCTTTGATCCTGTCAGGCGTTCTTAGTCAGGGACCTCAATGGCTTTAATTCCTACTGTCTCTCATGGGGATAAGAGATAGTTCGCTAGCATAGGTTTTGATCGCATTCCCCCTGAGTAGAGATTTTAAATCAGCACACTACCACACTGCGTGTGTGTGTGTGTGTGTGTGTGTATATACAGTGGGTACGGAAAGTATTCAGACCCCTTTAA
>NC_048420.1:11861874-11864752 GCF_013103735.1 Etheostoma cragini | reverse complement strand
TGTATATATATACATTTCTGTGTATGTATAAATGTGTGTACATACACACATATGTATGTATATATAGTAAATCGTTATTAGTTATTTTAAGTTACTAATCAAACAAAAAGGCATGAAATATCTTTGCACAGGCTGAGTGACAGGGTAAGTTTTACCAGCCTGCAGCAGCCACCAATATTCCCTGTGGGGATAGAGTGCTGGGATAGTATTTTAGCATCTCAAAGGAAGAGTGCTGATATACAATCCCTCCTGTTTAGATCCTAACAAAGGACGTGGTCAAGGAAAACATGGTTATTGATCCTCCTTCAGCACTGAGAAGTTTACAAATCCTGATTTTGTATGCACATAAAATGTACAGTTTATTTATTATCAAATATATACCGTGGTCTGTCGAACATTTTCAACATTTTCCAAAAGGGGAGGAAAATGCAGTGCCCTGTGATGCTGCAATAGCTGATGTTATCAGTTATTTTCCAAGTCAAGGACAATGCTGCCGAGGAGTTCAATGGGCCTATAACTGTGATAACAGGGAGAAGCAGAGACAGATTTGTGCGTGCACACCAGAAGAAATTGCAGGTTGTTAGAGCTTACAGTAAAAGAATTAGAATAATCTGTCCCCTCTTCCCATCCCCTTCTTCTCTCTTCCTTGGTGTATGCTCTAAGTTAGTAATCTTTATGAGTGAAGGCCCAGGCTTGTCTGACAAGGTCATGCTTCCTTCAATACTACACCTGAGGGAATCGTTGTTACTGAAAGAGAAAATACAAAATCCTTAAATAGCTGTGTTTAAGCAGAACTCCACAGTTGGCCTGGGGTGTGCAGCAGTTTAAAATCTCTTGACTATCTAGGCGATACATAAAGTCAATGTATATTGCAATATAAATACAGATGTACAGTTGCATTAATTATTACGTCCTATTATGTCACATCAGTTGAAGATTGTTCTCACAGTGTGCATTTAAAGGTATTGCTACATTTGAGAGTGGTTAGCTCGTTTCTATACCTGCATTTCATTCCACTGTTTCCTTGAGGTAAAATAAATGGATATTAAGACTTTAAACAATAGAAAGACCATTTCCTGTCCATATTAAGCCTAATCTGAAAGCTACAATTTGAGAATCAAAAAGGAGGATATCTTAAGAGCCTTACAATTCTATTTTAGGGAAAGTTTGATATATTACTAATGGGTTTTGGAAGAGCTCCTTGTGATTTGAAACTATCTGAGGTTGTACCACTGTGCAAGACTGTACTACTTAGGGCTGGGCCATTATTCACTGTGCCCAATAAGTGTTTGAATTAGATTTACTTGTTCACTCAAAGTAGGCTCTGTTACATTTCTCCAAATAAGGATCACTGGTGCTACATTTTACTTCAAACCGCTTTGTATCAGTGATCCATTATTTAAGCACTTTAAAACACCTGTACGCATCAGATTTAATTGCTTTTAAAGTGTGAAATAAGTTCAGAGAGTGAAAGGAAAAAGGTGTTGGCATCCAGTGGCCAGTTTGGACAGTTTAAATCCATGTATTTGTTCTAATGTCTACATATGTGTGTTTGTTTTTTTAACAGGGGGCAAGGAGGTGAAGGTGGGAGAGTACAACGCAATTGCTGATGTGCTGGACCTCATCAACAACAGCATAAAGTTCCAAGGTCTGAAGAAGGCTAGATATGTCTGTGTGTATGTGCCTGCATTTGTGTTTGACTATGTGAGCATTCACACAGGGAAGTAATAGCAGTAGCAGCATGTCCTGATGCATCTGATGTGTGTTTATATTTAATAACATATCTCCTGTCATTCACTTGCTCACTTAAACCCAAACTCTCTTCACCACACATACACACTCAGACACCACCACCACCCCACCCAGTGTAGGGACTCACTTCTCTCCTCTACCACTGTTAGCTGTCCTCCTACGGCTAAATTATTTACCAATCCATTATTCACCCCTCCTGCGTTTGCTTGTGTTGACATACTTCATAATTGTCCGATCCCCACTGGCTATTCTCCCATCACCAACTTCCTACTCTTTCTCCATCTTCTCTGCCTTGCCCCACATAAAGAAACGCTAGGCCAGTACTATCTAGGATGCTTGTTTCCACATCCCTGACCGCATTAAGTGGATATGTGTAAGATGATGCCAGTGCAATCGATTGGCACACTGGTGGGAGTAAAATAGAGCAAAAGATAAGAAAGTGCAGTGTCTAACCACGATGACTCTACTGTGGTGCATTGAGATACGTGCACCCAGCTAGGAGAAACCGAGGACCAGGAAATTAGTCTCACACAACTAGACGTCTGCTGCAGTGTCACTCTTCTGTGGTTGAAGAGAAAACGTTTTGACGGAGGCAGATCTTAAATCGTCCAAGTGAAGAGAGAAATCTTACTGGAGAAGGTGAAAATATCCAGGAAAACCAGTGTTAGAATAAATACTCTAATATTAGACATTATAATATACAATGAAACATTTGAGTAAACAATGGTCAGTGATGCATTACGTTTGATGCTCACTCATTTTGAGAGATCGTCTTAAAACAATTTTTTTTTCATAACACAACTTGTCCTCTTCATAGGCGTGGAGCCTCCCAAGGATCGTACTTTTGTGCGTCTGCAGCGGCGCCACATCAACGTGCCCCTCTACAGCATCCTGTCCACCATCACCATATTGGGCATGCTCATGGCGGGGGCCTTCCTGTTCTTCAACATCAAGAACCGCAACCACAGGTCAGCATTCAGTCTTGGTGAAGCACAGCTTTGGGAGTAGGAGTATTGAGGGAGGGGTTAGATGAAGGAATGCTTGTTAAGGGGAAATGGATAAACATATGCTACTGAAAGTAAATTAGGGGTCTGTGTTAAGGGAAAAGGAAGAGGGGGGGGGGGGG
>NC_048420.1:11823714-11861864 GCF_013103735.1 Etheostoma cragini | reverse complement strand
ATGAAGGAGGAGAAGAATCAGGAAAGGTTGAATGGGAATGAAGTGAAAGAATGATGAAGCATGAGAGTGATGATTAACCTTTTGCTGCAGGTAGATTATTATTTCACATTTTACTCTCCTCCATACCCAAATATCCTACTGTTGTATTTTTTTAATCGGACCAATTCTATTTCATTCTTTTCTATTTGAATACATTCTAATGCAATCTTCTGTTCTCTTCCAGACTAATCAAGATGTCCAGTCCATACATGAACAACCTAATCATCCTAGGAGGCCTGCTCTCCTACGCCTCTATCTTCCTGTTTGGCCTGGATGGAGGTTTCGTATCCGACAAAGAGTTTGAGACCCTCTGCACTGTGAGTTCCCTCAACACTACTAATACATCAAAATAATAGAAGTTGAGTTGACTTCCCGTCATATTCAGTTCCAAATAGTACAATCGAACCTTGCTCATCGACTTAGAAAATAGTTGTGGATGTGAGCTAAATTATGGCAAATCCTGCTGAAACACTAATCAAATGCACTATGTGACCGACTCTAAGTGAGAACTGATTGAATCTCTCTCTCTGGCTTGCTAGCTAGCATGGAGCACATTAAGTGTCTCTCCCTAGGTAGCATTACTGTGTGACTATGTAGATGTTGGATTAATTAAAGAGTTTTGATTACAGTGATAACCGGTTTCCACTGAGATACGACCCTCCCAGACACAGACAAGACACGCACACACACACACACACACGCACCAGAGTAATGTTAGTCAGGGCACGTCTTGAGCTGCCACCACCTGACTGAAGCTTTGCTGCAGAGCCAAAACAGAGCGTGTCACTTCAGACGAGGTTCTACAGCAGAGCACCACAGAGGTTCACCACCAATCAATATGTGCTGGTCTCCTTGAGAATGGGTGATGTAATTGTTTTTTAGCTGTCTTCTTTACCCAGTGCTCTGTCCCAGCCTGGCTTTATTGCTCTCTAGATACGTTGAAGAATGGCAGGTGAAGAAAGCCAGGTGTAAATGTGGGAAGGGTTTAAAGTATGTGGTGCAGAAGGGGCTCACACACAGATATCCACATAAAAAACAAATTGAACACATACAGTATGGTAAAGAGAAGCACTCTTTAGCTATTTTAGGAGTTCATAGTTTTTATTCAACTTCTAAGCTTTTAAAACATGTCAGCAGTGTCCTTTGTGCCAGTGCAGTCAGAGGTCTACATTTTGTTCCTCCTTAAGATGAAATGCTCTCAGGAGTGTGACAGCTTCCATGGTCCAGGAAGTTCTCCCACAGCTCCACACCTAAGGAAGAAAAATAAATCTGACAGCTTGTTATTTTTAGAATGCTTCACAAAGCTATTTTGTAGCACCTTCTGTGGATAGAATGCAAATACTCGACGGATCAGATGTTATTTCAATCCTTGATGACTAGTTTAAGACATGACACAATTATGTGTGTTCTCGTTGTTCTGATAGGTTCGGACATGGATCCTCATTGTTGGATACACAACAGCTTTTGGCGCCATGTTTGCCAAGACCTGGAGGGTACACGCCATCTTTAAAAATGTCAAGATGAAGAAGAAGGTATTGGAAAATATTATATGTAATATTACATTTTTTGATTAATATATGAGAGGAACTAAATTGAGTTAAAGGTTATTTACATGTAGTAGTACTATATATGGTAGAAATTCCCTTCTACTGATACTGTACATTTGATTGTTTAAATTATGACACACATGGTAAAATTTTAAGTACTTTGTTTTCCTTCTTGATAAATGTGCTTTGTATTTCTTGTTCCTTTTTATGTATTTGTTTTTCCCAGACAAACTGCTCTCATGAAATGCCACGGTCTATTCTGCTTAAACCTTGTTCTGAAACATTCATTTTATATCACACCATGTACATCTGTTGGATAAGATAATTGTTCATATGACTACAAACATCTCCTTTAAAGACCTGACAGTCTTATATAGGAAGCTTCACATGCCTTTTGAAAGTCCAACCCTGGTGAGTGGGTGCTTGTATTCACACTCATACTTTTTCACAAACACTCTGAAAGACTGGCAGCCCCTGGCACCTGCTGTTGGAGTCTTCTCTGTGAAAAAAAAGATTCAGAAATACAAATGGCTTTTTAAACATCTGACACAATCTGTTTCACTGGCCTAGTTATACAAAGTGGTGCCAAGCTCACCCAGTGTTGGAACTGTGCTTGGCCTTTTGTATTTATAGATTTTGCTCCCCCCCCCCCTTTGTCTCTCTCCCACTCTCCCACTATTTCTCTCTCTCTCTCTCTCACTCACTCACTCACTCACTCACTCACTCACTCACTCACTCACTCACTCACTCACTCACTCACTCACTCACTCACACACACACACACACACACACACACACACACACCCTCTTGCATATTGGAGGAATTGTGGGTAGCCTGCCAGAGAGAGAGAGAGAGAGGAAAAAAGGAATGGATCAAAGAGTCGGAGAGGTTGAAGTGATGTAGAAAAGTAATTGCAGAAGGGAGGGTGAAGAGAGAGACGGAGGAAAGCAAAGCAGGGCAGAACAAGGGACAAGATAAACAACATGGCACAAATGGTGAAGAAAGTAGGTTGAACCCTTTAAAAAAGAGAAGGGGAAAGCTGGATATAGAGGGCAAAGGATATATGAAGATAAAGATGATCCAGATTACAGGTTAGACACTGAGCCACGCCCGTGACCGAGCTTTACTTTATCTGTTTCCACTGCAATTCTGCAGTTGGGTCAACAAGATCGCCACGTGTTTGTTTAGCTGTTTGCAAATGAATGACACTTGATCTGGCCTTTCTTTTTCTTTTTTTCATTATCTTATTGAGAGATTAGTAGTTTGGGCTTAATCCATCCTATCCAATTGTCTCTGCTCAGTTCCCACTCTCCCACCCTCTTCCCATTGCTAACAGAGACAACAAACAGTATTTCTTTGGAAGCAGTATTTACCCCTACTGCATATTTTAGCCCTCAAACTTCAAGATGTATTCTCTGTTGGGTCAGGGCCTGGGTCTGTTTACAGGACACACGCACATTGCTCTTCCTCCACACTGATTGAGTGCAACTTTGGCTTCAATAGAGTGATAGTTGCTGTTGGTGCCCCAAAATCTCTGACAAGCACTGTCATGGGAAGGACAAGTGCAAGTGTTAGCCATCTTTTCTTCAAACAGTGGGGCTGGAATTGCATCTCTCATTCCTTCCGCCAGCCTCCCTTCCACTTTCTTTCCCGTACACTGGGAGAGCACAGATTGTAAATCAGGGTTGTGTTCGATAAGGGTTCCACTCGGCGGGCTACGGCCGGCACTCCTTTACTTCTTAAAGAGCTCAGTGCCAGAGACAGAGTGTTGGGGAGCTGTCAGTCAATGTCCTCCTCCCAATACACACAAACAGACACGGATAAACATACACCTGTTTTGCACCACCTTTTACCCCAAAGCCCCAGTAGCATCTATTTGTCAGTCTTCCTATCTTGGTAATTTACTAAGTACTCCTTAGTACACACGCACACACACGCACACGCACACGCACACGCACACGCACACGCACAAGCACACACATAATTGTGTTCACATCAGGTTGTCTGAAAATAACATCTTGAGCAACTTATAAAGGATCATACTCCTTCCTGGATATTAATGGCTCAATAGTAGTATACCGTTGTTACAATGCAATAAGCGTGGCTACAACTTTAAAACCCAAATTATGTTACGGTATCAAAGCAGACAGCTAGTCCCGTTCCCTTGTTGGTTTAGACTTCACATCAGCTTCAATATATATATATATATATATATATATATATATATATATATATATAGTGTGTATATATATATATATATATATATATATCTAGTTGAGCTTTGAAGTTCGATCTTGAAAACAATACTCATAACTCAGCATCTACCACATCTACGCCTTCACCACCTTGTTGATGCTGCAGAAGACCGTAAGACGCCACTGTCACTTCTTTCACTGGACGCACTGAAAGCCTTTGACAGACTTTATTAGTCATTCTTATGGTCAGTCTCAGTTGCTTCCACGCCTTCTATCCTTATGCGAGGAGTATGGAAACTTATCAGGCTTTAAAATTAACTGGTCAAAGTCTGCACAACTTCATTTAAATGATTCTGCTTGCAATTCAAGCATCTCTGCTAACATTCCCATTGTTAAACAGTTTAAATATTAAGGCATTGAGGTTTTCCCTCAATGCGTAAACCAGATTGTTAAACATAACATATTCTGTTGCTCTGAACAACGTTTTGAAAGACATGAAAAGATGAATGGGTCTCCACCTGTCTATTCAAGCAAGTATCTCTGTGGTTAAAATTAATGTTTTTTCCAGGATTCATTTTGTGAGCTCTATGCTGCCTCTTACCCCTCATTCTGATTATTGGCATAAATTACAGTCTGCAGTATCTAAATTTATCTAGAAAGTCAAGCAGCCCCAACTTAAGATGTATACCCTACAGAGGAGGAAGGAAGATAATGTCCTTTCAGTTCCCAACTTCAAACATTATTTTTGGTCTTTTGTGTTAAGGCCCCTCCTTACCTGGTTTGACCCAAATATGTCTGTTTGCTGGCGTACTTTAGAAAGTGCTATGACAGAATCATGGTCACTCCATAACGTTTTTTTTTGCCAATATCTCTAACAAACAGTGCCAGCTACGCTTTGGCCCCATTATCTCTCATCTCATCAATACTTGGGGATTGGTTGAAACATATTGCCGTATAGCTTGTAACTGGCAAATTTCTCCATTGTTCAACCATAAAACACTCTAATTTGTGGGAGGCCTATAACAGCTCCACAGTGGGAACAGAGGGAGGTTCATTATTTTAGCAAAGCTGGCTTTTTACATTTTTTTGACTTACAAACTGCATTCATTCTACCACCTTCCTCAGTTTCTTTTCCCTTCAATTAAAATATGCACTCAGGGCATACAGTGTCTCCTGGCAGAGATTTTTGCCCATCAATCTATCTGAAAATGATTTACCTTTGAGCCCAAATCCTGTGGTATGTTTTCCAGGCTTTATCAGTTTTTGGTGATATCTGGCTGCTTTGGCCTTCCTATTGAGAGGATCTGGGAACGTGATTGCCCAGACCTGAGCATCAATCTTAACTGGTATGATGTATGGTCTAACATGCAATCCAGACCATCAGCAAATTCACTACAATTTCATTCAGAGCACATATCTTACCCCTGTGAAAATGCATCACATAAATGTAATTAGCAGTCTGTTGTGCACTTTCTGCCCACTAAAAGCTCAAGGTACATATCTTCACATAAACTGGGATTGCGCTCCTGTTGGTTAGTTCAATATTGCATCCAAAATATCTGCCTTGATTAACAATACTGTAACTGTTACTATCAGTGTTTTGATTCTGAATGATTTGCCAGCCATTAAGTTCTCTAAAATTGAAAAATGTGCTGGACTTACAGCGGCTAAGAGAATGGTTGCAACCTGTTAGTATCACCTCATGACGTGTCTATTTGTACATGGACAATTTACTTTTGAATGTAAAATATATGGAGCTCTCTACAGCTTATTTATTTCTATATTCTATTCTTATTACTGATCTTTTTTGTTGTCGCATTTAACATTTTCAATTATTTAGTATATATGGTGCAAAGTGACTAGAACCCAACTGAAATGTCAAAGTGCCAGTATTACTGGGGACAAGAAAACTGTAAATAACACTTCAGGTAATTTAGAGTCATTACGTAGTTTGTGTAGCAAGCTCAATTGGCAGAGTAACATTTCACAATTGAGCAGATGGTGGTGTAGAGGTTTTTTGTAAATTTCCCTCAAAGATCACACACCTTGCATATCTTTGTTACAACTGTTTACTTTTTAGAATGATAGAACATTAGTTTAATTAGCACAATTTGACCAAAATTAATTTAATTTAAAATGCAGGTAGCTCTATTGCCGTCCATTTTTGTGTCAAATAATTTTTCATTGGCTTTGAAGCAATTGTTTGTCCTGCTCTGCTTCTATCTTCTACCGCAAAGCAGTAATTCTACAATATATTTGCCACGTCTTGCTTTGCCTGTATTTGTTGAATGCTAACACCATCAAAAGACACCAGATCAAAAAACAACCCCCTCATGCATCTCATCTTGAGCCACCGGTGGATGGAGACCTGTGTGAGACCACTGTGCTGCATCTGGGCTATGTGATACTCTCCAAACACAGCCCAGCCTGTGTTCCCTGACCTTTCCTTAGATCTGCCGTTCCACACAGTCAAACGCTATTATAAATAAAGATCACACACAGGTCATGACTTTCATCCCTCTAAAGTTCATTGTACAAAAAAGAATTTTTAATGGTCAACAGTGCTGGCTCCTGTTTGGTGGATCTTTCTCACATTCTCTGGCCACAAGGTAACAAGATCATGTCTTTCCATGGCATAGTATTGACAGACCTGTCCACCTGTGGCTTTCAGTCCTGGGCCAATGGAGTGCAGTCAGCTAAATGTTTGACATGTGCCACAGTGAAAAAGAATGTTAGTATTAAATTCTGAACAAGGTCTGGGTTCTTTGGTCTTTTTCCTATCCTAGTAGGTGGTTAATTGCAGCTAAATGCATTGTAATCAGTCCCTGATTAGATGTTATAATGAAACCAGCAGGGTTCCTGGTCCTTAGATGGGACAATAACAGTGGTCAATAAGAAATGTTGTTTGAAGTGGCTCTACAGCCACATATACAATTACATAGCACTAGCAGGTGTGCAGTATTGTGCTAATACAAGCGTCTTATCTTGTTTTCCCCCTACAGATCATAAAGGACCAGAAGTTGTTGATCATTGTTGGCGGGATGCTGCTAATCGACTTGTGCATCCTGATTTGCTGGCAGGTTGTGGACCCGCTTAAGAGGACTGTGGAAGAGTACAGCTTGGAGGTCAGTGTGCATTACAATGTCTAAACTTGCTATTGATTGTGATTTTGTTTATGTTGATGGAAAATGATATGTCCAAGGTGGGAGAATTCCCGTCACACAGATTCTTGCTAAAATGCCTGTGTGTGTTTGGAGTTCAGGCAAACAAAATGTCCGCCTTGGGCTGTATCGCAAGCATCTTTTGTTGTGCTTGTTATTTTTGGGTCAGGACGAGAGCCATTGGTGCCTCCTGCCCTTATTCCATGGCCGGACATTTGCCAGCTTGGATGAGAGACTTTGGCAAGGCCCGTTGGAAAAGAGGCACTTGGCATCACTTTCTCCCTGCTGGAGAGGTGGTGGGGTATGGAGTAGACATGAGCTCTCCTTTGCCGTGATTGGTTAGAGTAGACTCAGATTCTCTAACATTGGTACAGGATTAGTCTAGCTGTGCGCCCAATTGGCTAATATGAACATACTGTAGCTTTGGCAGTAGAGGTTGATGGTGAGTGAAGTGTGTTTTTGGCATGACATATTAGCACATAACTGTCAATGGTATTAAGGGAATGCAGAATGTGAATAAGAAAGGCAGAACTGCATATTTATTTTCTCAGAGGATTTAGTCGCACAGGTTAAAGTAGCAGAGTTTTAATTCATTTTTCCATATTTCTGTACTATATAATATTGCAGTATGATTGATATGTTTGTCTTTCTGTACAGCTTAACACTAAGATGGTGGGTTAAATGCTTGAGTCAGGAAGATTTTGAGCTGCATATATTAAAATAGATTTGAGTCTTGTCTTTTTCTGGTTTTGTTTCTGAGAATATCAACTCATGCCGTTAAATAGATGGTTCAGCGTTTCACTTGTTAAGCATAAGAGGCTGCAGAACTTATTCGTTCCTCAATCTGTTAAACTGTTACACAAAAAGATGGGCTCGCATTAGGCCGAGGGCAACTGTGAATAATATTTAATCTGATTTCATATAAAGGCCTTTGGTAGGTTTTATTGGATATGTCCATGTCACTGGATGTGTTAAAGTATAAATAGCATTATTTTAAAATCAATTTTACATTGTTAATTATTATTTACTTCATGGGCTGACATTTTAATGGAACAGGAGATATTATGTTTACTTTACTGTTGCTGCTAATTGACAAGCAGGAGGAATTCTTCCGCCATTCTTCTCATCTGTTTTTGAAGATCACACACTATGGAAACTGCCGAGTATAAATTTTCCTAATGAGTTGTCTTTTAAGTCCCTTATACACTTCTGTATGTAGGCCGCAAGACTGTTAACTGACTCCCAAGAGACCAAAGTCTTCAGAAATCTACAGCATTGGTTGAATCCTCATTGACCCTTCGACTAAACATGGTATCACACGGTCACTGCAGTGAAAGGCAGAGTTGAATGGTGGATTCTTGAGGGATTTTCTTGTTGTTTGCTTGCTTGTTGCCATGGTCCTTTGGGGGGATGGTTGACACTGTCTGGCACCCAGTTTTGACTTTTTCATTTCTTCAATTCGATGAAAACCCTGTAAAGTGATAAATAGAGCTTATCTAAGAGTGCTATGAGTGGGTCAGCTTTTCTGAGGTTGTTTTTTCTGTCTTAGTCCTTGATGAAAACATTCATGTGGGAGATCTCTGAAAAAGAAACTAGTGAGAGATAAATGATATCTTGCCAGATTTATTTAAATTCTTGTGCTCCTTATGGTGTACTCTAAAGGTATACTTAGCACATTTGTACGTCTCTAGACAAAGAAGTATTTCATTTTTGATCATAGACACTTATATATTTAAGCCTGCCTAAAGGGTGTAGCAAAGCCTTGCTTAACATATTAATTTGTGAATGTTGTCAGTGTATGCAGTCGGGTCTTTATGGAGTATTCTCAGACTCTAAGCCCCCAGCCAGTGGAGAGTTGTGAATATGTTAACCACTCAGTGTAGGAGTCTGCATCCCCCCTTGGGTAATGGATCTGCACGCCTGGGCTAAGGCAGAGACTCCACATGCCTGCCCAGATTTCCAGCACCAGTGTCAGTGGACCCTTGGGGCTCAGCTGTGGCACAGGCAGCCTAAAGCTCCTCTGGGCCTCCAGGCTTGTCAGGTGGGACCAGAAACCAGATGGCAACCGGAATACCCAGAAAGGGGGCAAGGATGAAGAGAGGGAGAAATGTTAACGTATTTTGGACAAACACAATGTTCATTGTAATAAACAAGACAAGGCATTTTAAAGAGAAACGGATAAACATATTACCAGAGACAGTGGAAAGTTAGGCCTCAAATAACACAACCTTCTCATTCATTTCAATGACGCTGCTGCATGGGCACAGCGGGGACAACTATTTAGTCAAACTCAACTTACTGGATCATATTTCATTTTATCTTTACTACCTGTACATGTAGCAACACACACCCACCAACATAGCCCCTTTGTGTTTGTTAACAATGTGTTTCTTTCAATGTGCTTCTTTCCACCTTTTCTCTGAAACGCTCATTTGGTTGAGGGATAATTGTTAGAGTGGGTCAGGAATGGGACCATGGTAGATGTTTTCCATAGCGCTTAAGAGCCAGTGAGACTAACACTAGTTGGTGCAAGGAGAAGGACCAGTAGTTACCCAGTTTCCTGTGAGCTCTTCCATGTTGCTAGGCCACCCCTCTCCTGTGACTTCCCTCCATCCGTTCCCGTACTTTTTTCCATTTCTGTATCTCTCTCTCTATTTCTTTGTCAGACACCCCCTACCTCACTGTGGAGGATTGGGAATAGCAATGACCTTGGGTTTACAGCGCTGTAACTACAGTACCTGCTGTACCCAAGGGTATGCAATATGACAATGCAATGTTATTGAACTGATACACAGATTGCTAGACCATTGCATTTTTACTTTAACCCATCACAGGACGGTTTCCTTATTGACTCAGGACCAACATCAGTACTCACACATTGTTTACAGGAGAGGTACTATACAGTAGTTGCTTTTTCAGTTTAGATACTGTAAATGATCATAAATGCAAGTGTCTGTTAAAGAGAGAAACTTACTGTAGTATACTTAAGTGGGTACTCCTGCATGCAACCACATCTATTCCCTGTGGGGGTTCGGGTACATTTAATATTTGTAAGTGGGTAATTGGCTATAGTTGAGATTTGGGGTAAAATTATGTTGCTCCCGCTATAAAGCCAAGATTTACCCAGTGGATATATGGACAAAGTCAATACCCTGCATCACCAGGGTTGAACCCACTGCTCTGAATCCTGCAAGCTAAGCTTAATGAGCTACCATTAGTAAAACTAGGGCATCCCCCTTTGCATCCTTTATTAGAATTAGCAAGAAGATGAAACTGGGAAGAGGCTGACAAGAGATCCTTGTGGAATGCTCCATAAAACATGACTGATTTAATACCCTCCCAAATAAAAGCAAAGAAGGGCCAGAGATCATGTAGGGAGTTAAGTCTTTGAGACTCTAAAATGAGAGGAAAGTGACCCCAGAGTCTTATTTTAATTACAGTATGCAGATGATATGCCTTCACCAGAAATGACTTGTGACTTTGACATTGTCCACAACATATTTAAACCAAGCCAGGCCTCTGATCTATACTTCAATATGCACTGTACATAAAACACAGCCGTATATGCTGAATTCAATAAAATATGGGTATGAGATTAAAGGCAATTTAGCCAAGATGGTAATTGCAACTCCACCTCCTCCCCATTTCTTTACACTGGTCTGACCAAAAGCCCGGGAAATACTCTGCATATCAGTGTCTTTTTCACCCTAGAGAGCTTACTGAGAGCAGGAATTACTCCGGCTGCTCCATAAACGTCCTAGGAATGCTGATGGAGATGTTGGGCTGCAGTGAGCAATTAGATCCATTTTGTGGCTTGTTAATAATTGAGCATTTGTTAATGGCCTGGATGTTTCAGCAGCAGGGCAAACTGCTGGTTTCCATCAGATTAAACCTTATAGACACATGTCTGCAATGTGAGTGCACACGTGTATTGTAGAATGTGAATGTGTGTGTGAACTGTTCATATTTATGTGTTTGTGCCATGTGTATTGTACATTGTGTTTGTTCATGCATATGACCTTGTATGAATGTTTCAGCCTGTGTACATGTAGAGCGTATGTGGATGGATATGCTTTTTACATATGCTGTGTGTATACGCACACATTAAAGCCCGCTTTTGTTGTCCTGGGCATTGTCTCCTGCATAATGAAGGACAAATCGTCAAGAAAGGATGATTAACATTCTGGTGGATCCTGCCGCAGACCCTACACCAGTCTGTTCTCTTGTGCCCACCCCCCTCCTCTGTCGTTTTTCCCAGCTTGGAAGCTGCTGCAAGGATTGGCAGACGGGCTGGCTTATATTGCAGTGTGGCATCGCCATGGCAACGGCCATGGTTTCTGACATCCAAAACGCGGCGAGCCGCACTGTTGATCCATGGGACAAAAATAGCGGGGTAGGACACCCACTTTAGGATGGTGACACAGACAGAGAACATTTTAAACATCCTTCCCCCCCTTTCCTTCCCCTATCCATCCCCACCTGTACTCCTTAAGGCAAAGAGAGGGAGAGAAAGAGAGGGGGATGGGGGGAGGGAGTTTTATCCCAGGGCTTTGACAACGCACACATCTGTTTCCAATATCATATCATTGCAGTAGCAAACCAACGTATGATTCACTGCTCGAAATGTCTCTTTTTATGAGATTATGAGATATCAGGTAGCCACTTTTTTTTACTTATGGCATGATAACGTATCTTAAGTGGCTATTCTTAGTACTTCTCTTGCAGATAGGCTGTGAAACACCATCTCTTCTTAAAATATATACATACTGTTTTCAAAGGATGGGATAAACACATTGTTAGTCAAACAATTACTGAAAAGAGGGAAACACCATTGTAGAGAATAGATATGCTGCATGCAGCATGTGAGAAGGGCAATTTTTGAATCTGTTGTCATTACAAGTAATTACTTATGCTTTTGATTGTTCTTCATGTGATCATATCCAATCTTGAAAGTTTGTGTTTTCATAAGCATTGTTGTATTATTTTCAGTTCAAATTTCAATTAAATTTTATTTATAGTATCAACTCATAACAAGAGTTATCGCTAGACACTTTACAGATAGAGTAGGTCTAGACCACACTATAATTTACAAGGACCCAACAATTCTAGTAATTCCCCCATGAACAAGCAGTGTGACAGTGGCAAGGAAGAACTCCCTTTTGGGAAGAAACCTCAGACAGACCCAGGCTCTTGGTAGGCGGTGTCTGACGGGGCCGGTTGGGGATGTGATGAATAGTGGCAATAATAGTCATAATACCAGATAATGAAACTTTGACTGGAAATAGTAGTTGGAAGTAGTTCATGGCACGGCGTTACAGGTCACAGCAGGACGTAGCAGGATGTAGCAGGGCACCGCAGAGCGTAGTAAGATGTAACAGGGCATCGCAGGACATGTAGCAGGACCACGGCGACAGCTGTAACCCTGATTTTGGAGCCTCCCTAATCCAAGAAAACATGCTGTGCGAAAAAGAACATAAGGACTCCATGGAATAATTCCCCAGGGCATGGTTAGTAACAGGCATTTCTGGGACATGGATGCACACAAATTGAAAGATAAAGGAGAGAGGAGCTCAATGTGTCTAAGGAATTTCCCTAGCAGTCTAAAACTATAACAGCATAATTAAAAGAGACAGGGCGAAGAGAGGAGTCTGGTCGGGCAGAACTCTTCCCCTCCCTGATCGGTCTATAATGCCCTGCCTCCCTCTAGTTTTATTATATTATTGATTATATGGTAACTGAATCTGACGAGAAGCAGGTGGGCCGGGCTAGGCGGATGCTGCGACTCCTCAATCCCTAATTACGTATAAGCTTTATCAAAGAGGAAAGTTTTAAATTTACTCTTAAATGTGGTGAGGGTGTCTGCCTCCCAAACCCAAACCCAGACCTGAAGCTGATTCCACAGGAGAGGAGCCTGATAGCTGAAGGCCCTGGCTCCCATTCTAATTAAGATACTCTAGGAACCACAACTAACTATGTATTCTGGGAGCGTAGTGCTCTAGTGGGACAGTAAGGCACTTGACCATTTAAAGCTTTGTAGGTCAGGAGAAAGATTTTAAATTCAATCCTGGATTTTACAGGAAGCAAGTGCAGAGAAGCTAATACAGGAGAAATATGATCTCTTTTCTTAGTTCATGTTGGAACACGCGCTGCAGCATTCTGGATCAGCTGGAGAGTCTTAAGGGACTTATTTGAGCATCCTGTTAATAAGGCATTAAGGTAGTCCAGCCTGGAAGTAACAAACAAACTAGTTTTTCCATCATTGTTTTGAGACAGAATGTTCCTAATTTTGGCAATGTTACGAAGATGAAGGCTGTTCTTGAGGTTTGTTTTCAGTGGGCATTAAAGGATAACTCCTTATCAAAAATAACTCCTAGATTTCTCACAGTAGTGCTGGAGGCCAGGGCAATATTAGGTAAAATTGGGTGTCACCCGCATAACAGTGAAAGTTAATTGAGTGTTTCCTAATAATATTGCCTAGAAGAAGCATATATAAAGAATATTTACTGACGATGCAATGTAGGTGAATCACCTCTAATTATGTTTTGTTGTGCTACGTTTAAAAAGTATATTTAATATTTTTTGGAATACTCTCACTTTTATTTTATTTTATTTTTATTCAAATAATAATTTGCAGAGGGGAAACAGTACTAACATATTGTACTCAAGTAAAAGTACCTATACTTTGATGAAATATTACTCAAGTACAAGTAAAAAGACCTATCTAAAAAAACTGCTCAAGTATAAGTAGTCCATTTAAAATGTACTTTAAGTAAAAGTTACTTAGTTACACTTAAAAAAACTGTAAATCAGAGCAGGGGTGATCTTTCCCATGTAGTGGAAATAAAACAAAATGCAAAACTATATTGTTTTTAATTACATTTTAATTAAATCTATACACAAGTATAAACATCTATTCAAATGTATACACATGTAATAACAACATAACACATGTCACACATTACATTTAAAGGTCCCATGACATGAAAATTCACTTATATATACTTCAATATGCGTTCCCCAACCTGCCTATGGTCCCCCAGTGGCTAGAAATGGTGATAGATCTAAACTGAGCCCTGGGTATCCTGCTCTACCTTTTAAGAAAATGAAAGCTCAGATGGGCCAATCTTGAATCTTGCCCGTTATGAGGTCATAAGGGGCAAGGTTACCTCCCCTTTCTCTGCTTTGCTTGCCAAGAGAATTTAGCCCACCCATGAGAGAGAGACACATCATGGCTTTCAAACAAGCAAAGTTTTAGCCAGTCTCCGCCATACGTTGGCCTGTGGCAGGGGTGAGCAATTCATTTCCCCAAGGGGACACATTTGAAACAGGGACTGTTGTGGAGGGCCAGACTAATAGGCTAAACTTGATTCTGCTCAATATTAATTTTATGTCAGACGGCACATTCTCAAACACCTCTTTTTTTCCCTGGGCATATTAGCGCAGCATAGTCAACCAAACAATCTTTAATAAACTCCTCTTCAGAAAATGGCTTCCTGTTTTTGGCGATTCTGTAGGATATCACAAAGCTGTTCTTGACTGCTGCAACCCTGAATGCCGTGTTGCTTTTGCAGCTTAACTAGTAAAGCTTCAGATGTCCATGCCCGCTCTGCATCATACAAGTTGAACTTCCCTGCGTGGAGTTTAGTATTGTAGTGGCAATTTCAAATTATGATCCTTTAACACAGCAATCTGCTCCCCGCAAACTAAGCACCCGGCTTTACCTTTGACTTGAGTAAATAAATACTTAGAAATCCATGTTTGGTTAAAAACTCTGCACCATGTATCGCCTTTTTTCTTTCCAATGAGCTGACATTTTTGATGGATAACAGCTCATTCACATCTCCCGCTCTCCAACACATCCGTGGGTCCTACCAGTTCTTCTTCTACTTCTTTTTAATAGCGACTTGCAACCAGAGAAGAATAAGCTGTAAACGTTTGCACAAAAAAGAATACCCAGTTCTGGGGAAGTGGTTCCAGGCGCGTTTTTTTTATTATTATTTTTTTCAAATCAAGAACATTTCAAGTACAGATTATACTCTCCATACAGTTTTTAGAGTTTGGCTTAAATGCAGCAAAATTAACCATATTGTGTCTTCACAGTAATAACAGTTATAATTGCATATTTATGTGGTTGAGTTCTATTCGGCTTTAGATTGAAAACAAATGCAGGTAAACGTCAACATTTTAGGCAGAAACATTAACTTATACATGGGTGTAAGGTTATTTAAATTTAAGCTTAGATGTGAGACACATCTTAACCCATCTTTTCTGTCCATCTTCTTCTCACTTCTAATGGTAACTTTTCTCAGAGTCCTCTCACAGACCAGCTAATACACTCTCTGCTGCTCCCCCTCACATTCAATCCCCTCTCTTTTATTTGTTGTGTTTTCTTTTCCTCACGTGTTTATTTTCTTTGGAACTGTCTCTCACACTTCACCTTCGTCATCTATTTATTTTAGTCCTGTGTTCCCTCTGTATGACGTTGCTCTTTTAAAATCATGTTACTAGCCTCTTTTCTATTTGCAGACCTCTTCTTATTCTATATGTCTTTCTCCCATTTTAATCTATCCCCTCTTCTGTTTGTTATTTAGCCAGCTCATACCCAATTGGAGTGCGCAGATAAAGCTGTGAAAATTGAAAACTAGCTTGTGATAGCAGTACCGGTGGACAAAACTCAAGCTGACCTGAAATATTACCTTTTCTCTTTCCTCCATTTATCTCCACACCCCCTTCTCTCTTTCTTTCTTGACCTTGTCCTGTACATTCTTTTCATAACACTATCCTTTTTCTCTCAATTTACCATCTCCTGTTCTATCAATTTTCCAATTCCATATCACGTCTCAAAGCAAGGGATATACAACCAGTCGTGTCTCCAGTTCCAGCCAGGATTGGGTGTTGGCAGGTTGAGTTGTGGAATCTGGCAAGTGTGGCCTAACAGAGTGAGACTTGTGCCAGCAAAGTTCCTCTAGCCAGACAGATGACGAGTGTGCAGAGAGTGAGTACCCTCCACTGGGATTCCATTTGGGTCGAGGTCAGCCAGGCAGTATGCATACAGATGTTTGAGATCATATCAAAGAACGTCATTAGTTGTTTTTGAATGGCATTGCAAGTGTACTACAATTTGTATGTACCTTAACATCACTGCTGCCCATTTTTTTGTGCATACTAATTGAGAAAAAAAAGTCACGTTATACATAATATTCTGTCACATTAGCAGTCAGAAATATTGTTTTAGGAACCTCCTTCAGGTGGGTGTGTTCATGTGCATGTGGGAAACTCTGCCAAGACTACAACATTGCAACATTTTTAATGCAATAATCTTACCAAAATCACGTTAACCCATTCGCTTTTTTATTTATTTATAGTCTTAACATCACAGCTTATCATTTTTCAACCTCAGATGGTTGGTATATTCTGCAAGCATTTGAATGCACAAAATGTTTGATAACAATGATGATTACAATAAGATTGCTATGCAATGATCACACAACAAGCCCCGGTCTGTATTCATGCGTTTGAATGTGCACCTTGTATAGTTGTACACAACTACATAGGCCCAAGTAGGAATTTGTATGAGTGGAAAGAGTGCTGTAAACTGATCCTTGGATTGGGGTTTAAAGAAAAGGTAAGCAACTGTTCACAGTGTTGGATTACCTAGTGTATCTTAAAGACATTGAAACCTCGGTATGCTTTGAAAAAGGTAAGCATTTATTTAAAATTTTATGTGATTTGTTGGATTTTGGCACACTCATGTATGTCCTTTCTCACACACACACACACACACACACACACACACACACACACACACACACACACACACACACACACACACACACTCCACTGCCAACGGTTTCTCCTCCCTCCTCCTATACTCCCAACATGTCCTCTGTTGCAGTCAACTGTTGATCGTGTGAATGCCATCTGAAGGACACGATGATCTTACCTGCTCTGCAAAAGCAGGCGGAAAGTATAGTTGTGTTTGAATTTCATTTAATGCTGTTGGCTCTTCATTCTTAGAATGATATTCTATGAGAAATAAAACATAATATTTCATGAGGGGATAAAAATTCAAGTTAGCCCAGTCTGAATGATTTGATAGGACAAGAACTGATACTTACACAGAATTTATTTTGTAGAATGAAGAACAGTGTCATCTGCAGCATTATCCATGCTTCAGTAAGGGTGCTAAAATTGTGCTAAAATTAGCTTTACGGGCTTCTTTGTAAGCACTGGCTACAATCAATGCCCTTTCAAAGTAAACTGGGTCATTAAGGGATAATCACCACCTACCAAGGCCTTTTCTCATCGACCTTCATCCTCTGGAGGAAAGAAGGAGAGAGAGGAGGGAGAGAACAAAAGGGTACATAGCTTACCCACTCTTTGTGATTTGTATGGCTGCATGAGTGGCTGAGAGATTATCTATCCCATAAGTATGGTTATGCGTTGCATCAAGTTGTAGTGTTGTGGTGAATGTTAGTCATGTGGGTCTACTGTAGGTAGCAGCATTGTTAGTGGCCCTCTCCCAATCTCGAATCTTGCATTAGAAGAGTCTCAGTTGTTATGATCATCGTGCTGATAAGAAACCACACAACTATCTCAATATAACAACTTCAAATTAGATACACACATATCGGACTGCTTGGAAATCACTATTCTACATAAACATTTCTGAAGATATTGTGCAGGGTTTTACTTTACTTTTCTTTGGGCACAGAGCAGCAGGGTGCCTTTGGCATTGGCCTGTTATTTCGAAATCCTCCAAGGTAGGCTAAGTAAGTGTGTCACAGGTTTTACCTTGGAGGATACCTGCCTCTGTTTATAGTCTCGGCGGTTGTTTACATGTCCGGGCCAGCACAAGGAGTCACGACTTCTCTGCACCTCAAAGGACAAAAGGAAAAATGCCTACAGAAAGAGTGCTGCATTGTAAACTAATGAAAATAGAAACTGGATATGTTTTTATGTATACTTTGTTGTAATTAACTCTTTCTTGAACAATATGAAATATGACAACCAAAACAGAGGAGGAGAGAAGCTAGAGCTGGAAGAATAATCCTTTGAAATAAGACACAATGAGGAGATAACAACTAAAAATTATTCTCTTAGCGGCAGATAAACCAGCTTACATAATGATTTTTTGTTATTTTGTATTGTCTAACACTGAAAAATCATCCACGAGAAGGACAAATATTGTTGTGGCTCCGTCACAGCTGAGGCAATATAGGAGGTATTTGGTTCCAGAAATGTGTAATTGGTCGTTTTTTCCCCATAATGAAAGTTCTGGGGTCCTGCAAATGGAGTTCTTCAGAACTCCTGTCACTACCTGTTAGATGCAACTTGTTGTTTTAAATCAGTTCAATACAGATCGTTGCTGGTGGTCAGGATTGTGACTGAGATGCATCTTTAATGCCAGACCAAATGTCTACTGAACCTGGATATCTAACAACGTCAACACAGGTTTCAGTTTACACAGGATTTTGGTCATTTTTGTGAAGAATATTTACACAGTTTGTTTTGCCTAGCTTTGGCAATGCACTGGGATTTGATTTGTTTGGGGACAACAGTGTACAATATGTGTAAGCTGACAGCCTTATCAGTGAATCATGCAGGAAAGCACTCTCAAGGACTGCTTCAGAAGTGCAGTGTTTGTTGACATTCTAGCTGGTAAATTGGACCAGTGGTTGTGCATGATCGAGTCTGTTTAAATGAATCAGTGGAAAATGAAATTGGAGGGCAACACTTACCTCCTTTTGCTTCCTCTCCATCTGTATGTGCTGTGGGTTTTTCTCCCTCCATTTCTTCTTTCACTTCTGTGTAAATCTTTCTTTCTTTCTAACACACTAAATTACCCCTGACCTCCACCATCACATGCACCTCTCTTGCTTGCTTGCTTGCTTGCTTGCTTTCCTCTCACTTTTTGCCCATCCCTTTTTTCCCCTGCTACTCTCTTACTGCTCCCATGGACTGCAGTTGTTAGGCAACAACTGATTGAGCATGAGGGGTATGCAATTGACCAATTAGAAGTCTTCCAAATGAAAGTGGTGTGAAGACTTCCCATAGTTACAGCTTAGGCCTTAAGTGTATACTGCAATTGGACACTAGATATTGTGCTGTATGTATATGTTAACGCACGCACGCAAGAACATATACTGTTTCTGTTTGTTTCTCCAGTTGTTCATAACTGACTTTTTTATTTGCAGAACATGTTGTCATAATGCGTTGTCATAACGTTACTGTGCTCTCACTCAAACACACACACGATCACTTTGCAACACTGGCCAGCTTTCCCTCTTTCCATTTGTATAGATATAATGGCTTTTAGTTCTCTGTTTCCCTCCTTTCTTTGCCTTCTGTCCCTTCTCACATTTCTTTCTTCCTTCCATTCATTTGGCCTCTTCCCATCTTCCTCCCTCCCTCTGTCTCTCTTTCATACCAGAGACACCCTCCATCAGTGACCAGACACATCCATCAATGTTCCTGCTCCTCTGCTCATCCACAGCCCTGAGGATTCCATTATGGCTCAGCAATACACACGCACGCACACACACACACACACACACACACACACACACACACACACACAGTTTAGGGAATGGAAGCTCTGTCTCATCTGGCCACGGGCAGAGGCATGATTAGTTAGAGACTCGAGATAGTGATGCAGCTCTTGATGATGGCGATAAATCTGTATGTGGTGATGATGATGATGGTGATGGTGGTGGTGGTGGTCGCAGTGGCAATAAGTTGCTTTTCCCTTAGCAAGTTTTTAGCTCATGGGATTTATTTTATGTTTTTCAATTAACATTCTTTAAATGTTCTGTATTACAGTATTTATTTAATCTGCATACAGATAATACTGGCACACTGGAGGATGTCTTCAGCTATTACTTGACTAACAACCCCTCAGTTCAATGGGCTACAATAGAGCCCACATTTAACTAAAAAGATAGAGAAAAAGAAACATCTTTCAAGTTTCATTCAAACTTGTTGCTAAGGCTATAGAAGAAATTTACATTTCCCTAAATCAAACGTTTACCCCCATTAGCTATTTGCACCTTAAAAAAATGCATGAGTATTTCTTTAGTGATTAAAATACACATATAAACAAAAAATGTTATGAGGAAATATCGAAAAAATTAAGTCAGTGTGTGATTTACAAAAACAAAATGGAAGCGCTTCTTCAATCTGACACAAAACAGGTGTTTCTAATGCACAACCAATGTTCACAAAAAAGGTCCAGTCATGTAGCCTCTATGATAAAATCTTTTTAACAGCAATACCTTATCGGAACAGGTTGCAATTTCTTTTCCTAAAATATATTTTTGGGTGGAAAGAAATCGTTGCCTACTTATGTACTTGTGATTTTGTACTTGTGTGTACTTTTGATTTTGTACTTTTGCATTTTCTCTTTCAATTTGGAATTACCATCTACCACATTCCTTATTGATGTTAATCACTACTCTTCTTCGTGGTGAAAGTGTAAGACATGATAGAAAGACCAACCAATCGCCCTCACTCATGCTGTGCCAAGGACACTATATGACCTTTGCTGGCGTGCCAATCAATCAATGTGACTGACTTTAGTGCAGACTGACTTAGCACAAATGTGTGAATTTACGTGTAACAAACAACTTTGTACCTTTTTATGAAATGAAAATCAAAAAAAAAATCTAAGGCCTATTATGTGCCTTTTATGGTACTTTTTACCTTTTGGTGAGAATGTCCTTGGCACTTAGTCAGTCCACGATACACCCAAAACAACATGAGCAGCTCAGTGATACCAAACCTAACTGTTTTCATTTCATGGATCTAATGATTATTTTTAAGAGTACATTTTTACGCCATGCTGTAAACACTAAACACACTGACAAATTCATGAATAAATTAGCAGGTGTGTGAGAGGAGAACTGTGGTATTGCAAGACCCAACGGTGATTATTTTATATTTTTATATTTTCATAAAGTTTCATGCACTCGCGCCACATGGACACTGCACAGCCTCTGTAGAGCTGTGTTTGCCTCAAGGGCAAGGAGGCGCCACTGGGAGACTTTGGTGCAGCAATGACGCTGTGTGAGAGGAGGGGTCAATTGGACAAAGGTTAATTACTGATCCCACGGCATTTCATACAAACACACAACACACGCACATATCAATACACTAAACTCATATACACTGCTCCTAGGAGTTAGGTATAGAAGACCACCAAGGTTGCCCAGTGATGAGGGGATGAGAGCATTTTGCCACTGCTTGAACAAAATACCAGCGCTGCCTCAGCTCTATGAGCCCAGGAATACAAATATATTCAGATAAGTGGAAGAGTTATTTCACACAAGACCTTGAGCCTTCGGCCTACTGCAGACTTCACTCAGTATAGAGGGTTGAAGATAGAAGGGAAGGGGAGGAGTGATAGGGGACTCAAGGAGACAAGAGGAAGACAGAGAAAAGAGAGTGGAAGAAAAGCAAGAAGAAAGGACAGGGAAAATAAGCAAGAGAGAGAGAGAGACGGAGAAGGGGAAAGAGGGAGAGAGAGTAGCTACAGGGGGAGTGAACCAGCCAAAAAAAGGAGAGGGCTGCCAGCACACCAGCTATAACTACTGAGATAGAGGGGAGATGAAGTTGAATATATGTGATGAGAGAGAGAGTCAGAGATAGGAGAGAATAAGGGGTGTCATAGCTACTTATTATCACACTGCCGAGGGTGACATTGATTAGCACTTGCCATCTGCAGGGAGCTTGTCGACGGAAAGGTCGGATAGTTAAACCCAACGCCACGCCGTGCTTAGTAATATTTGTGTTGAAATGTGCGGATAAAGGTAGGGCTTCTTGATTATGAAAGAAAACGTAATCACAATTATTTTGGTCAATATTGAAATCATGATTATTGAACAGAATCATGCATTGATTTTTTAGAAAGTATGCTCCTTTTTATTGAATTTAAAAATTAACAATGAAACTGTTATACAAATCAACAGTGAAAACGCCTTGAACTGTAAAATCTCCCTTAATACTTTTCCCTTTCCCATTTTGAATTGTCCTTCAGAACACAAGACAAAATAAGAGTCTACTTGATAAATGTGATGTGCAAAATAATCGTTTTTCTCAATTACATGTTTTTTGTGATTGTTAGAGCCGAAATCGCAATCAAAATTTGATAAATTGGACAGCACTAGGCGTAGGTGTACTGTGTGTGTCCATGCAGAATATGCAGAGTATGCAGAATATGAAAAAAATACCCCCCAAAAACTATTGTAACTGAGAAGTATTAGCTGGCTGAATTTGCTGATAACCTAGGCAATAAAAAATATTAAATGCTGCTTAAACTGCTATCAAGACCACAAAAAAGTGCATGCTGTGTGAACAGTTTATAAAAGCACCTGTTAAGTAGTCACTAGAAGTGGCAATACTCTCACTTTTTGGTTTCCACTTCATATTTGTGCCCCGCTTGTTGTTGATTCTTCACAATAAATTAGTTTTATATCTTTATGTTTGAAGCCCAAAATATGGAACGGTTGAAATGTTCAAGGGGGCCAAATACTTTCGCAAGGCACTGTGAAAATATATATATATATATATATATATATATATATATATATATATATATATATATATATATATATATATATATATAGTAAATAATTATCTGATCTGTCTGTGACTGATGTGTTCTGACCCATCAGAGTAATGTACTGGGTGTTAGTGTGCATTTCACCTTTGTTTAAACCCTTCTGTTCCTTCTTTTCCAGCCTGTGATTTGTATCCTGTCAGTTCCAAAGTTGGCTCTTCAAAGAGCCCAGAGGAGGGGTTTTTGGGGCATTGTGAGTGGAGCATGGTGAGATTGGATTTGACCCCTTCTGCTTACTTTGATCTTGGCATGCATCTTTTTTTTTTTTTTTGGAGCCAAGCCTGCACACTTTTTGCTATCAGCCTGCCAGTTAAAGCATTAATATTGCTCTAGGCATTGTAAATAATACTTTTTAAATAAAAGAAGAAGGGGTGGGTGTAGGTGATTACAACAAAACATTCAATGTTCTAATTAAGTGGTATTCTGATTTGTGGCATTCTGAATGGATAACAGCCATACAGGTTACTACATCTGAATCTTCATATAAGTCAAACTAATAATCTCAGCCTGGCAAAGCTCATGGAGATATTTCACAGCTGATAATTGCCTTTGCCTTCTTTTAATAAGCCATTGCTGCCAGGATCTCTGCACCCAACATCATTGTATTGCAACTCATAGTTATCATTTTCTTTTTGTACTATTACATGTCCCATATTTGCTTTCCTTTTTATACTCCAGTTAACATTACAAGCGGTCTTTGCGCCTGGTTTCAGCTCTCTCATTCCCCCTCCTTCTCTCTCTCTCTCTCTATCCCCCGGTGTCTGCCGCCGCTCTGCCATCTGCAAACCTCCGGAAACACAAAGAGCAGAAGGAGATTATGAATTTCCTGGATCGATACCCCCAGAAAGTTCATCACGAGGGGGGTGGATGTAAACCATATAGTGCTACTTGAACTAAACCCCATCCACTTAACTTTGTTATTACCTCGTTCAAGGCCACGTGGCATCCTATTTTATTTTTTAATTTTACACTTCCCATGTTTAATATAGAAGTGGCATCAGGAAGGTGACAGTGACATCAGATACCTACAGCATACGGCAACATTAGTATAAAAGTTGTTGCCAAGGCTAAATATCACCGGTTAAGTGATCTTTGTTGCTTCACTGCTTTATTTAAAATTTCATTATGCTTTAAACAGAGCCTGACTGTTTTTTCCTTTTTTTATTGTATGCTTGTCACAACTGAATAGCAACTGTAGCTTGTTGATGACACCTTAACTATAAAGAACTAGAACTCCCAGAATTAGAAATGACGGCTGAACAGTCATTAATGATGAACTGCTGTCACGTGTGAACTGCTTGTTTATTTCTGTGTTAAATTGTCTGATTGCTTCTCTGTGGCAGATTGCACATTATCAGCTGCAGCAAGGCAGGCGCTCTCTGCGTGAGATTTGAATAGTGAGATGTGTCACCGGTAGAGACAGAGAGCAGCGACGCAGAAGAGGTGTTAGGAGCAACGATGAAGAGAGAAAGAGCAAGAAGAGGGGATGGCGGACATGTAAATGCATTACTTATGTATGTTTACTAAAGAGGTGTTGTCATCTTTCAGGTATGCCACCAACATTCACCAAATCACTGTGTGTGTTGAGAATGTGTTGTTTTATCATTTATCCACTTGTCTTTTATTTTGCTGGTCTGCACTCACATGGGTCTGTTCTCAATGCGTGACACTGTGTCCTTGTTCCTTGCTGTGACGTGATCTGATGCAGAGAGGTAAAAACTGTGTAGTTCAGTTGCAGCATCTTGCATATACTGCAACTGTGTTGTGTGACTGACTGCAAAGACAGTGTGGAATGGAGCAATCTTTCTCACACTAGAGCATATCAATATATATGATGATGTATACTAAAGTGTGCGTGTGCGCGAAACAGCAGTGCAGTATTTCTCATATAGAGAGTACTGTATCTGCAGTGAGGTGTCAGGTTGCAAGCATCCATGGAAAAGCTCGCTCTCCATTACCTTTGTTACCTTATCTATGTGTATAATTTCATCCATACAGTTTATGTCTTCTTATAAATGTACATTATCTACATCTTTATCTAATGAGATAATACCCCACATGACAATTATACATATACTAATTATATGTTAGTAATTTGTTATGGCTCTCTCATTATTACACCCATGCAGGCTAATTGAAGGCACTACACAGGCACAATATTTACTCTTAGTTGATTTATAATCCATTCACATCTATTCATCTATTTGCTTGATTTACAGTATTTTGTACATATGAATACAGGAAAATATATATGAATACGTATACACTTTGCATTCCTTCACAATACATACTGTTATTGATTTGTGCTCAGATTAAATGTGCTGCCATGTCCTCAGAATGAGATTCACATAGCATCAAGAGCCTGATTGGATTGGGGGATCGATAAAGTGGCAAAGAAATCAAGAGATGAGAGAAGGAGAGAAAGATGTATTCGCTGTTCTTCCTTACACCTATAAAAAGAATGAAATGAGAAGTGGCAGCAAGGGAGTAGTAGCATTTTGTTGCAGCACAGTCCCAACTGAACCCTGAAGTACTTTGCATTATGCCTCTTACAGCATATATAATGTAGTAAAGACATAAAAGAAAACCGTACACATTCCTACTGCATACCAATTGTGTATCAGTGAGGTACAAATAAGCAGCGACAATGTCATTGAAATGCGACCATTCCATAACGGAGGGCAGAGATGATTTTACCTGCAATATGAACTTGTAACACAGATATATAAATGTACTAGAGACAGAAGAGCTGGATCTAAAGTGGGACAACGTCAGAGGAGCTAAGGTGAGCATCACAGAGAGGGACAGACGACGCATCAGAGGGCTCATCTGTCTGAGATAGCTGGGTATAATTAACAAGGCTTTAGATTTTAATTAATCTGCCTCAATCAGAGTAGAAATTCTATTCTTACATTTTAGACTAAATTCATTGAAGGACTCATGCTTAAATAGCAAAGTCAGACTGTATACTCCTGCCTTTTTCTTCCCTTTTTTTCAATCACGTTTTTATTTAAGCATACAAGCAAAAGTGCAAAACATTGGTTTAGATGACAATATACAGAAAAGTACACCACACATACCAAAGAAGACACAGTGCACTTTTTCCACAATCCTTCCTTGTGATCAAATGTTTCCACTTTAAAACAAAGAGAGGAAATACGAGAAGGGGGGAGACACAACAAAAACACATCAGCAACAACGATGTCTGTAGCTCACAAACAAGACACACAGAAACAGACAAACACACTAACAAACAAGAGGCATTGAGAGGGAGACTAGCATAAGACAAAAGGGACCAAACACATGCACAGATAGAAGCAAGAAGGCTATAGCACAAGTCAACAGGATGGTTTTCAAGGATTCAGCAATGCTGAGCCAAGAGTCCAAAGTCTTTTCTGGCGTTCCATTTATGCAAGCCGTGGAGAGCTCTATATATATATATATATATATAGATAGATAGATAGATAGATAGAGAGAGAGAGAGAGAGAGAGAGAGAGAGAGAGAGAGAGAGAGAGAGAGAGAGAGAGAGAGAGAGAGAGAGAGAGAGAGAGAGAGAGAGAGAGAGAGAGAGAGAGAGAGAGAGAGAGAGAGAGAGAGAGAGAGAGAGAGAGAGAGAGAGAGAGAGAGAGAGAGAGATCCAAAAAGGAAAGGGTCCATGTACGAATAGACAAGTCATGCGGTGGTTTCCAATGGGTTGCTGAAGAAAAAAGAGGAACGTGGTAGATTGAATGCGTTTTGTAAGTCAGAAAAAGGTAACAAGCCAACCTCGCGTAAATGTCTTTTAGACAATGTAACCCCCTCTCTTCCCATTGAGGGGCTATTATAGATAGGCCTCCAACCAATCAAGAGCGTTGTATTATTGAATAAGTGAGAAAATGTGTGCCAACTACAAGCTATACGGCAACATGTTTTAGCCAATCTCCAAGTTTCTATAAGATGAGATATAATGGGGCCAAAGTGTTTGTTAAAGTTATTGTCAAAACGTCATGGAGCAACCAAGGCTCTGTCATAGCATTCTCTAAGATACGCCAGAAGACAGACATATATGGGTTAAACCAGGTAAGGAGGGTCCTTAACACAAAGGACCAAAAATAATGTTTAAAGTTGGAAACTTAGAGGCCACCATCCTCTTTCCTCTTCTGTAAAGTATACATCTTAAGTCGCCGCCGCTACCCTTTCCAGATAAATTTAGTTACTGCTAATTGTAATTAATGCCAAAAACCAGAAGGAGGGGAACAAGGTAGCATAGAATTCACAAAATATATCCTGGGTAAATCATTTATTTTAACCATAGAGATACAGGCTTGAATAGACATGGGGAGACCCTTTGATCTTTCCATATCTTTCAAAAGCAGCAGAATAGTTATGCTTTACAATCTGGTTTAAGCAAGGGAAAACGTCCTTATGCCTAAATACTCCTGAAGTCCTGATCTGGGAGCCTTCCTTGATCTTCAGGGTTGACGGGTAAAGCAGGAAAAAAATCCAGACCCTTGACTCACGCCAAATCCATGGTTTGATAGAAGGCTTGACAACGGACAAACATTTCCCCGCACCTTGTAGAATTGTGGGCCTGGTTGTGTACCGCGAAGGTTGCAAATCAATGTGTGATTAGTAGTGGTTTTCGTCTTTGGGCTATCACTGTAAATTTGGTGGGCTCTCATAATCTTAATCTGAACATCTGTCAATTTTGGGAACCACATAGGCAGGGAGCACAAGAGATATTGAATAGCATTAGAGCCTTCTAGCCCCACTTTCAGCCCGAATATGCAGATATTTCATCTTTGGTTTCTATCCTGCATATCTGCTAGCTTCTCCTCCAGCTCTTGAAAATTGTGGCTATGGCTATCATGAATACTTGAGTTGCTTTCCATGGTAGTTTTTAGATTGTCAACATCAGATCTGATAGAGCCAAGGCTTGCAGTTAGAGATACTAACTGGGCATGGATAGCACTTAGCTTCTTGTCGTTGTCAAACCCCAGCTGAGACTGAATCAAAAAAACATGGTTCGAAGTAGCTTTACTCTTTCTCCAGTAATGCCTCTGCAATGCAATCCACATTGCCTCATTGGGTTTTGTTCTTGTTTGCCATTCTGCTTTAAATGACGATCGATCACAAAGTGATAGAATATCGGAGTTGGAACCATAACAAAACTTTTTGGCTAGATTGGGCCAGGAGCTTTACCTTAAGCCGCCATCTCTGTCGAGCTGATCACATGACTTGCCTTTTTCTTCTCTTTTTCTTGCTTTTTTTTCTCCTGTTTTGATTTCTTCTGTGTGTATTTGTCCCAGTATTTTTTTTTCCTTCTTTCTTTCTTCTTTATTCATATAAACTCTGATAAGATCTGAATCTGGCACTGTCCTGCATGTAAAAAGTAGAAAGTAAGAAAAAGACCAAGTAATGTGTCCTGTGTCTCCAACAAAAGTCTATTTATAACCTTGCCTGCCAGGGAATGCGCTAACCCTGCACTGCCCTCCAATGGCGGGTCTTTGCCCAAGGATGATGGTGGCAGCACCTGGTAATGATCCCAATGGCTAAGCTTAACCAGCTGAATCCCAAAAACAACCACCATCTGACCATCTGACAAAAATAATAATCTCTCTGTCACACTACCAGCCCCGTGTGACCGGGACCTCAGAGAGAAGTTATTAATCTATTTTGCTTGGGTTTACCCATCTATCTCCTGTTTGATGCTATATTCTGTAGAGAGGTTACTCTGTTTCTCTTTGTGTTGTTGGAAACACAGTATGACTTGTCTATAATTAAAAACAATAACTGTGAGAGGTCAGACAAAACCGTTTTAAAGGGCCTCCAATTTTACACATGAAGTTCGGTTTACTCATCACAAGGAGTTCTTCTCTGTAAAAACATAATTATCCTCTGTGGCTCTAAAGGGAGCTTTTCTAAAGTTTAAACAAAAAATAGCCCTGTTGATATCATTGGGCTCGCTAATTTATTGCATTGCAGGAAGTGTAGTATCCAGTGTTCCTGGAGCTTGACCCTAAACTACAGAGTTGTTTCAAACATAACTAGTTGTCTCGTTTATGCTTGTCCAATTTGTATAACTGCCTACCAGATGTGAATACATCCCAAATGTCTTTTCAAACCAATTGGTATATACCATTTTAGAATAATATATTTATGCGCGAAAACATCAAAAACAAGACACAGCATATTCAAAGTGTCTGCATCCTCCTTCTGGTCTTGCCATCACCTGCATTTGTCATGCATACTCTACCTTCTATCCCTATTTTGCATCAGGCTCTCACTGTGATGAATCTAGATGGCACATGACACAAATCAGGCGGATAATGACATGCATGACTGTAAGCGCCAGTGATATTTCCATGACTTGATTGCCTTCTGTGTGTTCAAAACCGAATGAGACGCTTGTGAAAATTGACTGTGAGATGGACGTTTATTTTGTGTGTATCAGATGCTGAAGATGTCTGCTGATTTGATGCATTGGAAACATGGAAAGCTACTGATGACACAGTGGATGGCTGTGTGGACACCTTTTATCAGACTGCACAGTTTTTGTGAACAGTGTCCAGTCAAAAGCTTGTTTTGGCTAAAATGGGAACAAAATGATGCACTGTTTGGCCAAAAAGCCTTTGTCTTGTGCTTTGATTGCATGTCTAAATAGGGACTTTCTTGGCATCCTTTTTCCCTTTTAACTGGACCGGAAGGAAAGCTGCCATCAGTGAAAGAGATCAGATGGGTTTGTTTTCTGAACTATATTGGATTGGTAAGGAAATAAGCTAAAATTGAATGAAACGTGTGTGTGTGTGTGTGTGTGTGTGTGTGTGTGTGTGTGTGTGTGTGTGTGTGTGTGTGTGTGCTGATGAAATATAAGAAATCGTTTCAATCCCCACAGAACAGGGACGGGGGGATTTTTGGGGTGAATTTCCAGACCAAGAACACTCATTGCCGTATTGCAGTGATCAATAAGCTGCAAATATCTGAATTATTTTTCTTGTCTGCGATCATACCTCACCTCCATGACTCCGGTGGGATCCTCCTCCTCCACTGTGATTGGTGGCGTTACATCGTTTTTTGGTCTGACTGGTTGCTATCCTTGGGGAGCCAGGCCAATGACGGTTGAAGTAATTGACTGTTAAGCTCTTATGGATTTCCCGCCTGCTGCTCATGTTGCAGAGTGCTGATCAGCCTGTATTGTACACACTGGTGTTTAAACATGCTCTCTGTCTTATGGACACATTTAGCTTGGTGATGAACACAAACAATGCAAGTTGTGAATCATTTTCTGGCTTATGTTAAAGCCTTCCTAATTGCAGGTGTGTTGTACTGTATACAAAATGCATGAAGACATTGTCATGCTGTGTGTACAGTTAGAGATGGAATTAGGATGGTGTCTGTGGCGCTGTTTCTCCTTGGGCAAAAGAAGCCAACCATAAGGTGTTGCGTTTGTCAGGGCCAAGCTTTAGCTAGGTGGAGAGATGCCCCTGGGAGTGTCTGACTCACCCATGCTTGTGTGTGTACATGTGAGCGTGTGCGTGTCTTCCATGCAGAGGCTGTGAGGTGTTGGCAGGGCTGTCATATTAAGCCAATGGCGTTGGACTCATTGTGTCAGCTACTGCAGGCTGCTATTGATGCCGCTATCATATAACTCTCTGCTCCTTGGCCTCAGTGAGGCACACTGGCCACGGTCTTGTCACTACTTGCCCCTGACACGTGTGTGCGTGTGGGCATGTGGGAGTACATTTGCAATTGCGTCTTTGCAGCTGTGCCTAAGTGTGTGCCTACGTTTGTGTTTTTATAAGAGTGTGTGTGCTTCCTTCCTGCTCTCACAGCGCATCAGGGAGCTCCTGCAGAGCAATGCTGCATTTCTGCATCATTAGGTCTCTCCCTAAGGTTGAGCAAGAGGTCGGACCCAGCAGGCAATGGATTGGGACCAGAGAAGGAGCGGAGAGAGAATTTGAATGGAGGAGGAAGTGAAACCTGACTCGGTGTTAAGGCGCAAAAGATGAAAAGCAAAGAGAAAGATTGAAAAATGGCAAACTGAGAGAAAGAATTTGATAAATTGAGAAAGATTTATGGGGACAAAAAAAATGAAGATGGAGTCACTAAAGGTGCAAAAGTTGGAAATGAGTGAGAAGAGCATGAAGAGATTGTTCAGTCAGAGAGACAGAAGAAAAAGTAAGAGACCGTAGTGCCAGGAATATGGGATGTTACTTAATACCAGCAAATACATCTACAGTTATTGAACATATTTGCAGAATGTAGCTCTTCAATTACATTGAGTCCTGCAGCTGAAGCCTGCTGATGGAGAGCTATGGAAGAGAGAGGGGATCTATTACCAGTCCCTCCAGGATTTTGCAACGTTGCGATCGCGCCAATTCATGCCAATTCAATCAATCACCGCGACTTAGGTGTAACCAGCAACTTTGACCAACCGCAAGAGTTTTCTGTGACTTCAACCAATACCAGCAGTCCCATGTGCCAGACCTTTTATCAGTATGTGACTCTGAGAGCCAATGACTAAGCGGGAGTGAGAACGGGTTGACGTCACACAAACGTCACACATACGTCACACATAAGACACACATAAGACGCGTGTGACTCAAGTATCTCACATTCACCAACAAAATGTAGTGCAAAAGACCATGCAAAACATTTCTGACCGTCCTGCCAACCTGTTAACATTTTAACATCAATGTATGCTGTAACAATTTTCCACTCTGAAGCCGGTGAAAGCAGCTGCTGTTTCAATCCTTTCGGCTCTCTGCAGCGGGCGGGGCTGCTCAGTTCCCCCCGCGACTGATGCGCACACACACACAAACACACATGGTGGATGCAGGAAACACCGGAGATGAAACGTACAGTGTGACCTAAATTGAGGGCTGTTACGCTCATTATTGTAAGTGCAATGATTAGTTAAAGTCCAATAAGTACTTTATTAAACCGTATGTGTGTCCCAGGTCAGAATAGGAAATGAACTAACAATGTAAAGATCAACATACTTGGCTGCTGACATACATGTTTAAATTTGATTCATTCAATAAATTATGATTTTTTTGTCTTAAATCCACCAGCCATTTTCCTTTGCAGCATCCTCATTTTTATTGGTTAATATTGGTTTTATAAGGTTACTAACTGTTACTATAATTGTTACTAGCAAAACTCAGCCTAGAGTTATTTTATTCTCCTCAAAAATGGTTTCCTTTTTATTTTTAAAGAACTATACAAAAAAAGAGTGCTGTATTAAATCTCATTTCTAAAATAAGTGGGGAGAAAAAAATCAAAAATGTTGAGACATGGTATTGATAGTAATAGTATAATTTTATTATGCTTTCATGTGTTTCACAAACATCCTGAAACTGGGTGGAGAAGCATTGGAAACAGTAAAAATTGTCTTACCCCACTGAGAATTTTACTTGGTGGAGAAGGATTTAAGTTTGCATATATGATGAACCATTATTTCAGATTGGCTATTTGCAGGGGGAGTTAAAGATATACAGAGGAGGGCTGTGGAGTAGTAGGGAAGGAGCTGGGAAAGCTGACGATGGTGTAAAGGGTGAAAGTAGAAAAAGGGAAACAAAGAAGTGTATGAGCTCTGTAAAAGGCGCAATCCAATCACACAAATTTATATTATATGCATAGAGTAAGACCTAAAATTTCAGTCGGTATAAATATTGCCATCTACTCCTAAAAAGTAGACAAACAGTATGCAGAGGCCTCTAACACTGTACAACAGTACAGTGCACTGTGGTTTGCTTGTGAATAGCAGAGCCAATTAAGCAACCACAACACAGGGCCCATGGCAACGTAGGGCCTCAAAGGACTCAATTACTGCTCTTGGTTTGCAGAGGGACAGAGAGAGGGGGAGAGAGAGACACAGATTCTTTAAAACAGGATAGTCTGGTTATCCTCTACTGGCAGAACAGAGATTCCTATTGCCATCCATTTGCAGCATGGGTAATCAAATATCATGATGACAGCATGTTTCCAGAGAATAATGGTGCTGGGCTGTTTGCTTTTTCTAACAGGGAAATGCCTTGTTGGGATTTCCCCAACCAATTTCCTCCCTATGCATAAAGGATAAGAAAAATGAATATTTGCAAGGTTGAAATGGGCCATTTTTAGTCTGCATTCTTTTTGTGTTGAATCACTGTTGCAATTTATGTAATTAGGTACTGAAGTTGGAGGTATCTGCAGGCAAATTAATTCATTCTGTGAACATATTGCTCGCTCGTGGCGGATTTAAATACACTGTCTGCCCGTTCAATCAATGTTTAACATGGCAGATCATTTCCGGTAATTTCCTAGGTAAGATATTATATGATATAATAGGATGGTCTTGTGTAAACAGCCAGGAAGAGATAATGAATGGAGAAATTATATTAAACGGAAATTATATCTTGGCAGGAAAATCAGTATTTGGGCACACATTTGTTTGACAAAGGATGATGGGAAATGTAGTGAAGCAGGTAAATGAAAAAGAGTTATAGCTGACATGGGTGGGTAA
Organism: Etheostoma cragini; assembly: GCF_013103735.1. NCBI lineage: Eukaryota > Metazoa > Chordata > Actinopteri > Perciformes > Percidae > Etheostoma > Etheostoma cragini. The sequence goes on along the minus strand of NC_048420.1, from coordinate 11,828,818 downwards.
TGATGGCGCAGTGGATATGACACATGCCTTTGATGTGGGAGATCCGACTGCGATACATCAACCAATGTGTCTCTGAGCAAAACACGTAACCGCTAGTTGCTCCAGAGGAGTTTGACCTCTGATATATAGTAATTGTAAGTCGCTTTGGATAAAAAGCGTCAGCTAGATAAAATGTAAAGTAATGTAACATAATAATGCTGTGCTTTTATTTCCTTGTATTGTGGTCCATAATTACTCTTACTAATTTGCAATAAAGGGCAATGGCAGTGAATTTTATATAGACAGAGTTGTGTGTGTTTGGTGTTGGAAAAATGTAGATTAAAACATGGGCTGCTTGTGTGTTATTCTCACTTTAGACAAACACCTCCACTAATCTCTGAAAGTGTTGATTTAGTGGGTCACTGGGGGTTCATCTGTCCTGGAGTGGATTGCCTGTCCAACTGCAGAATAGGTTTGGAGCTAACCATTTTAAGTGCTAAAAAAGGAAGTTGCTTAGAGGGAAATAGCTGGGAGGAAAATGAGAGTGAGAAAGAATAGGAGTAATATCGAAAAAGGTGACCTGATGGGTGAGAGTAACTTGTCATATTTGATGGCTTATCTCCGGCTCTTGGTGCTTCCCATTTGTCAGTAAGTCAACCATTTATTATTATTTTTGAGCTTCTTCACAGCTACCAATTCCAATTATTTATATATATGGGGTGTATGTATGTATGTATGTATGTATGTATGTATATATGTATGTATGTATATATGTATGTATGTATATATGTATGTATGTATATATATGTATGTGTATATATATATGTATGTGTATATATATATGTGTGTGTGTGTGTGTGTGTGTGTGTATATATATATATATGTGTGTGTGTGTGTGTGTGTGTGTATATATATATATATGTGTGTGTGTGTGTGTGTGTGTGTGTGTGTGTGTATATATATATATATGTGTGTGTGTGTGTGTGTGTGTATATATATGTGTATGTGTATATGTGTATGTATATGTGTATGTGTATATATATATGTATATGTATATGTGTGTATGTATGTGTATATATATGTGTATGTGTATATATATATGTGTATGTATATGTGTATATGTATATATGTGTGTGTGTGTGTGTGTGTGTGTGTGTGTGTAGCAGCTAGGCTCCCTGCCCACCGCTAAGTTTTCGTTCACAACCTGTGTGAATGCTGAGTATCCTTCCCAGAACCTGAGAGATGAACGGCACCGTTGTCTCGCTGTGCACCGTTCACCAAGGTTCAAGGCAACATGGAAACAGAGTTCCTAGCGTCCTTGGCCTCCATCCCGCCATCTTCCCAAAACCAGGTCCGTGCTAGTGTTACTGACCGTGCGTAACTGTGTACCGCCTAGGTGACTGCGGCACAGTCAGCATCGCTTTGCGGTCTCCACATGACCGCTAATCCTTGGCTGTCCCCCAGAGTTATATGAACATCTGACTGCTCGGATCACAACTCCAAACTAATAGCACACATGTGCTCTTGGGCGGTCTCATTGCCCCTGGTGGATTGTTTAGACCGCCTTGGACAAGCACAAGCTGTTGGCACCTCAGCCACAACAGCGACACCAACATGTCCGCTCAAGGAGACGGTGCCCCGCAGGCTACAGCTGCGCCTCTCCACGCCCCTGCCTCAGCTCCACCTACCGACAGCGCGGCCATAAGCTAATGCTCGGCGGGCAGCACCTGCCAGGTCCAATCCACTCGCAGACTCTCAAACTGCAGTGGCAGTGACTACATCAGCTTCACCCTTAACCCAATAGCAACAGCTCTTACGGAATAAGCAATAGTAACGTATTGTAAGTCCAGATTCTGTGAGTATAGGCATAGCCCTCTAAGATGCGGTCCACCTGCTTCACCAACATTGGCTGAAGAAAAATGCTGATGTTGGAGCAGATCTGTGGTCTCACAACTGCGGACATAAGAGAGGCCCGTGCAGGGCACAGGGTGCGAAAGAAATCTTCATGACTGCGTGCACGAGGAATAAACCCAATGGCAACAGCTCTTAGAGGGCTTTACTCATAGTTTTTGTGAGAATTGTGTTGTTTGGAATAACTTTTGCAAGAGATGTGAACTTTGAAGTTTGATGTTTTGACCGCTGTTGTTAGCAACAAAAAAACTGTTAAGAGGTGTTTGTACATTATAATGCCAACGGCTCAATGAAACCTGAGCTTTGCTATATTTATTCTGACAAATGGAACTAACTTGCCACTGAGACCTTCCCATTGGCAACTGAGCAAAAATCAAGTTGGTGAAGTCTGCATTTTTAGTTTCTTATAGACTGAAGTTTGCACAAGTAAGCATATTTTTCCATTAAGGCTAGTTAATTTGTCTGTGACTTTCCTTCAAAGACCTGAATTACATTTAAATTGACCTGTGGTTCTTCACCACCACTACAGAGATGTACAGATCTCATTAACAGTATCCCCACTTCTTTTGGTATTGTACTACCACTCATAAAATATACTTAATCCCTCAGCAACTTCTATAATGATGTACCCACCTCCTCCACAACTGTGGCAACAATGACATGGAGCAGCTTCACTTACACCTAACATTTAGCCCTGAGCTACACAGTGGGCAGATGGGTGCTTTGATGAAAGCAAGCGTTATGACAGGGAGTGATGTTAAAGAATAGAAGCCATGAAAGCAGTTGTACCCAATGATATAAAAAGCCTTAGCTCGCAGTCTAGCAGACTGCCAAGCTATACCACTGCATTAGCATATTCTAATGAGTCCAATGTTCAGGGTTAGCCGCTTACACTAATGACGCGTTTAGCTCTTAATAAATCAGTTAAAGCATTTCCCTGCTGGAGCTCAGGGAGCTGCACTTGTGTGTGAGTGCGTGCATATTTCTTGATAATGTAGCTTTGTGTGTGCCATTATGCTGTAATTTTGTGAGAATGCATAAGTGAGTAAATAAGTCTATTTGTAAATGCTTATCCACTGTCTTAGTGCCAGCATCTGTGTTTTTTCTTCTGTCTTTGTGTGTCTGTGTGTCCGTACGCGCATGCGTGCGTGCGACATGTCTCTTTGGTGTGATTTTGTACATGTGATGTGGTGGTATCTTCTGTTCTGTTACTTTGAAATGTCTTCTTTTGACGTTGTGGTACAATTCAGCAGAAAACATATTTTGTATTTCTCCACCACTTAAAAACTTAATTTTGTACTGTTTATTTTTCTGTTACTGCTTACTCGCTTCAGTACTTTTATTCCCTTTTACTAGTCATGTTTCCATCAATGTAATTTTGTGCGCATTTTGAAGTAGTGCATTAGAAAATGTTGATGGAAACGGCAAAACAACATTTTTTTTTTTGCCTTTTTCGAAATTGAAGATGGAAACCGCTTTGCAGATTAAGTTGTGATGTAGTGAAGATGTAACTCACATGACTATAGTCTCGGTATCCATTGGATGGGGGAACGATCTGGATATGTGTCCCATCCAGTGTGCCAGACACTTGTGCCACAAGGTGCATAGGGGAGTTGCAGTGTGCAGTGGTGAACAGTTCACTTGCTGTCTCTACCACAACCCTGTAATCTGTACAGGTGGCCAACTTGTACATGCTGCCTCTTTCCATTTAGCGAAAGGACTTAGCTTTTAAATTCTTTGATTTACCAAGCCGGCTGGCAATCTACAACGATCTGTAACATAAACTAACGTGACTAAACTATGCTTTGCATAGTCTAGTTCATTCGCTCTAAACCAGTTGATGGAAACGCTTCTAATTTGCATTTTCTTTTTTGTTTCATTGTTATGACATTTTCAATTTTTGCTTAAAATCCATTTGACAATTAGATTGAAACATGACTAATTGCTCATGCATTGCATGTTTCTAGCAACCTACATGTTACTTTAATGTAAGATGTGAGATAACAAAAACCTTATGTTCCGATGCAGAACACTCCCTGTTGGCCATTGTGATGACTGCCTCTGCTGACTGTGCTGTTAGGTGCACAGTAACTGAAGAAGCACTCTGCAGTCCACTGACATGTTATCCCTTAACTGGGATTACATTTGGAACACTTGGGTTTTCTGTGATAGTGAGACAAGTCATGAGATTTTTTCTTTATACACTGCAAAAAAGGGGTGTCTAAAAAGGGATTAAAGATTAAAACCCTAAATATGAGGGAAAAGGTACTCAAAACAAGTGAAATTGCGTCCACGCAGAAAAATAATTTCACTAATAAATTCACTCACAAGATAAATTATCCAATACTTCTTAATCTTTTTTTTATTTTTATTTGGTAAGAACCAAATAATTTGCTGTGTAGCTATCAGATGCCAGCAAAGGCCCTAAAATTTAATTCTCTGAAAAAAACTTAGAGACTTGAAGCGTATGCTGACCCGTCCAAACCACTTTAGTGGTTCATAATAAAGCATGCTAAGCAATCTCTCCTAGAAACAGGAGGAGAAACAGGGATGGACTGCTGTGCAGGTCGTCCATGAATACAATGGAAAAACTGACTAATTTCCCTGCATGAAGCTCGGCTTTGTTTCTCATCTTTGGGCACTGGTAGGTCGGCCAGTTATCTGAACAACATGTAATCGTTCTTTTGTCAAAACATTATTTTACCAGTGGAGTGAAAGAAAAGAAAATCCTTTCACAATTTCATCTTGACACTGCCAATGTGGCCCAGTGGTGGTTAGGTCGTTGGGCCATGGTTCTGTCAGAAGGATTAGTCCTCAAATGGGATTACAGGCTTGTATGAAAAAGGAAGAAAAGGGGGGTGGGTGCTCAAGCAAGCAAGAGAGCAGACATATTTAAATGCAGACAGACAGGTAAATACAGTGATCATTTTATCATCATTAGTGGAGAAGAGAAAAGGAGAGGGAGGAGACTCATAAGAGGGATGGAAACTGTAAGGGGACATGTGAATGCTGCTTAAAAAGATTCAAATTTGAAACGTTTGGAAGAGTATGTGTGTATGTGAATGTGTAGAACGCGGATATAGAACAGTGTCATTATGTATAATTTCTTACATTTGGAGAGGGTCATCTTATCTGTTTTTTTCTTTCTTTCTGCCTCTACTTTGTCCTCGCTCTCTCTCTCTCTCTCTCTCTCTCTCTCTCTCTCTCTCTCTCT
>NC_048420.1:11811595-11823548 GCF_013103735.1 Etheostoma cragini | reverse complement strand
CTCTCTCTCTCTCTCTCTCTCTCTCTCTCTCTCTCTCTCTCTCTCTCTCTCATATAATTGAGCCAGAATAATATCTGTGAAAATGCGCTGAAGTGGAATATCCTGGTCACTCATCCGGTTTGACTAGGACACTAGAGTAAAACACATGCACACACACAAACGCAAGCACGCAGTTAGATGCTTTTTACGCACACTGTGAAGTGTGATGGCAGAGATCCACATGGCTTGGAGCACCAGCGGCGTCTTGCTGCCCTGCCACCGTGGCCCCTCTGCATGTAGGTCATTGTCGACCAGGGGCGCAACACCCTTACCCTCCTCCGCTCCTTCTCTCACACCCCCCTCCCTTACTTCTATCAACCTTTCCCCACTGGCGTCTTCTTCCTTTTCTTCCTTTCATTTCTTTTTCAACAGCTCATTTAACTACAGTAAAGAACTAGGATGGCAAATACCATGATACCAGTTAAAGTGCCACAGACCGTCAGAGCGTAAACCCATATGAACTTTAAATTCTTACATTACTTTTATTTACAAAAGGGAAATTCATGTGGCAAAATCTATTTCTCCTAGGGCTAGGGTTAGTCATAACATCTCAAAACCCCCTATGTTTTGTAAGTGGAACGACCAATACAATTTTTCTTTTGACATTTAGTCAAATAGAAACAAGCTACATTGCAAGAAAAAAAAGCTTCAGAGGGGCCATTTCACAAAACAAAACTCATATTGCACAATTTGGATTAAAAATCTGAACATATCTGAAAAGATGTTAGGAGGAAAGGGGCACGATCCAGTCATTGAGTTAATATTAGTATTAAAAGGAAAATACGGTTAAGATAAGCATTGGAAGCCTCCTTAAAAGTTATCTTTGCTGATTTAAATTAGCCAGAACTTTTCAGACCCTGAGATGTGGCTGTTGTGTGTCATCTGATGTTTGTCATTTGATCTTTGTGTTGTGAGTCTCATTAAGTGATAGATTCAGGTGCTTTGCTGTTATTGCACTAACACCAGGAACAGAGAAAAGATCCATTAATAATCTCGTCACCTCGGTGGGGAGGCTGATAGTTTTAAACATCATCATCATTAAACTCTATTTTTTGCAGCAGGTGAGAAGTGGGGTCATGTTACTCAGTGTACGGAAATGACGCAATTTGCCTAATCACAATCGACAGACAAAAGTCAGTTGATATCTGCTCTGTAGTTCATTCATCCTACATTAGGTCGGCGACACCTTGTGTTTACATACCATGTCATGTTGCCACTTGCTTTTTGTATTTTCATAAGAAAATGATTGTGTCCAACTGACAAAATGAAGTTTATAGTTGCCATAATTAGTCTGTAGTCTGTTTTTACTCAGCTCTGTCCACCATAGTAAAAGCACTGTCCTTTAACACTTTACTTTAGGTCGCTTATTAAATATTTATAAGCAGTGTATTAACGTTTAAGAAATGGTTTAAATGGTCTATAATATAGTTGTATGCAGATATATCTATTAATGTCTTTATTAATGTACAGTATTTCTCTATCTATGAAGAAATATTTGAGGCTATATTACTTACTTACAGGGATTTACTGTTTTCCTGTCACTTATACCCTCTGTTTATGGGTACACACAGGAGTTATAGGGGCTCACAAATACTTTCATAAACACATGTGCTTACAACAACAGTTTTTGTTCCTACCCTCACCTACGGTCATGACCGAGAGAACGAGATCCAGGGTACAAGCGGCCGAAATGGGTTTCCTCAGGAGGGTGGCTGGCGTCTCCCTTAGAGATGTGGTGAGAAGCTCAGTCATCCGTGGGGAGCTCGGAGTAGAGCTGCTGCTCCTTGGCTCCGAAAGGAACCAGTTGAGGGGGTTCAGGCATCTGGTAAGAATGCGTGCTGGGCGTCTCCATAGGGAGGTGGTCCAGGCACGTCCAACCTGACCTGGGAACGCCTCAGGATCCCCCCCACGACCTGATATCGGATAAGCGGACGAAGATGGATGGATGGATGGATGGATGGATGGATGGATAGGTAGATGGATCTGCTTACAACTACATCATAATTTGCATAAAAACGTGTATTAAATGTTTGTATATAGCTCATAACTGCTAAATGGGGAGAAACGTTTATCCTTAAAACTTAAAGGTTTCCCCCCAAAGTTGGTCCAAGTCCTGAAGTTCTTTGGCACACAGCAAACACACTTTTCTTTGTCCATTTGCTGTTAAACAGTCTATTTTGGGCTTTAACTTTCTGTGTTTTCAAAGTAAAAAGCAACATTTTGGCAACAGCTTTGTTGCTAGCAGCAAGTGCAACAGCAGTGTCCAACCAGACTGTACAGTGACAAGGACTACTTATTGGCTGCAGGCAAAGTAGGATAAATATGAATTTGATTTTGGTTCCAGGCAACCATATGCATAATTTAGGAGAAAAACTAAAAAAGCTTTGGGTTAGGATGAGGCAATCCGAGCTGCTGTCTTTAATTTTGAAATTACGCTAAAGTTGCCATCTGGGTTTTGGCTAGATGTGTACAGTAGTTGTTACGTCTTGTGAAGCCTACAAGAAAATATCTCCTAAATTGTTATGAATGCCTTCTTTTTGGCATCACTGGCCTCCACCTCTCTGTCCAACCAGCTGAGCTAATCAACCACAATCACTTCTCCTGTCTGCTTTTCTAAAGGCAATTACGTTAAGAATTTCATAGAGGGCTCATGAAAACTGTGCTTGCTGCTTTTCAAAGGATTTCGAACAAACACTGTGGCATCAAAATGCCTTTCCTCTCCCCATCTCTTTGCCCTCTGTGCTCTTGACATATTTCTCTACATTTCCTCATTCATTCTTCAGATACCTCCATCCTAAAAACCTGCAGTTGCTTCACCTGCTTTCCTTTATATTTACGTATATGTACAGTATAAACAAATTTGATTCACTTTGGTCCAGTATGCATACTTATTGGTTTCTCTTCTAAAACCGTGATATAGTATTTGTCTCAAGAGTAATCTTTTACACTCCTTATAACGGTAATTATCCTCAGACGGCTGAGAAGGGCTGAGAGTGACATACGACTAATGCCAAAAATGTCTCTATTTGCATAGATCAAAAACAGTTGGTGCCACACAGGATAATGTGTTTGTGTTTGTGTGACATCTCTATCAGACAGCAATGTTTCAGTGTGTTTTTTTGCCTCTTTTCTGTGCCCAGGACAACAGTTGGCAAGCTGGTACCCTGGGCATCGGCAAAACAAAATGCCACCTTATGACATTAAAAACGCCTCCAATCACTGATCAGAAAGTCTAAATTTATTATTTTTAATATACAACATATGGCATTGCTTAATGTTCTGTGAGAGATTTTAAAAAGCATCAGCGTACATAATTGTAATCCCTGGAGTCATCACAACACAGTCATTTTATGTTATTATGGTCTTCATTGAGGACAACAATATATTCTCTTTTTGGTGATTTTAAATTTTCTCTCCCTCTGCACTATTCTCAGTGGCTTTTCCTCTGTCAATTTCCATCAGTCATTTTCTCAGATTTTTCAAAAAAATACTATAACAGAAATTGCTGCCACAAAGTCAAAATGTTACCAAAAATACTTATCTTTTGTCCTCGTCTTTCTCCTATTCTTTTGCCACGGAATCTCCTCTTTTGTAATTGCCAGTGATGAAGTGTTTCTGTCAGTGTTTGCCTGATAGCTCACACACACACACACACACACAAAATCCTAGTCACATTACGTATGTGTGCTCACAGAATGTGCAAATGTTGGCACCCACAGGGACATATGTCCAAACACGCACACCTCCGTGTGAAGTAGCTGCCAGTGACAATGAAGAAGCTCTCCATTTCCTCCCTCACTTGTTGCTCTATCTCTCCCTGCTCTCCACCAGGCCAGGTGCCTACATCTAGTAAGAGTGAGATCCATATGCAGAAACAAGACCCAGCAACTGTGGTTCTAGAGTCAGGGGGAAAACAGGAATGCAGGATGCTTTAATCTGCTGTCTTTCTCTATTTTTTCATTTTGACTTTTAAATGGCTCGTCGAAGGGCCATGACAGTATTCAGTAAGGATTTAGTTAGTTAACCACAAATCTTGTAGCAAGAATTTTCCCTCCTTCCAATGGGATGTCAATGGGATCATGTAAATTTAGATTTGGTTATTCAGGAGCCACCTTTAAAGTCTTAGACGTCATGGCATTCCACCGGTGCATTGATGTAACAAGCTAGGAGATTTTTTTTTTGCATGAATCAAGTGTAGTAAATGGGCTAAAAACAAAAAGAAGAATGACAAAGAAAAAAATAAAATGTTATCTGTTCCTATCTTTGTAAACTATGGAGTGTGTTTCTATAAAAATCCATACTGATTTCATAGCCGGACAGTTGGAATTTACAGCCAGTTTGCCCCTAATGTATACCTCCATCTCTCCACCTTTCTGGAGCTTTTTTCGATGTATTCACTTGCGCTCCCCTCTGCCCTCTAGTTATCTCTTTTTTTAGAGAATTTCTTCTTTCCTTCACTCATCTCTTTGAGAAAACAGGGTTGACAGCATCTCTTTCTCTTACCTATCCATGCCATCATTTAAACCTTCCTTCAATCTATCCTCCTATCTCTTTATTATTCCAGTCATTTCATCTTCCTGTCTTCTCTTCATTCCACCTTCCTTTTTTTTTTTTTTACCTCTTCCCTCCATCACTCCCTTCGTCGCCTCCATTTCTCCATAGACAATCTGCCAGTGCTGTGCCCTCCCAGAGTGATCCCGTTAGATGGCTAATGCTGTGAAAAATGACAGAAAACCGCCATTTTACCGCCATCGTCACCGCTTTGGGGTCGCCTGCCGCCTAGAGCCTTGTTGCCTGGCAACTCCCCAGACAGCTTCCTTCCAAAAGGAAAAGGCGCCTGTCTGCTTTGCTGCGATAGAGACCTGAGCCTAATGAGCATTATATCTTATTTTGTCTTATCATTTTGTTGTTAGTGACACAAGTTTGCTCGGAGCTGCGACTATGCAAAGAGCACTGATGCATAATGTGTCTCTCATATTGAATGAACAAAATTCTATGCTGCAAGTGTGACTTCCCGGAGCATTGTTGTTTGAATAACGGATTGCTCCGCCAAAAGCATAACTATACATAAATGACGAAGGTGCAGATGATGCAGTAAAGTTGGCCTGTTCCTTCAAGTCTTTGCACTGACTAAGTGCAGAACCAATGTACAGAAGGGTGACAAATTAAAGGAAAGGATGCCAGAGTTACCAGAAAAGCCTTCAGTAAGTGAGATTTAGATGGAGGGGGATATATTACGGTACTTTCAATAAGTTATAGCTTATAAATTAGAGCATAACATGCATTTAATTTTAATTTTGCATTTTCATTTTGCACCACATATTAACACATAACCTTGTGATGCTATGGCCTTTACATTAATGTGAAGGCATTCTATTCGGAAGGTATTCTATTCAGAGCAACAGAAATGCTACTATGTCCCACCTAGTATGAATAAGCCATCCTTTAAACAGAGTTATCAAGTCAATGTCAATGTTAGATATTTCATGTTTAAAAAGTATTCTCATCCATCAGTGTACCATAGAGTAAGAGACTGTCTTTGTTGAGCTTCATCTTCCATGCTACACCACAGCTGCCCCGTCCAAAGTGGCCCACAGTTTGCAGTATGATTGTGTTCATTGTTTACATGTAAAACTATCTCTTCCTGTGACCATAGATGATTTGTGCCTCTGACTATAGTCCAGTGACTTGGCTGTACCAGAGCATCTTATGCATAACTCATGATTTTCTCTTGCTCCGTCCCTACAAATTTCTAAGTTTGAAAATAGGTAATACAATATTTTTTTCATGAAGGAGTTACCTGTAGCTGTAAGATAAAAATGCCATGCATAAGTCTCAGGATCCCTTTTCTTTACTGTCTGTTAAATGTGGTCCTAAAAAAAGGAAAGCCTGCCTGTGCGTCATCTCTTGCCCCACTTTCCTGTGCTTCCACTTCAAAATTCACAGATATGAGTGACATGAGCCACACGGTTGCCACGGGAACTCCAAGAGGGTTATAAAAGTGCTTTGTCAAAGTGTGTGAACTCACTGCCATTGAAGCAATTTTGAGACATCAGAGGTTGTGAACATCTTCAGCAGATGAGGGAGAAGTTGACTCTACATCTGAGTTGAAAGGGGTTCCGCCTGCTACGTGGTCGCAGTGTCTTTTTAGCAAACGGCGTGTGATGTACTGTGGAACTGCATATGTAATCCTTTGTAAGATTAAATGTTGGAAACGAAAGACAGCAAGTGCAAGCAGAATGAGGCACAAAATGTGAAAGTTGTATTTCCAAAGCAGAGGCATGGGATTTAAAGCTTGAAAACTGTATTATAATATAACACTTTAAGGATATCCAGAAATGATACGGTATGGGCCCATTCATGTTCATCACTTTTAGGTGAATCAGTGCAGCTTTTAAGCACCAATTCACATTTTAAGTGACCATTCTATAGAGAACCACTAATTTAAATCCATCAAGGTCATAGAGGAAAACATGAATAGCTGCAATTTCCATTAATGGGAGCTGGATGGAGAATATGGGGGACAAAATGTCTAGTGGAAGTGGATTTTGCAGCCCTAGAGGAATGTGTAGGTGTGTATTTATTAATGATGAGGCCATTCAAACGAGACACATTAAACAAAGTGCACACTCCATGTGTTATGTGTGAGGACCGAAACAAAGCTAACATTTCTGTATAATTCCTTTCTTCATCTCTCCTCATCTTGTTTTCTGCCTTAAAGAACTTTGCTTACCTACAGAATTTCTGTAAATCAAACACTGTACTGTAGATGCCTGTAGAACAGAATACTGTAGAACACACAAGCAACATTTGCTGTTCACTAAACTAGCTATTATACATGTCTTACTGTAATCAAGCCTGAAGAGAGAGACACACACACACACACACACACAAACACACACACAAGCAGCATGGCATTATGCCCAGCCTTGCCCCAGGTGTCTCAGCATTGATGTATTGGTGTGGCCTCAGATGAATCCATGCAGGGCAAACTAATGCTCTTATTAAAGGCTTTTTTAAGCTCTGCTCTAACAGAGAGAGAGAGAGAGAGAAAGAGAGAGGAGAGGTGACGTGTTTAGGCGTATTAATATCCACCTCAGGTGCTAATTTGCCCCGTAAGTCACATGTGTCACCATCTGATGTGCAAGGCAAGTGGAAATTACAGGAAACGTATGGGGGGAATAAATAACCTTCCTTAGTTGTGCCCATTAGTGTCCTAAGCACAGATTAATAAAATTTTAGCCAACTTTGGAGAAGCCCAGTGGCCAGAATGGGACACCATTTGATTACACACCTGGATGTATGATCACTGACACCCTTCCTTTTGACCTGCAGCGGGCAATCAGTGTACCTTTTGTCCCTGAATGTGAAATTAGAACACGTGCAAAGAGCAAACCAATGTGGCAACATTTGCAAACTGAGTATTTCTTCCTTTTACTGGTCTACGCTGTTGGTTTTTATTGCAACTCAAGGATATTCTGCATGTTTTGCTGTGACTGTACTCAATAATTTGTGCTGTCTAATTAGTTTTTTCCGAAACACAATGTACTTTTTGGAGTGTTGTATTAAATCACGTTCCTGTGTATGTGTTTGTGTTGTCAACAGGCGGACCCCCAAGGCCGAGACATAGCCATCCGTCCCTTCTTGGAGCACTGTGAGAACACCCACATGACCATTTGGCTGGGCATCGTTTATGCCTACAAGGGACTGCTTATGGTGAGAGGAGAGGGTTACAACGCAACATCTCCTCATGTACTCACAGCCCGGACACTTACAAATGCACACTTACACTATAAATGAACTGTAAAAGGGTATCTGCTGTCTGTTAACAGCCTTATATATTGAGGCTTGCTGCCATTTCTATAATGTTATTTGTGTAATCCTGTGTCCCTGTGTAATTTTTTCATTTATCTCCTGCCACATGCTAAATATGTGTAAAAAAAAAACAACAAACAATAATAATAATAATTTTTGAGTATTTTTATATCAAAATCCCGCTCTTTCCGTCTCTTGTAAAACAGAACAAACATCTTATTAAAAAACATATTTTTTACTTTTCCCTGACAGTTGTTTGGCTGTTTCTTGGCATGGGAGACCAGAAACGTGAGCATCCCTGCTCTCAATGACAGCAAATACATCGGGATGAGCGTTTACAACGTGGGCATCATGTGCATCATCGGTGCTGCAGTGTCTTTTCTGACAAGAGACCAGCCCAATGTCCAGTTCTGCATTGTGGCACTGGTGATCATCTTTTGCAGCACCATTACACTCTGTCTGGTCTTCGTTCCCAAGGTCAGTTTTTCTTTTGTAAACGAGGAGAGTGTATGTACGAGCACAGGTGGATTACTCTGCATTGCCAATAACTAGAGTGCTTAATTATTACCCACACCCTATGTTATTGTATCCTAGAGTGCAGCTGTGATTAATACCTATAACCCCTCTCCCAGTTAATCACCATGAGAACCAACCCAGACGCAGCCACCCAGAACCGGAGGTTAAAGTTCACCCAGAACCAGAAGAAGGAAGACTCCAAGACATCCACCTCAGTCACCAGTGTCAATCAGGCGAACACTTCACGACTGGATGGCCTTCAAACTGATAACCACCGTCTCCGCATGAGAATAACAGAGGTCTGAGCAAAATCATGTTGTACTTTTTTTTTTTTTTGCAGTGCATCTTCATCGTTATTTTACAGGATGGCTGTGCAGTGGGTGGCAAGGTTTTAAATGCAATACTGGAATGAGGAGAGGCTTTTTAGCGTGATTGAAGAAACGGTTGTAGAGTACAAGTTCTGCAAGGAAAGGAAAAAAAGCAAATTGTTTAAGTTAACTGAACTTAATAAGTTAAAAAAGCTATCCTGTAGGCAGTTTATTGTCACATGTTATTTCATTATTCCTCATAAAATTATGGTAAATTGCTAAAAGCAATTCTGATTTCATCAAGAGATTGTGTTGTCACTGAGCAGGCTACGCTCTACCTTTTTCTTTCATTCATTTTGTAAAAATGTTCCCTTTTACTGACATTGAGTGACATTGGGGAAAAAAATCCCCTGGCAATCACCTTGGCTTTTTATCAGAACTCGCAGTGGTGTATAACTGCTGTTGTCATTGCTCTAGTTCATGATTGTGGCAAATGAGGAGCAACTTAGACACTCTTAGAGGACAAGACAAGTTTTTATGTCTTTGGCAATCAGGCAAATGTAAAAATGTGGTTGCAGCAGTTTATTATTCATAGATCAGACTCCACACCGGGTAATATTTGGCTGATAGCCATTAGCCTACTTGAGCTAGATTGTCTGTAATGTTATGTAATTAAAAACATTTCAGTTTTGGGTTTATAATGTAGCTTACTCTACTTTATCATCTATTTAACCCACTTTAAAAATAAATAGATTAATTAATGTTTTGTTTTGTTTTTCTGTTTAAAAAGCTGGACAAGGAACTAGAAGAAGTGACCATGCAGCTGCAGGACACCCCAGAGAAAACTCCCTACATCAAACAGAACCATTACCCGGACGCCAACAACATTCTCAGCATACGCAACTTCACAGACGGTAAAGGTGAGAAATTAGCTGAATGCTTCCATTTTTCGTCATACTATCTATGTTAAAAAAAAACACACACATAACTTACGCTCATGTAGTGTCTGTGTTTGCCATTACAGTCAGTATATTTTATACAGTCTGGGGGTACAGCTGGTGTTATTATGGAACCCACAGCAGTTCTAGGCAAGACCCGCCCTTCAATAGCATTCACCCACTACGATTGGCCAGTTGCCATGTTGTTCGGGGGCCAATCTCCTGACCAATCGGCTATCCTAACATTTAATTACTCAAGGTCAATGTCTAACCTCAACCAATCGGGTTGTTTCGTAGGGCGGGTCTTGCCTAGAACTGCAGTGGTTTCTATAATTGCACATGCAGCGCATGTAAAATCCAAGATGGTGTATTATTTATTTCTTACTCACTGACTGGAGCGGCTCAGCGGGATATACTCAATGCTGCTACTGGTGGCTGACAATTGATTCATAATTCTGTCATAAAGTCTCACTCTCTAGTATTAATTTAATGTAATAAGTCTACCTGTAGCTGTAATGAGTTTTATTTCATATATTGCATATCGTTTCATTTGTATGTAATTTTTTCATAATCAGTGGCTTTAAGAAGGGATTTTAATGGTGCTTTCAGAGCAGCAGCTTCATGGAATATCATAGTGGATTTTTTTTCTTCCACTGCCTGCTGCAGGTAAAGAAGGGACACATGAGTACTACGTGTGACTGGAAGTCTGTGGCGTCTATGAACTTAGCTACACTAGCTGCATACTCCACTACTGCTTAGCAAGTTGTACTCATGCTGTAGTCAGACTTGTCAACTCTCCCACCTTTTATTATTAAGCCCAAAGTGAGTCCACACTAGATTTTGCATCTAAGTATTTGGTGTGTGGGCTGTTGTTTGCTTTGTGTTGAACAATGTACTTGAATAAACAGTAGAAATAATATTTAAAAAGTGAGGAGGAGGCAGTTAAGGTAAACCATGATTGGATGAGACAAGCATATGGAAACACAAGTGGTAAACTATCAAATAAAAAAATATAAAGACACATGTCATATCTGTCCTTTCCAGTGGAGAGGGCCCGTGTCGTTGATCTTCCCAACGTATGCCAGACACAAGCTGTTTGAATTGATGCAGAGCTGAATCTTAGACATTATGAATCTGCGGTTCTCAACTTAAATCAGTGAATCGTGAAACCCCAGAAGCACGTGCATTAGGCACCTTTTAGACACAACGTAGGGTGATGGTGATGTACAGCAGCCAGTTTCAGCATGTCTGATGCACACGCCAACACAAAGCTGCTCTCAGGGGTTTCTAATGGATCCGTCTGAGTCTGGGAAGGTAAAAGAGTAAAACAGCTGCGCTCGTTCTGTGGATTGGGAGCAGAGCGTGTTAAAATTGTTTGAGAAGTTCCTCATCTGTGAAAGTTAATAGTTACGCAATGATGATGATGACAATAGTCAGTGCATTCAAAAAAGCAACGTGCCTAATGCTTCTTCTTCGTTTCTTAGTTTGTCCTCTGTTTCTCTTTCTTCTCTGCCTCTCATCTTTTGCATGTACACACACAAATAACCCACAGACACACATCTCCCGTTATAGCCTTGTTAGGTATTTTTACAAGGAAAGATTTTAAAATAACGACGTGTCTGTGTTGTGGCACACACAATTAGTGGATGGAGCTGCTCATTGTTGTCTTTTTATGGAACACAGAGAGCTAGCAGTCAGTGCCAAGATTATTTTGATTAGAAGATAATTAGTAAATGAGCTACCATCTGTGAGATGTTTTTGATCGTCTTATATTTATCCTTTAAAGAACCCAAACCAGAATACTCTCAGCTAGCCATGAGATCTTTTATTGAATTTAAGATGTTACAAGTACCTGCATTGGCTCAGTGCACTGGATGCATTTGATTTTGTTATATATAGGTGTTTCCAAATCATTGAAAGAAACATTTGTGTCATTTATGTGTATATATGTGTTGGTTTGTTAAATTTCCTTTGGGATGAATAAAGTATCTGTCTATCTATATTACCTGAAGATAATTAGTTTGCATAATTTGAGCAAAAACATTCTCATGTTTCATTTGTTGAGAGTAATCTCTCTAAAGTGCTGGCAGCAGCTGGCAGCTGATATCAGGCTCTCTTTAGTGAAGTAAAACTCAAATTGTGTGGGCTTGTAAAAATACATTTATTTTAGACTGTAGCTTTGTTTGCACCGTCTTGGCTAGGTTTTTAAGAGAGAACAGAGATAATTATAGCCAGACACTTTTTTGCATGAATACTTATTTACAGAGAGATGTTTACCGAAAAGGAAAAAATTAATGTGACCAACAATATGTATGTATGTATGTATATGTACATGTG
>NC_048420.1:11809257-11811495 GCF_013103735.1 Etheostoma cragini | reverse complement strand
AATTTAAAGGGGTCTGAATACTTTCCGTACCCACTGTGTATATATATATATATATATATATATATATATATATATATACATATATATATGTATGTATGTATGTATGTATGTATGTATGTATGTATGTAAGATGGACAAACATGCTAATGCTGGTAGAGAAATTATCTTTTTAATGAGTGAAATTTGTAAAATAATCCAGTTTCTGCTTGGGGCATAGGGATCTTATGGGCTGGCTTATTCATTATATAGGCTTATTCCTGCTCCTGTCATCAAGTAATGTTTTATAGACAGAATTAAAATTCAGTAGAGCCTAAATAGCTTTCTCAAAACAAGAATCTAATATTTAGCGATAGACTGATCACACTGTTACTTTTTTTTTAATCACAGAGACATTTATTAGAGTCCAGGTTGTTGAAGTGTTCACGATAATGGTCTTTCAAGGAGAGAAGGATAAAGAAAGTTCAAAGAGAGACAGCACATTAGGTGTCGTTCACAAATTTCAATCTGACATACATTATGAAAGTAAAACCACAGGTCATTAAGCCTCCTTTAAAGATCGCCAGCATATGGACTTTTCCAAGCCTCAATCTGCTTGTGGTTGACAGTCATCATCATCATCTTCAACATCATCATTGTTATCATCGCCAGTTCCTAACTGCAGTCATCAGTATTCATAAGAAAGATGGTCATAATGTTTTGGAGGCCGTGAATGAGTTGCTGTTATAAGAGTGTAACGCCGTGTCAACAGTGATTATGCTCACTGAGAAGTAACTCTCTCTCTCTCTCTCTCTCTCTCTCTCTCTCTCTCTCTCTCTCTCTCGGGCTGTATTCATGATGGAGAACCCCCATGGATGACAGTTAAGATGTAATTTTCTGATCAGACTTGATTTTAGTCAGACAAGTTAGAAGTCATTGTTATTGATTAACATCCGTCATGTTTCCTTATACCATACATTAGTAATTCTTTTGCATTTGGACCGTTTGTGCAGCTGTACTGTTGAAGCCGTTAACTGCAGATTAGTTAATCATAGTCGATCCGCAAGACACAGGTAAACTAAGCAGCTGCTTTGAGCTCACATCTTCATTAAAGTAAAGTATCACACTTTTTGTATTGTTTTGATGTCTGTACTCTCAATAACTGGAACTATGATGAACAGAAGTTGAGATTTTCCAGGTTATTTGCATAATTTATTCTTGTTCCACATATTTGCACATTCAAATCTTCTAAAGTCTTATTGTAGAGTCAATTTCTTGGCTGGCCCTGGTTATATTTGAAAAGAAAATTCAGCAACCTAACCTTCTTTATAGCACATATTCTGAATCCATTATGAAGTGTATAAATATCTGTGTCTGTGCTTTTAACACAGCTCTGAGAGCTACTAGGTTAGGCTTTTTATCAAAATGCAAAGAGGACTAGTCTGCTCGAAAATATTTCAGCAAGCTCAGATGTCCAATCGGGCGCATGGAGAGCTGCGATCAGTGAATCAGGTCAGTGCTAGAAAATCTGGGACAACGGGAGAGAAAAGATAACACCATTACTCTCCAGGTGCAATTTAAAAAAAAAAAACTAAAAAAAAACTCAATGTTGTTTACTACAATTCTTATTGTGTTTTCACCTCATTATCTGCCCCTGCAACATCTGGAGAATGCACGAATCATGTTGGGAAGCCTTTTCTTTGTCCTCTCCACCTTTGTCTCTGAATATGGATTATTTCTTACTTTGATGCTTTCTTTCTTCCATTTATACATTTTTAATTTATCTCAAAAAGGTGTCAGGTTATTTTTTGTACCTGTGCTTAAAATAACACCCAATTCATGTGGTGCATATGTGATGTGATTGGATTGTGCAATAAGGAAACTGACTGGTTTACAGTCAGTTGGTAGACACGGTTGACAGGTGTCACATTTGGGCTGTTTTGTTAATACATTTTGTTTTGGCAGGGGCCATTTTCCCTTAGTATGTTCAATAGGAGTGACGTTACCTTTGTGGTGTAAATGTTCTGAATGCAGTGAAAACACATCTGCATTGATGTAAACCATCTGAAACCAGGAAATTCATTCATTTGGTAGGTGCATATTTGCAGATACAGTGGGTACGGAAAGTATTCAGACCCTTTAAATTTTTCACTCTTTGTTTCATTGCAGCCATTTTCCAAAAATCAAGTTCATTTTATTTCTCAGTAATGTACACTCAGCACCCCATCTTGGACAGAAAAAAACAGAAATGTAGAAATTTTT
>NC_048420.1:11677549-11809157 GCF_013103735.1 Etheostoma cragini | reverse complement strand
TGTACATTACTGAGAAATAAAATGAACTTTTTTGATTTTTGGAAAAAGGCTGCAATAAAACAAAGAGTGAAAAATTTAGAGGGGTCTGAATACTTTCCGTACCCACTGTATGTATTGCTTTTTGGCATCATAGTGGCGTCATCAAAGATCAATGTAGGAGAATACAAAACAAGAAGCCCCATTCATGCTCATAACTTTCAAACCGCCGAAAAATGTTCCTAAAAAATTCAATTCAAGTCAAGTCATGTCTCAGGTGCCGGGCACTTGCGACTTATGACACTTACAGGACCTAAGCAGCCTATTTGACCCAGCCTATTATATTTTTTCATGATGCCTACATGTGTTTTCAATGCAGATGGAGAGAAGTCTATACTGAAGAACCACCTTGAACAGAAGCCTCAGGCGCAGTGGGGCTCAATGGATCCTTCCAGAATTAATAGAGGTCCCCTGGAGGATATCAACTCACCCGAACAGTGAGCTCTTTCATTTCTTCTGCACTTCTACCCCAGTGTCCCTCTCCCCTCTGTCTTGTCAGTTTTCTCACCAGACTACACGTCAAACGTATCCCAACCACCAGCAGCTCGCAGGCGGTTGCTTTGGCAACTGAGCCCTGTGAAAGCATGGACCAGTCCTGTACTTTTCTCTCCCACGCACATTAGCAAACATACAACCACATAGAGTGTATGTGTATTCTTCAATCTGCTGGACTTACTGCAGCATTTATATTTACAGTCAAACAAATACAAACACAAAGACATGTGTATGCACAGTAAGCATATGTAGACATGCAGCTGAAAATGGTCTTTGTTAGTCATGTGACTAATAAGATAATGATAATGATCTATATTCACTATAAGGAAGCAAAGCTGTGGGGTGCTGACTTCATCAATACCGGCCGGGGGGGGGGGATACTGAAGAGAGGGCAGTTACAGAGAGAAGTTGGATTAAAGAAAAGGATGTTTAGATAGTAAACAGAAAGAGAGATAAGGAGGACAAGAAAAGGAAAGAGGTAGAGACTTACAGAGGCTTATGTAACCAGTGATTTACAGCTTGCATTGAAAGCAGCTCTGAAAATAGACAGGGAGGAGAACAGAAGTAAAGGAACACTCTGAGCTATTCCCATGCCGCATAAATGTTTGATCACATGGAGGGAAGAGAGATGAAGAGGCAGCGAGAGAGAAAGAAGAGACAATATAAAGATATGAGAAAAGAGGTATGATGAGAGTAAAGGTAGAGGAGGAGGAATGGTAACACTTCGTGACATGTTGAACCGTTACAGAAGTCACACACCAGTTGGATGTTGTTAAATGTAGTGTCTGTGTCATATATGATCCACTCAAAAAATTTAAAAGAATTGCCATGAGCATGGAAGATTGTGTTTCCATCAAGTAGAACAGGTCAGGATAACTGACTGGGCCTGAGGACTATTAATATTTTAAAGTTCACCTAATTATGAGATTTTTTAGTCTATCACTGAATGAGCTTGGATTACATTCCCCCCTCTAACATTTTTACATAACTGGCATTTGGTTATGTAATTTTCTTACAAACGGCTGGCAGTGGCGCTAGCACTGTTGAGGCAGGGTGCAAACTGTCACAGCAGGCGGAAGGATGAACAGTTTTTTTTGTCGGATGATCCCAGAAGCTGAGAGTAGCTGAGAGAGCTGGATTAGGCATTTAGTAAGGAGCAGGGAAGAAGGGAATGAGGTTGCTGAAGAATACAAGAAGAACAATCAGAATGATTGCTGAGGACTTCTGTGAACTGTACTTTTCCTTTCTGTTGTGATCCATCCATGTTGCTGTCTAGTCTTAACACGGTAACTTGTTGCAATCACATGAATATAAAAATTGTTAAGATTGTAATTGTAATTTATTCAATCCCACAAAACCATTGTCCCTTGTGTATTGTGTACTTTGAAATAAATACAATACACAATAGGTGAGTATTGATAAGCATTGGGCACATTGGTGCA
The DNA here is from genome assembly GCF_013103735.1 of Etheostoma cragini. Lineage (NCBI taxonomy): Eukaryota > Metazoa > Chordata > Actinopteri > Perciformes > Percidae > Etheostoma > Etheostoma cragini. The sequence goes on along the minus strand of NC_048420.1, from coordinate 11,807,184 downwards.
GAATTTGACTACTTTATAAATGATAGGGAATTGTAATTTATAGATAATAATTAATACATAATGTTTTCTTATTTCATATTTCTTTATGTAAATGTAAAACGCCACATGAACACATTCCTATTGGCTTATCAAATGTCGCACTTTTACATTAAAAGAGTTTGGTGCCAGTGCATGTTTTGTGTCCTTTATGTAGGTGGGCTAAAAGTAAGAATGTTGAGGTCAGGGTGGTGAATGTGTGTGTAGTGCTTCCAACTTTATGCTGGTGACTAGAGTTTCCCTCCTGTCACAGACCCACAACTAATGTTTAAATTATTGCCACTAGGGTTTGTTAAATTCTAATATTCAAAGTGACTAGTGACTACAGCATTTAGAAATTTGTGGAGTAAAAAATCACAAAGAAATTCAAATATGCATGTGAGGTACTTCAAAACTATACTTAGTAAGTAGTACTAAGTAGTACTTAGTTCTTAACAACTTGAGTAGATGTACTTACTTACTTACTCTCTATTTCTGTCTGTTTCATTGTAACTTTCTGCAGCATACAGCGTCGACTGTCTTTGCAGCTGCCCATCCTGCACCATGCCTACTTACCTTCCATAGGAGGGGTTGATGCCAGCTGCACCAGCCCCAATGGCAGCCCTGGTTCCAGCCCACGGCACAGACACATGCCCCCTTCCTACCGGGTAATGGTCTCTGGCCTGTGAGCTTCATCCACTCCCCGACCTGGATTTTTGCAGAGGAGACATATATGGTTCTTTTTTTCTACAACAAATAGACTGATATCATCAGCATATGTGCGTAGTTTGTCTCGGAACAAGGAGGACCAGGGAAGATGAGATGGAGGGGGTAGGGGGAGGGCGAGTTTCACTCTTTGTACCTCTTCACCCCGGCCTCTATTGAGTACAGAAGCCCTCAGTCAGGAAGGGGTGAGAGGAGCGAGAGTGGGCACTGGATGACCCCTTACAAACTCCACATTCACAGCAATGTCCCCTTGTTCATCTGCTCCCCTTGCCTAGGCATATACCCATATGCACAGTCGAACAAACATATATTAATACACACACATGCACAGACACACTGACACCCCAATAGCAGAGCAGCGGTGGACAAGCCCCGGCTTGACGTGTAGCCTTATCTGCTTCAGAGGGATTGTGCTCCTGTTCCTTATCTGTTGTATGTATGTGCTCGCGGCTATGTGTGAACTTGCCATCTAACTTGAGTATTTCACTGCTTCAGTGACTGGATACCGGTAACATGGAATTTACAAGACCCAACAAAGGAAATCTTCCACTTTGCTCCCCGTCCCCTTCCCATTCTTGTGGAGACATGTAAATATCATAATTTCTGACTTTGATGTACTGTACGCTTTGTATATTCTGTGAATGGACAATTAAAGGGTTTCTAAGTGTAGAGCTTGTAACAGAGGCAGGAGATCGTGACACGGCATCCTACAAAGAATTAGAAATACGAATGAAAGAGAGCGGAATTGGTTGGTGTAACTGTTGATAAATTAGCGTATGGGCGGCAAAGATAAGATAGATCAAAGTTTAGGAGTCACAGAATATGAAAAGGCACCAGGGGCCCGTAACCTGAAGAAACACACACTTGCTTTTCCACTGCTAAATTTGCACCACTGGATCTTTTCATAGATTTAACATTAGACTTTGCATAGGTCTTTCATAATTTACAATTTGCTTAATATGTCCTCAGAAAGCATGTTATACAGAATATTGAAGCTATGCTTTTTATCAGGTCTCTAAGGCTGCAAACGTTAGAAAATAGAGCTAAAAGGCACCACAAGAGTGTTCCACAGTTATTTATGTGTGTTATATGCCAAGAAATGCACACATTAAGATGTACACTTAAAACCCAAGAGAGCACCTCATGAAATTAGGTGCATTTCAGACATGGCATTAGTGATGGCCTGGTCATATTGATCCCCACAGAGTGGTCTCCACAGACTGTTAAGATGTCCATCTGATCTAGCCCTCACAGCTAACCAGCACAGACATGGGCAATGGGGTTCATGTCAATTGCAAAAGGGCACAATGACTTCTTCGGAAGAAATAACACAAAGAAGTGATGCTGGAAAGGATGTAGGTCTACCAGTTCCACAGCTAGTGTGGATAAACAGTTGACCTGAATTTCCACGAGATCTAAAGACAATGAAGACACGGGAGTCTGGTGTAATAAGCCCCAACCAGCTGTAGCTTTCAGATCCACAACATGATGACACTACTGCGGGTCACAGAGATGGAGCATAAAGCACAGACACAGGGCTTTCTGTCATTTCGAGTGTCAAGAAAACTCATTCCACACTTGGCAACAGTGAACATACCTCTGTTGCTATAGAAATGTAATTCAGTGCTGTTGAACTCGGTCCAAGAAGGCTTCACTGAGCAAAACGGCCATCAACTCAGTGTCGTCCTTTTTTCTTTTCTTTTTTAAACTGTCCTCATGCAGGAGAAAAGCAAACAGGGACTCCAGACAAAAATGACTTTTTATGGAGTGTGAGAAGGTTTGTTCTTAGCATATGTTTCACCATTGGTGTCTTGGTTTTTAGTTTTTAAGGCGTTTGTTGAACGCTGTGCCTGTTGTCTTATATTGTAGCCCGCAGGACCCACAGTACATAAATAAGGGGAAATTGGCGTTGACCCAGTAAACATTGGCCACACATCTGTAAATTGACCGTGTCATAGATTTATTCAAATTTAATGCCTAAATGCATGGGACAGTTTGGGTGAACTTGGTGGAAGCTCCACTTTAGCTGGAGTAGAGTTCCTCTGCAAGCTGATGTGTGATCATAAACACTGTCTTTAGTTGAAAGGCCGGTCAATGGATACAGAGTTTGAGAGTCGGAGACAAGCTAGCAGAGATCCACCTGCTATCGGACATATCAGGGTGACTTCCAGAGAGAGCTCCTCCCCTTCCAGCCCCTGCTGAGCACAGGAGCAGGGAAACACGAGCACACAACCTCCAAGGAGTCACGGTTTCTCCCGCACCTTTGCCAACCAGAGAATCATGTGAGTGAGAGACATTGCCAGAGGGTTCATTCTTCCTTCAGGGGAAGAGAAACCAACTGCACATTTTATATAATACATTATATGTGATTGTGTAAAATTTACTGATGATGGTGTCCATTTATGGAATACTGGTATTTGGCTTTCTCAAGACGGCATGAAATGAAATGTATACTTCACAGTTACCTCTGTTTTTGCAACTGTTGTGACAAATCCACTCTGTTGTTTCATCCTCTCACCTACAATTTGATTTGACGTTCATTTAACCTGTTGATCAGCTCACACATGTCAATGCCAAGATTCTCAGTGGACAGACTCAACATCACATTGAGAATGCTACTGGTTGAGCAGTTATTCACTGAGGGCAATAAAGTGAAAGTAGTAGCAAACGATCAATCCTAATAACCCAGCCCTGGCATTTTACCAAATTACAAAATTACTTCTTTTTTTTTTTGTCCATCTAAAATGCCAAATGCAGATTATCAGCTTTTATTTTTAATGTGTCCTGATTTCTTTTTTTAAATTAAGATTCATATCAGTTTTTTTTCCACATGGATGAAAAAATTGTTAAAATGCAATTGTGGTAGGTCAAGGGCTCATAATTTCCTGTAATAAATAAAGTCATGTTGATGGTTTGTATTTGCCACAGGTCTTTTTACCTTTTCAGTTTGCAGATCAAAGTGACATATACGTATATAATTATATCTTTGTATGTGTCATCATCAGGTTGTCTGGAGAACACAGAACATACATGTCCAAAAATATAACAATATGACGTATATCTTTAGTGGAAAAAAACACAGGTCCATACTGTTACTGTTTTGTCAGTATATGTGGTATCACATGATGTTAAGTTCAATTAAGAGTTTATAAATGGAAAACAAAAACCTACGTTAAATGCAACGTGTTCAAGAGGGGCAATAACCTGTTTTCTTATTACAAAAAGAATGGAACACTCTATATATATATATATATATATATATATATATATATATATATATATAATGTGTGTGTGTGTGTGTGTGTGTGTGTGTAAAAGATCTTTACGTACATTCTCATTTTTAAATAGAAAAGATTTAACAACTGGGCCACAAGGACACTTGGAGTTCTTTTTTTTCTTTTTTATTTAAAGTATCTGTAACTATGTTATGTACAGATGAGGTATAGATATGAAAAAGTTGTATAAAATAAGTATCACACTTGGAACACCTGAACATTTTTGGAGCCATTAGTTGTTATGGGGGGATTTGAATAACATTCTTCTTTTATTGTCTGAATGTTATGGACAGCCTTTACTTTTCACATCATCGTTAAATAAAGTGAGACTGAAAATAATCATTGATGTATTAGAATCATTCCTGTGGTTCTCCAGTATGTTTGCATACATCATTTTGATTTAAAGGCAGTCAATCAATGAAGAAATCGGTCCACAGTCTGCGCTTTAAAAGTTGCTAAAGATGGAATCAGCAAAATGTCAATCTTTAGTAACATCTAGTTTACCTTGCACGAAGGCTGGAGCCTTGTGATATCACGAGATCATGGGAGAGTTGCAGAATCAAATGTCACACAAAAATCCATCTTGTCAGGTTAAAGTAATGCGTTTTTTTGTCTGAATAGCACCCAACCAATCGGCTTCCAGGGAGGAGCTACTGGCTGCTATGGGCGTGGTCTAGGTATGTGTGTGCTGCCTGCATGTGTTTGTTCAAGCCAACAATGACGGACGTGATAGACAGATGGTTCCTCCATCCAATCACCTGGCCAGGTATTTATGAAAGTGCCTGCCCTTTTCCATACTGTTTGGCAATAGGCCTTTTAAACAGACTCACCATAGTATTAGGAAAAGTATTATTATGAAAGTGTTCCTAAAACATTGAAAATGGCTCTGTTCTTTTCAAGTTTCCCAATAACTTTTAGCAGTGTCACAGTGAGCCAACACGTACAATAGGAGGATCCTAAAACCAAGGCAGCTAAATGGAGTTCAGCTGTTACTATTTTTTTGTGTTTTACACCAGTGTTTTTCCTTCAGTGACATTTTAAAATGTTTGTTCTGAAGAGTACAACTACTGACAGACAGAAAAAGAAAAAACTATTTTTACTGTTTGTTATAATTTGTCTTAGTTTGTTAGTATGAATGTCAAGCTTGCCGCTATGAAGATATTTAAAGAAACACCTCAACTGTTTACTCTCTGGACACACAAATGATTACTTTTAATGTGTGTATTGTGCCTTGCCTCTTTTTAGTGTCCATAATGTTGATGCTGCTGACACATAAATCTTGATCTCTCACTTCAAAGACAGAAAACTAAAAATGGATGCAAGTGCACCCATGTGAAACACTGGCCAGTCGACATCAAGGATCTTAATTAGCACACCAATAAGGCACACACAGCATGCAGGCTGCCTATTGCCCTCACAAACTGAAGAAAATATAAATTTGTAATGAAAAGCCTTGTATGCTGAGAGGTCGATAAATAATTCAACTGTAAGGAAGAACCCAGTGGCAAACAGGATGGAGGGGAGAGTGTGTCTGAGTGGGTTACTGAAAGTGTCCCTCTCTGTTTGCATCCGCATTTGTGTCATTCATATCTGTGCGAATGCACAGGTCCCGTTGTCAAAGCTTTTCTTTAACCTCACTTTAAAATATTTAGTATGTGGATGCTAGACGTGGTTGCAAACTGCGTTCCTCATGGAGAAGCAGTGAAGCAGCAGGCTGACTAAATCCTCTACTGTCATCTGGCTGTTCGTAACAGACACTGTACATATGCTGGAATTTACTTGAAGTTGTCCATTAGAAGGTCTTCCTTACAAATCAAAGAGCTAAGACAACAACCGTCCTGCTGGAGGCTAACAACCCTGCAACCTGTACGTTTATCGTATTGTATTGGCTTTTACCATTTCTATAAAGCATCAGGAAATTTATGAACTATTAATAAAGACATAAATTACAACTTACAAACTCTTTACAAAGTGAGAGTTGTTAGAAGGTCAAACTGCAATAGTTTTGAAGTCAGTCGCTGTTTTCTCTGCTTCCGCTATACAATGAAGATTAATGGAATTCTGTTCAGTGGCACTCACAGCTTTAAAAAATGACTTTAAAATATTCATAGAAGTACTTTCTACTGATGCAATAGTCATCATAAAAACTTTTTTTTTACTGTAAATATATATTTTCAATGCTGTGACCAGTTAAAAAACCTAAGAAGATGGGCATGTATCAGAACATATTAATCCTTTAATTAGCAGATCGTGTTGTAGTCAAGACAACCTAAACCAAGACCAAGTTAAGACCAAGACCAGACCAGTGCGAGTCCCACACTGCATGACACGCTAACAATAAAATGTGGAACATGTAACCCATAGGCACTCTTCATATTTGTCTGAAAGATCCAAAATGTTCCAAAGAAATGCCCACAGAAAACAAATAGTGGTGACAGCCATCAACATTAACAGTAATTTCAAATAAGTTATTGTAGTAATTATTAAAACAGATGATACACAGGCAATTTAGTGTTATCCCTGCAGTTGGTATCTTGACCAGTCTTGAAATAAAATCCAGAGTTCTCTTTGTGTGAGATTGGGACAAAGCGGAGTAAAAATGCGGTCCCATTTCGAGACCAAGACCGATCTTGAGTACTACAACACTGGTAGCAGATATTCTACAGTGTATATAACTTTGCAGGACAACTTATAACCTTGTGATGTGCTGTAATTGTTGTTCATACATCTCAGTGGAGAATCAAGTGAATTTAAGATTGTGAATCCATTATGCCTCTGCTACTGCTTACTGATTCAAAGATAACCACAGATTTCGCTGAACTGCTTCTGCAGGAAGACACACTCCAGTGTGTATAAATTCTGCATGACCTTCTCTCTTGTTTCAGTGGGCCCATGCTGTGCAAATGGAAGGCGGGTTGATTAAGTTGACCTGGGTGTCAGTGGAAGGGAAACGTCTATGTATCCTTCACATGTGATGGATCAATTGGAGAAATTAAGGCTTGGTTTGGAGACGAAAACAGCAAGTACATGAGCCAGTACTATATGCAGTTTATCCAACTCATGCACAGATGCGCATATTAAGTCTCATTGATCTGAGGCTTGAGCTGGAGGACACACACATACACACAGTAATTTCATAGGAGCTTCAATGAGAGTGTTTATGTCACGATAACTTTATTTTATGGTTGTGTATGAACGCAACAACTGTATTTACTGAAGGGCTCTGGCTGCAACCTTAATTTTACATAGTAAACTTTACTTTTATGTAGAATCAATTAATTATATATTTTAAGCCATGCTAGTGGCATGGCTCTATGAATAGCAATGAGACTGTGGGTCCATCAACGTCTTTGGTCCAGACTGAAATATATTTCCATAATACTAGATGGATTGCCCTTACATTTTGTACAGACATTTGTGGGAAGAATTGTTTTGTATAGTGTGAGAATTTCTTTAATCCTGATCTGCAACCCATACCTGTTAAAGCCCAGCTAACCGTAAGTATGCATAATAGTTGGAATCTTACCAACAAAAAAAGAAGTCTTACTATACCTCAGGAAGCATAAAGGCAGGGAAATACATCGAATACACTTACACTGACTCATTTACAAACTACAGTAAATCAAACAGTGCAGACAAACTATACTGACAATCAAACAGCCCACTAACAACAACAATCTGTCTGTTGAAAAAATATATTTCTGACACACATTCTTTCTTTGTCTAGCTCCCAAATGCTGAAATGTCCCAATTGCTAGAAAAAAGTTCATTTCCATTCAAATCGAACTATTCACTACAGAAAACTAACACTGACACAAGCATACTGATATATTGTTCCCCAGTATTCCCCTGTTGAAAATGCAGTGTATCTGAGGTGTCCGTAACCTTTGCTTGTTACCGTGTCACTGGTGACCATTTCCCCCATTAATCTGCGGCATTCGAGGATTTTCAGACGGCTTTTAATCTCTCCTCGATACCACATTATAGTTATATAACCTCATCAAGATAAGTGGTCAAGGGCACATTTTAGAGGACATTTCAGGAAGAAGCAAATGCCCTATGTATTAGTATGCTAGTCAGAACAAAGAGCCCCTCTCACAAAAGTGCTGATAAAAAAAAAAAAAAACAGCAAGATGATCAATCATGTTTAAATTGAAACATCACTGATAATGACTCAATAATTACATTATGTAACATATGATGTGGAAAATCCCTTGACATACGGCCATATTGTCCCAAAACCTAATTTCACTGTTTGAAAAACAGCCACTTCCTGGAGGAGTGTGTGCAGCGGGTTGACTGATGCCTCCATACACACCAAGATACGTGATTAGAGAGTAATTTATGGCCAGTGTTACAATCTCCTGCAGATAAATTTATCGCTGACATATAATGACGGCACACTCAGCTGAGCCCACAGTAAATCCAGGACATGGTCCTCCTCTGTCCTTGAGAATTATGCTCAGTTTCCAACAGCAGGTTTACCTTAATCTATCTAAAGCTGCTGGGTTCAATAACTGGACAGTCTTGCATTGATTGATCCTAATCTACTGTAATGTTTAAGGTTTCTGGCCTGTAAAGGACCATACCCTTGTTTTATCATCATTACTGTTAAATTTGGATTGCATGTGGTTCCCAAAATGGGTGTTTAACACCCATAAGGGGTCGTAAGGTAACTCTGAGAAGACACATGATTAAAAAAGTAGAAATGACATACAGTATATTTGCAACAAATATTTTTTATATATGATTGAGGATTTTCAATTTGGATTTTTTCAGTTTCCTTTTTCCATGTGAGTTACAGGATAGTTTCACTCTTTGATTAAATTGGTTCACACAGCTGGCAGACATAAGAAAGGGGTAACAAGCCAAAAAAATTGGGAACCACTGGCCTAGTTTCCAATAGTTTAAATTGCATTATAAAAGCAATTTTTTGAGATATAAAGATTGGTAATCCATCATTTTAAATCATGCATCTTTAAATAAGAGCAGCTTGATTTGAAAAGCCTGCACTGCAGTACATTATGACTAAAGTTTTTTTTTGAGTTCTTTCTGGTCATAGATATCAAATTGTGATCAGAAAGACTTTGTTTAAGTTGGATTCTTTTAGTAATTTCTTTTAAACTTTTCATAAAAAGTGGCATCTGAAGAGGGGGGGCTATATACCACAATGATTGTAAAAGACATTTGTGGTGATAGTATGATATTTAAGCCCAAGTATTCCAGTTCATGTCATTCAGCCATTGAATTTCCTGATACTGAATATTGTTTTTTATGTATCATGACACCACCAACCTTTGCTCCTTTATTAAAGTATAACAGTTATGTGGTTTTACAGTTACTAGAACTTCATTGAGAAACCAAAACGACAAAAGTAATTTGGGATATAAAAACATTTTATATATTTGTCCCCAAAAAAAAAAATACATTTGTGGAATTAACTTCCTTGATTTGTAACTGAAAAGCATCCCTTTACGTCTAAATGTTTACTTGGATAACCGATCTAAAAATGCAATCTGAAATCCAGCAGGGTCATCTTCTCTGCATCTAAAATACTGTCAAGCGTCTAAACAAAATACCACCCTAGGGTCATTATGTTTTCACCCTCTTGCTTCCACCAATCAAATCCTTAAAGTTGTGTGCAGACGCTCTGCGGGGCTGGTGTGCTGTGGGTTTGTCCTGCGACTGACACATGACTTAAGCGGCTGTAACAGGGAGTGAATGGCTTGCCAGCTAGCAGCTGTGGCCTTTGCGCCACAGTCAGGCCCGCGGCCCTCAGTCCAAGTGTCTCTCTGCGCGTGAGAGACACAATAGTGTCACTGTTGGTGGTGCTAAAGAGCCCGTTTGTTGATGTTGAAGATTTTGACAGAACGGTCGGCGCTGGCGCTAGCAAGCTGGACCCAGGAGCTTTCCTCCTCGACTTCACTCTCTCCGTCAGTCTGTCCATCTTTCTTGTTGTTCTCTTGACCTACTCGGCCGGTCCTGGGCCTCCAGCGAAGCCTCTTGACCCTCAAAGCATGGCTTTGTCTGTGAAGGTATGTGTGATGAAGGGAAACAACAAGATACTCTGGATTACAGAACAAGCATTTGAAAAAAAACTAGACAAAACAATGGTCCACTACTGAACCATCTCTCCTACCGAGACACAAAACATGCAGAGACAATCCCATTCTTCGGTCACCCAATCTTTTGAGCAACTAAAGTGTGGTTGTGAGCAGTCCCAGGAGCCTTTTGATTAAAAGACACAACAAAGATATGTCATCAAGTCACTCCCTGAGCTTTACAGATGATGACTCACCCAGAACTACCTGTCGATGCCTGCCTCCTAAATGCTGCCCAGCTCAAATCCAGCAGCCTGCTGCCTTTTTCTCTCCATAACACATCTCTCTCATTATCATCATTCCTCTCGCCAGCCATGACACTAAAGGCACACTACCATTACGCATGAACATCCGCTGCTAAAGGCCATTGGAGGCCATTTAAAGTTGCATGGTATAAATTTCAGGTGTGTGTGTGTGTGTGTGTGTGTGTGTGTGTGTGTGTGTGTGTGTGTGTGTGTGTGTGTGTGTGTGTGTGTGTGTGTGTGTGTGTGTGTGTGTGTGTGTGTGTGTGTGTGTGTGTGTGTGTGTGGTAAGGATACAAGATGTCCGTTTCTCCACAGCTGCTCCAGTCACGGCCTCCCGCAGGCTCCTGGCCAGGTCTCCACCTGTACAGCAATATCCTGCCAGACTCCAGCCCCACTGCAAGCAGGTAGCTGTGGAAAGCACCAAAACACACACAAACTCAGCTCAAACCCTATATTTATATATATATATACACACACACACACATATTAATACTTTGACTCCAATACATATTTTAGATTAATTTCCACAGGATTAAAATGCTTTAAATGAAGAATTTCTGAATACTTTATCCTTTGACTAATAAAGCTGTATTTCTATCAGGCAGCCCACTATGCCCTGACCTGAAGCGTTATTGGCTCATTGATCTTATTATTCTAAAATCAAACAATGTTTAAGTCAGACTTCTGCCCTGTGTCTTAACAATGATACATTCAGTATTGATTTGTAGCCTCGTCATTTCCATAGTCCCCAGCTAACACTTGAGCACGTATTGTGCTGAGCCGTGTGTGTGTGTGTGTGTGTGTGTGTGTGTGTGTGTGTGTGTGTGTGTGTGTGTATACAAACCTGTTTTCAGAGCAGAGTACGGGGCAGAAAGCCACAGCAGTAGCAGAATCTCCCACATCCAAGATGGAAGAACATGGTTTAATTTCAGGAGGAATTATAGTGTCTCCAGAGTCCTCTAATCTGCACGGTCCCCACACTATCACCTGCGCACGCACGCACACACACACACACACACACAAAACTTATATGAGCAATCAACAAATATAATAGCTGCTTACTACAAAAATGCATTCATTATATTACTACCTCAAAGTGCAACCATCAGCTTAAGAGAAAAGGCTTACCTTCTTGTCCCGACTGGATGTCACAAAGTATTTGCTGTCTGGGCTCCAGTCACATGACCAAATGATGCGGCTGTGTATGGCTGTGTTCTTCCCTGTGTGTGCATACAGCGAGAACTGGGGCTCTGCATAGATACAAACAGAAACAATTGCAGAGATTATATAAAGAATGAACCCAAACTCAGAATACTGTTATCAAGCCCAACGCCACGTATATTTTGTCACACTTCTCTGACACTTCCTTTATGGTGATAGACGAGCTGGTAGTCAAAACTTTGTGTCATGATTATTGTAGCATGACATCAGCATGTCTAGATCCCTACCTCACTGCTCTGTTGCAACAGAAGCTCTCCAGAGGGACAAATAAACAAGACGGAGAACCTCATTCCAGCCCTCCGTTTCAGTCAGTTTTGGTTTATGACCTGCTGCTGTTTATTTCTCCAGCCTAAGTCATTTCAGACCCCAGATTGGTTTTCCCCAAAGAGCTTGTTAGTATGCTGTTGGCAGCCGCCTGTCTGGGTGCATGCAGCAGTGCTGCTCTCCACTGGCACACGCGCAAACCCAAAGCGTTACAACTAAAGTCTGAGTATTCCACCATGTCATCGTGTCTATGTGCTCACAACACTCTCTCTATGAAATGCACACATATCTGTGGGTGTTGGCACAGGTGTTGCACCTCCTTCAATTAACACTCTCATCTGAGGACAGTGAGAAGCACAATGGGCTGTTCAGTCCAACCTCACAGAGACAGAAACAGTAAAAGAAAGACAAGGCGCATTCTGTTTAAGACACAATCAAGCAAAACACATCGTGATGATAAGAAAGCAGCACTGATTAGATAGACAGCTGCACAAAAAAGCAGAAAAGGGAAGAGGGGGAGGCATCAGTGTCTCCTTAATAAAGACGTCTGGGCGCTGGACCCGCGAGGGAGAAGACGGTGGAGGAAGAGGAAGGGAGGATGACATGGTGAGACTAAATAGGGAAGAGGAAAAGAAGAAGAGAGAAGCTATGAACGTAGGCAGTCAGTTTGTTTGATCAGCTCTGACTTCGTTTAACCTTCCCTGGTCTGGCCTACGAGACTGTGTGTGCGTGTGCGCGTGTTCTTCACAATCACAGTGAGTGATTCAGCAGCCAACCAAAACAGACGGAACCCCTCCCCTCCAAACCTTCCATCCCTCTCTCACAAACACTATCCCTGCCTCGGTGCAGTCCACAATACAGGCAAACAAGAAAGCACAGTATTGCTTAGCGTGTGCCGGTGCCTATTAGGACCATCCTGACCTGCCAAAAGAGCCGTAAAATGGTTACCAGGTGCAGGTGGAAGGTACTCCCGTGGGCTTAAATGTCGTGTTCTGCTCACCTTGAGTGCAGGATCGGGTTATTTGTCTGAGTTTAGTTGCGGAGATTCTCCTATATAAACAACCGGGGTGGAAAGTGGGGAAAGTGGCCATTACCTGATCTTGGCCCATATTGATCAAACCTCTAAGAATTACACTTAAGATTGCTCAAAAGAGTAAAAGAACTTACTTGCTTCTACTTACAGCAAAGTGTAACAGTGCCCTTTAAGAGCAGCTCTTAAGTGATTACATGATTAATTATGTATTATGTTCAGAGCAGGAATAACCAATTAGAGACAAGGATTTACACAACATCTACTCTATTGTTCCTGTTTTGTTTATTTAAATTGTTCCATATTACTTTTAAAATTACTCCATTATTCTGCAATAGCTGGTTTTCATTTTTCAAAAAATGTCATTTTATTGTTGTAAAATCTCTAATCAACATGGTAAATACACATCAAACAATAAGGAATAATGATAATGTATCAAAAGGGATCAACAAATATGGTTAAAATTATAGGAACATGGCTGAAATGGAAACAAAAAGAAAAATTCACTGACAGAAATTGTGATGCTGGTAGAGAAAGTCCATCAGAGAAATGATAAAATAAGGGTTATTACATGGACATGTGCAGGCACTGAGAATGAGGTTCTTTTTTCTTACCCGACAGACGAAAGAACAAAAGTGGTGTAAAATCCTCTTACATGTTCAAATCAAATGCAAAGAGTAGGCTATAATAAGAGAAGTCAAGTTCCCCGGGAGTATTTAGGGTTTGGCTCTCGAGAGGATACACTAAATTTCTCAGACCATGTGGATTCTGACAGTGGTGACCTTCCTGAAACAAATCTGTTCCTCTAACCATAAATGTCACCACTGATGACTTAAATGGGAAACAGGTAAAAGGTCAAGCATAACAGACACAATGAGTGACAGAGAGTGGTACAAAAGCAGCTTTTAGATTGGTGTTTGCAATATGTCAAAATAAAACTGTCGTTTTCCCAGGAGCCTGAAATCAAACCAAAGTTGGAGAACAAGCCCCTACACTACTGCTTATATGTTTGTTCTTCTTCAGAAAAGTGTTGCACAGCTCTAGAAATGTATTTACAGCGTTGATAGTTTCCTTCGTCATCTTGATCATGATTTGCATGCAAGCACAGATTTGATGAGCTATCACAATCTGTTGCAACGTTGCCATACTGACAAGCCCTCCGGCAATAAATGAGGTTGAATATGTATACAGGAAGGCCTCTGTTGTGTTCTGCGTAGTTAGTGTCCATCGGAAAGCCCTCGTAGCCCATTTCAAAGCTTTGCTTCACCTACTATCCAAATGTGATAATATGGTTTAATTTAATAAACAATCTTCTTTTATTAGCTCCTATTGGGACTGACTCCAGTTAACGAATCCACTTGATTGGCTTTTCCCAGTATTAATTAGGGGAGTCCCTCTAATCAGGCCAGCTTTACTTAGAATTTGAATTGGAACAAATCTGTCTTGAAATTAAATCAAACACATTTTTTATCAATCTGAGCTATGCTGCAACAAAAATTAGACAATCCTTTAAAGTGGCCCCCCTAATCAGTGACAACTTACCTGGACTTTCAGGTGTGGGTAGGTTCCGTCTCCATAAAGACCAGGTGCGATCCCGCGAAACAGCCAATAGGAGCTGTGCGTCAGGGGAGAAGGCCATCTGGGTGACGGTGAGGGTGTGGCTCGGCAGCGTCTGCAGCTGGCGCCATGTGGCTGTGCTCCACAGCAGAACTGCTGCATGCTCGGCCTTAGATGCCTGGAAAGACAGTTTAGATTAGTTTATCTACACAGGAAAAATACTTTATCTCAAAGAAGCATCTTGAAACCCATTTGTTTTCTTTATCTTTTCACTTTGCTTTATACTATATCAACTTCTGGCTCTTCTAACTGCCTCTTTGCCTCTTCTATTTCGTATACACACCTGCTAAAAAACACTATAAAAAGTTTGCTTGCTTGTAGGAAGAAGAAAAAAAGATGTAGAAGCGGGATAGGGATGAGGATTGTTGTAGCAGGGAATAAAAGGGAACATCATTTTTTAGGGGAGAAGGAAATATTGCAAAGAGGTGCAAAGGAAAGAAGAAGGGCAGTTGGAAGAAACCGAAAATATAGTGGGGGGGGATGGGGAGGAACACAAGGCGGGTGAGGTAGAAAGAAAGAAACAAAGTGAAGCGCAGTGATTGTATTCCACATGAAGACAGAAACACATCTGTGATGGCTAACTGCTGTGTGTTTGTCTGGAATAAAGGTCAAGACAAGCTAGGTACTAGCTTGTGTGTGCGTGAGAGAGAATATGAGCGTGTTTGTGAGTGTAAATGTAAGCATGCAGAGTAAATCTGTCATGATGCTCTCCTTTCTGATCTAATGGCCTTTGCTTATCACAGTGACCTTGCATGCAGATGCCACCACCGTCCTGGCGCTGTCTGAAGCGAGACAGAACATCTCAAAGCCGTGGCCGTACCTGGAGGAGACAGAGGAGGACAACCATACAGATATTAATTAAGACTCAAGCTGTACTGAACGTGTGGCTGGACGGACGTGACCTGAAAGACAGACAGGCGAAGTGAGGGGGACGACAACAACAAAGAAAGCACTCCCGGTCTGACAGTACATTAAGTATTCTCTTATTCCAAAGCATCTCCCTGACAAGCTTCCAGGCTCGAGCCATCGCTGCTTGCTGACAGGTAAAAATGCAGACAGAGTGTGAAATCTCTCTTGCATTCTTTTTTTATTAATGTAACATGATGATGTGTTGACCTGCCAAAGGACTACAGACGAAAATTAGCATTTTTGCTAACTCTGGCACATTTACATTTTGAGTATAAACAAAAGATGTCAGTTGATGTGCATTGTGAAAATACTGATCTGCGATGATGGTCCTTCTGCTGACAGAGATGAACAATGATGATGCTCACTCATGGCTAATCACTCGCAGCCTAACTACTTTTAGCTTTCCGACTTTTAGCTTTCACCTGTTTGTTTTAAAATGTCAACGAGTCCACAAAGAGAAATCACAGCATGTAAACCGATGAAGGGAAATTTCTCCCAAAACACAAAGCTTTCAAATGCTGCAGCAATTTGGCCACAACACTGAGAACATTATTTACGCCACAAAAATAACTCGGGCATTTACTCATTTTAATGTTTCTATTATACACTAAATGATTCAAGGGGGTGAAGCCAAATGGAGGTAGAAAAATGCTTTTCAACACAACACAATGGCCACACCTCCAATAAACGGCCACACCATATGTCATGTTTATGGAGGATTGACAGGTAAATGGATTTAACGTTGGCCACAAATGGAGGCAATGTATTCCCCCTAGAGGAGAGGCTCATGGGATGGCAAGAAGCTGGATTCTGATGAATGCGAGGTGGGAGACCAATAAGAGCTTCGGGAAGTATCATCATTTTCAGTTAGAATAAACTCTTTGTGCAAAATGAAACAAGAACAATTCCATCTGGAAATGTTGCTTAATTAAGAGTAATATGGAAACCCTGATGTCTTTATATGCAAAGAAAGTACATAAAAAAGAAATATAAAGTGCAGATTGCTCTTGTATTATGACTCAGGATATTGTTTGTTCCAGCAGGTAACTGAAACTTGACAGGACAAGTTGAGATGGTTTGGATACGCTGTCACTAGAGAGACATCTAGGTACTCACAGTTTCTGGACCTCAGGCCACAGAGTGTTCTGGAGAAGATGATCCTCTGGGGGGGGCTCTACACGCACGCGCACGCACACACACACACACACACACACACACACACACACACACACACACACACACACACACACACACACACACACACACACACACACACACACACACACACACACACACACACACACACACACACACACACACACACACACACACACACACACACACACACAATATCCTTACATAACTGTCATTTGCAAAGCCCTGAAAACTTAGCTGTTTTAAAATTCAAATACAACCAGTTTCCAAATTACTAAATGAGGATTACACCCCCAGTGGCTGTTATCATTTACCCAATACGGGAAAGATAGGATCTTGAATGTGTGCATGTGTGTAAGTGACAGGCATATTAGCTAAAGAGAAACAAAAGACAGAGTATGTTGCAGAGAGACAGAAGGAGTGACTTAAAGCGACATGGTAGAACGAGAGCATGATTGTTCGCCTCAAGACAATATTCTTTCACATTCATATCCCATTCAGCTTCTTTTAGCATTTAGCGTTCACAAAATCCTCAGCCATGCAGCTCTCAGCTGTCCTATAACATTTTTTTTTTTTTAACTGTTACTTTAACTCTAATTCTTAGCGCTGGTGGCTTTGAGAGGGGGTCGAATATAGCCTGGTTTCTCTCCTGATGCTCTCCTTCACACTGCGGGCTCTGCACAAGCCTGCGCTGCCTTTGTGTTGCATGTAATTGAAAGCTACATTCCTGGTGTTTTCCTTGTTGGTCATTGGCTTCCCATTTTGCCTAATTATAAATTCCTCTCCTTGCCTGCAGAATCCAGTCAAACGAGTGAAAATGCGTTGTTAACAACAGTCCCCGTACTTGGTTGCTCCCTACATAGCCCGGGGTCATTGATACTTAAACTTTGCAATCACATAAGCCTGCTTTCTAATTAGCATTGCAGATTAAGGAGTGGCTTCAATCATGCTGATGACAGCCCTCGACACCCTCTAGCCCAGGGGTTTTAAAGCGCCACACTACGTTCTCACAAGTCTCATCCATTTCCCATCTGCCCCTTTTCTACAACTAGTTTTTCTGTTTTGCCTTTGTTTCTTACCTCTTCTTCCACTGTGTACTGTGTTGTTGCTACACATTAACCCCAACCCACCCCAATTTCTGTTTGTTTTATTACTGCATTTATTTTTTTGCATCTACTTAGATCATTGCTTCCTGACACCACTTCTTTGTCTTCCATCGCCCGCCATCCCTTTGCCTGCTGTAATATCGTGGCCTCCAGCAGACCTCAGGCACTGTGGGAGTATAGCATGGGGAAAGCCGTAATGACCAACTGTCCGTGTGGCCGCACATAATTGTCTAACATCTAAAACATCTAGTGACAGGCAGACTGGAACTCCTAAATTTGTGCCCAGGCTTCTGAGTGGATCGCAATGAGGAAATATACATCCGGCATAAATTGTGGAGGGGACAGGGACGCATTTTGGTTCTACAATTATTTATGAAAGAGCTTTAAATAAATGGGGATTTACTGAGATGACTATCAAATCTTAGAAAGGACCATAATATGTTGGGAAAAATTACTTTAAAGTGTTGTTTTTTATGGTTTACAGTACCAGTCATGATGAGTGGGTGGAAGTAAGACTCCTGGTACTGATCAGATACACTGTTGAACTGCCGCTCTTCTTCATTGGTTTTTTGGGCAAGGTCACCTGTAAATGTAAATGATATGATGATGATGAAGAAATATATTTGAGGATTTTGAATATTACATAACAGAAAAGGAATTAAAAAATAATAACAAGCCCACGAACGTTAACCTTCTACAAAGTAAAAGCGTTGAAGCGTGGAAATCCCGCATGCGGAGCTGAGCAAGTATTTTACCTTGAAATACAGCCTTGTTGGACAGACCCAAGGCAGGTGTGCTGGCTCCTTCTGGAAGGCTGGCAGAGTCCTGGAAACGAGAAGAAAAATGAATGGACAAGACACACAGACACACACACAACTTCTGTGTGCACTTTTTATGTTTGGAAAACAAAGTTAAAGTCAGACTACAAATAAAATATTAGTAAGACCTGCTCTTTGGACAGATGGCAAACATGTGCCTCCAAAGGTCATGGATTTAAGCTACTACAATGAATCAAAATAACCTGACTCACACTAGATGTCAAAAGCTTTTCTCTCGAGGTTCCAGAGATGTTAGCAAAGTTCTCCACAAAATTACGAGGTGCTTGAAACACCCGCAGGACCTTCTCATCAGCTCCCGACACAAACTGAAACCTTCCAACCATTGCCAGACACTGCATGTCGTATCCATGGATCTGTGGCCGTGAGATTTCATGCCAGGTCGCCTGCAGGGTGAAAAAGACATGGCAACATATAGTGTTGTAAAGATGCAGATCTGGTTAGGAGGACCCCAACCAGCTGCATGTGGTTGCCAGGGGAAGTGCCAGCGTTTTATTGGCTCTCTGATGTTGAACCGGGTTGCTTGGCCCTACATGCGGCCAACCGTAACCCAAGCCAAACACAATATTGTTTCTCCTGTTCAAACGAACAGCTTAAGATGCAAAGGTTCTTACAAGAGAAGATGGAAGGCTCTACTACAATGATGGAAATTCCTTCGGCCCCCGGCGTGAGATGGCAATATTTCACACTTGCATCTTTAATATTGAAATGAAGACTGTAAACTTGATTATGTTTCTACCTTAACTGGCGGGCATGTTCCCTACTTATGACAATTCCATCTGGATTAACCGGAAGGTAATTAAGAAGTAGGTAAAACGTTTTCTGCTGTTCTCTTTACGCAATCAACCAATCCCGGTTTTAATTAGTCTCTCAAAAATAAATGACTTCTAAGAAACTCTTTATTATACAACTGGATGGTGTTACAAGGAGAGAATAGCAACAATGTTACTATTTCTTACAGGAGACAAGAAGTAATAGAGAAGCCAAGATCCTTAGTTTGACATGTTGGTGTGTATTGTCTCAAAGTAAGAAATGTGGCGTGGTAGCTCTTCCTCTACACTACAAGCGCATTGCATTAACTACAAAACCCCCAATAGTAGTGTTGTATTCAAGTGTCTAAAATGTGAATATTATGTTCACTATGTTCCTATTATTCTTGATAGGAGTGAATGATTTGATGTTGTGATTCTGTTTGTACCTGGGTAACTATCCCTTTAAATCTTCAGGTGCATTAGGCCATTGTGGGTAATGCTGCATCACTGAACAGGACTGCTTTATGGCAAAATTAGCTTTATACAGTATTTGCATCAATGTGATGAATTATTAGTATACTTTTTTATCACTTTAGCGTTTTTCATTTGATTTTTAAAAATGATTAGTCTACTTACCATCTGGTTATTTAATCTAATTCCTAACTATGCACATAAAACATTTAAAACCAATGTCACTAGTTTTGAGCTACAATCAGCTTTGCAATTCTTTTACATCAACAAGTGATTCTGAGCCTACTTTACCTGTTTGGCATCTTGTTTCCTCCACGGAGTGAAGAGTCTGGTGGTCTGGTCCGAGCCCACGCTGAGGATGAACTCCCCCTCAGGATCCCAGCTCAGGTCCTGGACCTCGTTAAAGTGACCCGATATCACAACCCCAGGCCTCCAATGTCCCTGTCGGACAGCATTGCAATGGTCAGTTTAAAACTTTCAACCTCTGATTTCCCTTTTAACTTTCCCCTCTACATGCACATCACTTCAATGACTAGTTTGATTGGCAACTACATTAGAGTGGGGGATTATAATTATAATGTTGCTGTCTGAGAAGTCATTCTCCTTTGAAACATCTGAATTTGTTATCAACACCTTCAGGTTTGTGCTGTACTTTAAATTCACCTTTCGAGCCGGCGTAATTAAAACGCGGTTATGGCTGAACTTACTTAGTGACTTCAGACCCCCACTGTTTCTCAGGGATACCCAACAAAGAAACATGCGAAGCCAGTCATAGTGAGTGGCAGAAAGGAGACTTGGTGTGACTAATTACACTTATCACTGTCTCTCACACAGTGTGGCTGTGTGGCAATGCTCCAACATGGAATCTTATTTCAAACAGACTTACAATTCAACAGCTTCAGAGAAATGTTGGACATTTTGTGTGCAAATCATTGCGATCAGTTAAACGCGTTATTGCAAGCCCATATTAACGGCGTCAAATTTTTAACGTTTTTTTGGCCTAGCAAACTTTGTAGTTTTTTTTCACATGCTGTTGCAACAACTAGTAACGTAAGAAAAACTGGTCATAGAGTAGTAACATTATGTATTGAGTGGATGGCGGGCGTGAGATGTCGAAATGGATGCCAGTATGATTCTGAATGGAAAGTTTACTTTTTAAAAGTTGCCAAATGGTTCCATTGACAAGACCCGAGTGATCTGTGTGTTTTGTCACAGTGAACTGAGCTACTATCAAAGCACGTCCAGTTTAAAATACCACACAAGCACACAGCTGATGCAAATTCTCCGCCCCCTTGTCAAAGTATTTTTTTCACCCTATAATTGATAGACAGTGTTAAGTTGTTACAGTGTTTTATTACAAAAGAAATTAAGAAACAATTAGAACTGATCAAAATGTGTGATTAATTGTGATTAATTGCTAGTTAACTATATTTTAATTGTTTGACAGCACTAGTGCAAATGTAAGAAATGATTTCAGAACAAAAATACTGGCATTATATTGATATGAAAGTTTAAGAGTAACCGAGGCCTACCTCTTTGTCTTTGCACCAGAGATGTAGCGCTCCGTGAAAAGCGTGAGCCACGATCATGGAGCCATCCGGACTCATCTGGCAGCCGTAGAAACCCAGAGTGTTGCCACCAACCTCCCCTACACGCACCTGTGAAGAAGAAACATAACATGATGTGGGGGCGATCGTAACGGATCAGAAGCATGAACTAATTTGCTTTTCAACACATCTCGTATCTGACATCAGGTGGGTGAAGAACATTTGGTTTCTGGGTCAGAGTCACTGACTTGCTGCGGACAAAGATGAAAGCAAGCTGTAAAAACATGGCGGTGCATCAACTGCCACATATGGAGAAAAAGCAACCAAGTAAATTTGTTTTTTTCTGCTATTTCTGATTTCTTCTTTCTTCCTATATGACATGCCGTAACTAGCCTAGTGGTTCCATCAAATATCTGGGTTCTGTGTAAACCTACAGGCTCAGATTTACAGAAAAGAAGAGGAGTAAGATAAATAGTTCTCAAATCTGTTCCGTCTCTATCCAAGACTTATTAACTAACAACTCACATAATGGTGATGGAAGCAAAAAAACAAATAAAAAACAGCAAATTAAGCTGACAAGTCAAATGAGAAATTATGCAAAATGGGAGTTATTAGAGCTGAATAAACTATGTTGTGTTTTTTCTAACAGAATACATTTGTCTAATACAAAAGGAAAGCATTGCAGCGCAGCCTATCACACTAAACAAATAATCACCAAAAAAGAACCCAGAAGGATTTACATAAATTAGATTTGGCTGAGTGCTTGTGACCCCTGCATCACGCTCATAGGGCGGATCATGTAGACAGTGAAGGGTCCGTGGACATGAGAGTCCATAGGGTCTGAGATTCCACTGAAATAAAACAATCCAATTCAAAAACAGCCATAACCACTGCCTCAGCTCAAACATTGCTAAAAAATTAAAACTCATCTAGGATTCTGACCACCTGTCCAATCTCAGACACCTTACTTTTGTGTGTCAAGACAATTCTGTATTGAGGTTTGTGGATTCAAATCATTAACTGGGGCGGAAAGCCCATTTTGATTTAAGTGCAGTCACCAATTACACTGACATATGAAAATTCACTTGTTTAAACTTTAAACGTCATGCTAACTCACATGAAGATTTTTTTTTTTGCAAAAATGGGGGAAAAAGAAAATAAATAACCAAGTGCATTTAGGGTAAACAGAAGAGTAAGAGGCAAGACAGAGGATTACAAGTTAAATTGAACAATATTCAGCCATAATACAAAATAAAAAGCATCTAATTACTTCTTTTTTTTGAAGAAACTGTTCTTATTCATCTTTTCATTGACATTAATATCCATAGAGAACAGAAATTGCACACCAAAATAGAGAAAACAAGACAATATTAATATATCATCCGGTTGCTTCCATGACCAATAGGATTCAATGCAGGATTATGGGATGTAAATAACTTGAAACAATGTAGAAATTAATCTACAGGAATTCTTGTTTAAGCAACAGAGCTTTTCTAACCATGAGCTGTCCATATTTTGACTTGCAACTGGCTTGTAGAAAAAAAATAGGCTTCAAGCCTGAAATATAAAGGACAATGTAAGAGAGTAACTCTATACTCCTGCATGAAGAGACATTTATATTCACAGCTATTTGTTAAAATGTTAAATTTCAGAAATCTTCATTTCCTATCTATTTACTCTTGTGAGTTTATTCTTCAATACTTTGAGAGTATTGTGTTGACCAGGCCAACTTCTCACTGAGGAATTCAAACAATTAAAAGCTTTATCGGGCTCTGAGGCCTTGGAGGCAAACTGGGCCCAGAGGGGAGATCTATTAGGATCGATAGCAGCAGAACCAACCCTAGAGAGAACTATCCTCCCCTCTCAGCAGCATTGAGGTATGTATCCAGATGTATTATATCTTCTTCATCTTTAATTAGTTTGTGCCTTAAATAATATGAACATTTGCTGTGAGGAAATACCAGAAGTGTTAAATCACACAACTGATTAAAATATGGAAAGATGTGCAGCATAGCTTGTTATCTTTCCTTGAAGCAGGTAGATAGAGAGAGTATGCTTAGCTGCAGCAGTGACCTAAGGCTGACTGCAGGAGCAACGCATAAGA
This sequence comes from Etheostoma cragini, assembly GCF_013103735.1. Lineage (NCBI taxonomy): Eukaryota > Metazoa > Chordata > Actinopteri > Perciformes > Percidae > Etheostoma > Etheostoma cragini. The sequence continues at coordinate 11,783,810 of NC_048420.1, read as the reverse complement.
ATGTGCAGTACACACACTCATTACATGTTAAACAAACATGTTGAAAGGCTACACACAAACATATCTTCACTATGTCCTATACGTGGCAGGAAAGTGGTGTCCTCAATCATCCGGCCTTCTTAGGGAGCATGAGTTGGTCATCAATGACCTTCAAAATAATGCTTGTCTGCAGGCTGAAACACAGCAGAACTAATGGCAGCAATAAAAGCATGCCTTTGCTTTGAATGGCACAATCCTCCAGCCATCAAGAGAGACAGACAGAAAGAGAGACAGTAAGGTAGACACATTGATGCTGAGATTTAGAGCGAATGAGATGCAACATTAAGCAGGTTGATTTTAAAATTCTCCACACAAGAGCCTGCCGTAAATCATGCAAAAGCTCACAGAGGCAAAAAGCCATCATATGTCTTGTTTACGAGTGGAGGAACAATATGGATGCACGGCGTGCCTTATCGCTGGCAAGTGGGGGTTAGGGGGATAAATAGAACCAGGACAGAAAAGAGGGGAAGGCATATATCATTCTTTAAAGGAGGGAATGAGGGAGATGGGTGCTGACGGAGCTTAACCAATAGGGGAACCTGTACAGTGTAGAGTACAGGTATTCAAATCAACTTTTCAGGCTGAAATACTAACACGCTGTGAGATTAAGTCTTCTTCCTTTCAATTTCCCTTGATGTTGAGATCTACTGCATAAAGTAAGGAGTGTAACTACAAATTACTTTAATTATCTCTTCATCTATTTTATTTGTCTCAATCAATTGACAATTGTTTCATCTAGAAAACTCAAAGGGGTTATGTTCAAATTCCACATTTTATTCCACAAAAACCCAAAATATTCAATTTATGATGATATGAAACAAGGAAAAGCAGACAATCCTCACATTTGAGATGCTTAACCCAGCAAGTTTGGCATTTGGCTCCATAAATGACATGAAATAGCCCATGAATTGCTGTCCACATCTCTTAATGTTTTCAGCAAATGCTAAACAAAATAAAAATCCACAACACTGATGAGAGATGTGAGAGTGAACAAAAAAAAGCAAAAATCAAAGACTAGGCTGGGATGCCTGTAGAGCTGAGGGGTACTGCAGTGTCAGGTGATCATTTCTGTGTGTTAGAAAATATTTGACTTTGATTTGTTAATCTTTTCACCACCTGTACATCTCCATGCAGTCAAGTACAGGTTGACTATGTTGCAGGTTCAACAGAGCACACTTCTGAAAACCTCTTTGAGTGACGCTGCGTGTGGTCAAATGTGAAACAGGCTTAAAACGTCCAACCAGTGAGGGCAGCAAAATGCTGCTATTCAACTGTAAAGCTTCTAATAGACAGTTTTAATAGAGAGCAATCTTAACGTGCACATTATAAAAAAAAAAAAAGAACTTTCAAGTTTTAATGACTTCCTTGATCTTTCATGTGGTCAAGTCTAACTTAAAGAGACTACAAAAGCTGAGGTCTGAAAATAGGTTAACTCTTAAAACACACAAACTGACAATCCCTCCAGGCGCTGTAGTGGCCCGCTGTGGTCAGTCGGAGAAGTTAATTACCAGTGTGTCTTGTTAGTAAGCTGTGCTTTACAAAGCGGAGGGTCCCGGTCCCCGCACTGCCAACCCTACTCTCCATTAAATCTCACCAATTACTATAATCAGTGTGACAAAGTGGAACCCTTCTTTGTAAATAATCGGCTAATTAAGACATACATGGCTGGTCAGTTAGTGCTGTGGAATCTGCACTGCCAAAAACTTCAACTTCCCATAGAAAATGGGAAAACACTCAAAAAGAATCAAAGGCCTTTGATTCAGTCTAACTTTTAAAGAGGGAAGAAAAATGTAAATACAGTTCAATTCACTAACTCGTCATTGTGCATCTGTGCGTGTGAGCTTCATAGGTTAAGTTTCCTTTGTAGGCAGGGAATCTGTCAGTTCAAAGGGTTTGGCGCTCTTGTATGAAGAAAAAAAAACAGTTCAGAAGGAGCGTACAGAGAGGAGAGAAATGCACTTTCACATTCATCAACAAAGGTTATTTCAGGTAAGGGGTTGGTTTTCATTTTTGGCATCAAGAAGAAAGGTCTGTGCTGTGGAGGGATATTGGCAAGACCAGACGTGATTTAAAACGGCCACTGCTGCTTTTCAATTTCACTGACCATCCTTGTCTAATAACACTGAGAAGAATATGTGACAAGAATCGGCACAGGCTTCAGGCCCTAATCATCGTTCCTTTTGTCAGAGAGGAGAATCGAGACTTTCATGGTCGCTCCTTTCTGCTGTCTTTGTTGCTCGTCACTGTGGATGTGCATGATGAGATCAAAGGCGCAAAAATGTAACTGATCAAGTGTGTAATCTTTCTCATCACCCAGCGTGTGTTCACACTCAAGGTGCCTGGCATGGCGAGGTGAGCCATTTCTGTGCAATGGGACGGATGTGTGTATTCGGGAGCCTGTGAGCACACACTGTGGGATACACAGTGTGTGTGTGAGCATGTTTGTGTCTGGTTTTTCTGCAACTCTGCCCATGACTATGCGTGTCTGTCGGGTACTCCTGGGCCACCTGAGAATGGACCAGTCGTGAAAAAAACAAAACAAAAAAGATGTGGGGCAGATGGCCAGAGAACTGCTTTTCCTATGTCATCCACACTTGTGTTAAATTTAGCCCTCTTCTGGCACAACAGCAGCTGTTGGGAGCTAAGAGAGACAAGGTGGAGGGGGGCGAAAGGAAAGCAGGAGAGAGATAATGTGTGAAAGGGAGGCGAGAACGGAGGAGAGAAAGGAAGGCAAGTGGTGGAGAAAAAGAAGAGGTGGAGGACAGAAAATGACAGAAGGCAGAAGTGGGGAGTGACAATTAAAGACAGATCATGGAGTGAAAAAAAAGGCAAAAATGTGTTGCAGGCAGAAGCTATGGCATGTCTTCCAGAAGTCTGGAATGGGTCGTAAAAGAGGGGGTTCAGTGTGAGTGAGTGATGGGAGGAAAGATGGGGGAGGACAACCTCGGCTTGTCTAAACTCACAGTGGTGCGCAAGGCTCTGCGCCTCTTCATCACTGCCTATCACTTCTATTCCTGACACCTCAATGTCAGGAAGAGTGGAAACCAGCATGAGGGCCCTGACAGCAGGAGAGGGAATACAAGGGGAGGGCTCAAGCTCCTGGATCATGTCAAGAGCTACTGAAAGGGATGCTTGCAGAAATGGAGTGGGAAATTGGTTTGTGGGTTTGTGTGCAAACCCTGTGTTCCCTGCAGAGAGTGATTGACGCCATGTGTGTATGCTCTGTGTATTTGCATACACCCTCCTTGTACTCTTGTCAACACTCACCTGCTCCACCCATACTCCAGATCCCTCCTCAGGAGCCCAGAGGATCATGGTTTTGTCCATGGAGGCAGAAAGCAGACTGAGAAACTGTTTCTGCTCACCACCTGCAGGGGGAGACATAGAGAACCCATACAGGAGCAGCATACACAGTCACTCATGGTCAACTAGTCTAAATCCATGACATTCCACTTCCAGGATTGCTCGGGTGCCGCCAGAAATTGCGCCAGATGCCCCTCTTTTCAATAGGATGTCCATTAACTTCCCGCTTTTTTTGTGTGACATTTGAAACGCCGATGAATTTATGAGGACTATGGTTAACTGCTCCTCAAATCTCAGCAGGGTAAATCCAGACAGCTAGCCAGACTATCTGAGTTTTCTGTCGCATGACAAAAACAACCTTTGAACATTAACGTTCAGCCAAAACAAGTTCCGTCCCGAGGCTATTTTACAGAGGCACCGTGGCTCTCCGTCCAGCGCTTAGCGCTGCCTATGATTGGTTTAAAGAAATGCCAATAAACCTGAGCCTGTTTTTCTCCCTTCCCGGAATGCTGTGTGGAGTAGCCAGACCCTCCTCAGCAGCACTGTGAAGGAAGGTCTGGAAATGTGAGACTAATGGTCAACAGACAAATGTCAAATATTAGGCCAGTGGTTTTGTGATCTTCTATAATTTATTTTTAAGGGGCTGTCCTCGAAATACTAAAAAAAAAAGCAGTCTGGGATTGCCTGCCCACGGCTCACAAAGGCCGCCATTATTCCATTAAATCTTTACATAGAAGATGGTTGTTTACTGCAAGATTAATGTTCTGAATGTCAAGTACAGTCACTTTAAAGTTGCACAGTAATCATAACCATGTTTTTGTTTGCACAATTTATTTAACTTGGTCGCAAATGATACTGGCACTTTATATTTTAGTTCTCAGCTCTGATGCATCAAATGAAGTGCTTCCTACATGTGTTTTCAGGTTAAAAAAAAAAGACTGACAAAAAAGATAAATTTGTATTAGGATGCTATATTAATGGCTAATGCATAATTAAGACAGAAAATGTGATTTTGATATTGAGCGCAATATTTGCATGTCTACCTTTGCCCTCATAATCAAACAGCTTTACTTATTTTAAGTATCTAAAGATAACGATGTGTCATGTACACAAAAGCTGTGATAGGTGTGAAATGATCTTGATGTAATAAGCTTTTAAGGCAACCGGGGAGTGAGGAGAAGAGTTAGCACATTCATTAGCTTTTTCCGTTTATTAAGGCAATACATTCTCACACCCGCTTCTTTGTTCTCTTTTCAAATTGTCACAATCTTTTGGTGCCTTTTGTAAGCAACAGCATTGTAAGACAAAAGTGGAGCGAAACAATGTCTCTCAGCTTAGCGTGCAAGCCAATCCATTTACTGGAGGTAACTATGTTGATTCAGAAAGTTTAATTCACTTTTACACAAACGCTAAACACATTTTTGCAGGACCCTACTGCCATTTATCTGAAACTTGTGTGAGTAATGGTCCTGGTTTTTCATTAAGGTACCTTTGTAGAGAGGAGGCTGCCAGTGGACTCCATAGACCCAGTTCTCATGGCCTGCCAGGACCGTCTCAAGAGACACAGCAAACACTGAGGACACGTCTGTAGCAGGAACACGGAGAGGCCACATGAAGACTGTTATCAAGATATCAGTTTTATAATAGAGAAAAGTGGCTGATATGGTGATGGCTAACCATGCTTAATCCTTAACATTCCATGAAAAATCAATTAAGTATGTGTTATATAGATGAAAGTAAACACACATAAACACACTTTATGGAGGTTAGTAACCACCATGTGCCGTTATACCATCAATAAGCATGTCTATTTATTTGGTTAATTAGGACACTTTTCATAAATCAAGCCTCCGTGACCCGCTCACCTCCATCCTTCACTTTAAAAACGTCCTCTTTCATTTTGATGATGGTGAGATTGTCCTCTATGCGGGCGTCTGTCCCAGACTTGGCACACAGCCTCCACACTCTGATGAGGCAGTCCTGGGAACAGCTGGCTAATAACAGCTCCCCACCTGAATGAGTCAAAGAGAGAACACAGGAAAATATCCTATCAGTGAATTGATAAAAACACCGCCTTTGAATCAATTACTCTCCTGTGGTGCTATGATGCGGGATGGGTTATTATCACATATTATTATTACGGTTGTGCTGTTTAGCAATACTTTAAGAACAGTCATATTTATCACCTGATCTAAAGTAAAGTTGAGTATGTTCAAAGCAACACATTATTGAGCCAAGTTGGATAATTTAGAACTGAGCCAAACAGGCAAATGTTCTAACTTGGATCCAGGAATGCCAAGTTTTGTTTTCTGTTTTGTAATGAGCATTGCAGTCTCACCTAGCATGCCTATAGTCTCTTGTTGTCTTTAATTATTTGTTACAACTGTCATCAAGGCATTACAGAAGAATGCTGCTGACTGTGACCTGGCCAGTAAGACATCAGGAGTGCGGGCCAGATATACACAGACTGGTGGTAAACAAAGCACAAGCCACTTCTCTGAGTGCTCCTGTCTGTCACATTATGAGTTTCAGGTTTAGTCCAACGGCCACTGGCCCAGTTTTGCCTCTGCCAAGATAAATCCATTTATAATGCCTCTGTTGCTACGGCCTAAGGCCTCCTGAACACTCGGGGGAGGAAGGCCATAATTGTTTGTCGATCACGATGTAATGACATTGATGATGATAGCAATGATTACATAAATTACCTGACAAAAATTATAACTTGTATGTCAACTTATCTTGAATCATGCATGTTGAGTTTTTCTTCCGTTAATCTATAAAACAACCCTCTATGTTTTCACTCCCTCCTTAATTACAACAAATAGCCTAAAAATAAACATGAATTAGATCAGATGATGTTGCAGCCTGATGTACTATTGTACATGCAATACAGCCAATAAGGCTGCATTAATCTGAGTCACATAACCAAGCATGTTTACCAGAAGTATTCTGGAGCAGCAGCTCAAGACTCAGATGTAACTTTTTCCTGCTGAGCCAGCAAATATAAAAACTTCAAATCTCTAATCGCTGTCAGTAAATGTTTTAAGTCACTGCTCAGTGGCGCACGGTAGACAGCTGTGTATGGCATGGGCTGGCACGCTGAGACACCAGTAAGCTCTCGTTTTAAACACAGCTGGTTTGGTGTTTGAGCCAAAGTGATACATGTAAATGACACTCTGTGTTTTGGTTAAGGTTCAGCTAACTGTGAAAGAATAAAGGATAAAATGTGAATTCAGTTTGTGGACTGAAAGAAAAGCCCATGCAGAACTGATCATATTTTATATATAAAGTTCAGCTTTCTATTACGATGCAGAATAAAAGAACGACTGTCCAGGATAGTAAAAAAAAGGATGCCCTCTTTATGAGAGACAGAAGTTCAATCAGTAAAAACTAATAAGCTGCGTTTCAAAATGGACGTTAGCTACCTGTTTGATGGTGATGAGGGAAATAAAACCCTGATGCAGAGACATGATTGATCCTCTGCATGTAAAAAGCATCCTGTGGCTCATATGAAAGCAGTCATTTTGTTGTTATTATCCGATCTCTTTTTTTATATAAAATAAATCTTGCAAAAGGAGACACTAAAAACACCCTCCCCTGCTCTCCCAAAAGAGTCAGACTACGGTTTCTTCAGTAAAAGTTAAATTATAAAATGAAAACCTATTACCAGCCGATATTATACTAGTGCTGAAAACTACTGAAAATTATGGAAATAAAATTGTACATTAGAAAATAGGGTTTAAGATAGAAACACAAAAACACAAAATAGCATCATGCTCTGAATGCAAGAGTTTAACAGCTATGATAAACGGCACCTCTAGTGCTGCAATTTGCCATCTGCCAAGTCATAAAAGAACAGAATGATGTACGTAACTACTATCACAGTGGAGAGAGGGGTTTGTCATTCCTATGGGGATATTTCATATAAACAAACTTCTCTCTGTCTCTTTGCTGGCTCGTAGCTTGGCAGCGTGGAGGAGGTCATAGACTTTAAGTGGGAAGGTGACACTGGTGGAGAGGGCTAGTTAAGGAGATGAAATAGCCTTTACACAGTCAGAACATTGTAATTCCAAAGAGCCTTTGAAGAGGGTAACACAATTAATAGAGAGATTGAATTGGATCTATGCATTGCCATGTGATATCAGGATACTGTGAATATCACACAAGTTGGTGAAGCTGGCCGAAGCGATTTAAAGGATGTGTCTAGTTTTTAGGTTTTTTTAAATGCTATTCATCTAAAAAAGAGAAAATCGTCTCTTTTTGCTTGTTTTTTTTTTTTTGCTTTAAGGAAGGCAAAATGCACTTTTCTGTCTTTCTAATCAAATTGGTTGAAGGCTCTGACAGGAAATCTCCTTCCACCTCTCAGCATTCAGCCAATCACATGTTATCTGACTCTTTCAAAGCCCGGTATTAGCCAGATTGCAGGCATGGTGAAGAAAAAAGAAAGAAAATGGTGAACCATGAACACAACCTTTTAAGCCTTTAGAAGATGACCATATCAGCAGGTGTACCAAACACTAAAATTGCTATTATATGCATACATACAACTGATAATGTTTGTTTTTTTTACACTTATTTTATTTAAGAACACATGGAGACCTTTAGCCCCTCTTTCTAATTTCCCATACCTTAAACTCTACCTTGTTTACAGAAATCAAATCAGCTCATAGCAGAAAAAGACTTACTAACTTACTCTAGACTGACACCAAGCTAACAAAAAAGAGGCATCATGAACAGTATATTTAATGAAGACTGAACTAATAGAACAAGTACAGTTTGCCCATACACTGTCTAAAGAACTATTAATTAGCCATCAAGCAAACATTAAAACAGTACAAATAGAAATTGGTTCATTTGTAGTATCAAACAGGTCTTGCTAGTTTGCATTGTTCGCTTGCCATAACCCAACCCTGGTGGCTTAGTCATTAATACTGTCACCACTTATCAAACAGATCCTGGGCTCAGACCTCATTACTGGTACACCAAGAAGATTTAGTTGGGCATGGGAAGAGGCTGGTGATTTGTGAGAGGCTTGAGAGCACTTCAACAATGCTTATTAGTTTTGTTCTGAAATGTTTAACGTGGGCTTTCTGGTTCATGGAAAGGTTTTTAAAACCCTGTCTACAAATATATTGGATCTGACTTTTTTTCAAGTGAGACGTGCAAGCATACTGCGATAGTTACAGTTAATTCAAAACAAGTTCTACTCCTCAAATAGTAGCACTACCATTACTTTAAACAGTAACACATACCTAGAGAGGCCCAAGCCACTCCACGAACCCAGTCGTCATGCCCTTGCAGTGACATGGCCTTCTGGAGCTGTAATAGAGCAATTAAAAAAAGGTTAGATGTCACACTCTTAGTTTTGTAATTAAAATTAAAGTGTTGGCAGGGAAAACATGAATGACCACCTGTCCTCTGTCTGACATAGTATCAACCTGAGCTTACCTCTCCGTTGGACAGCACATACAGATGCACCTGAGAGTTATCACCCCCACAGGCCAGTATGGGAACTGTGAAGAAAGAGGCTCAGGTTTTCATACAAGTCATGTAATCACACACACACACACACACACACACACACACACACACACACACACACACACACACACACACACACACACACACACACACACACACACACACACACACACACACACACACACACACACAGGTCTAGGTTTTAGAAACAAGAGCATGGTGGAAGGATGAAGCACAGCATCAAACAGACGACAGGCATGTAAAACAGAAAGGCAAAAGGAAACGAGACACTTCAAACGCAGGCTGCATATGACATTGGTTTATAGGCTCTTAAGCAGTGATGCAAATTGAGATGGATGACATGAGACGAAAAATGTATGTCTGTGTGTGTGAGTGTATGTGGCGCACAACCTAAAGGATGTCTATGTAGGAACAGCTTAGGCTTACCTCTGCTGCCTGGCAACAGTGCCAGAGAGACATCCATCATGAAACTGCTGCCAAATGATAAGGTATGGAGGCACTCGGCTGAAAAACACAAATGCACAAGGAATTAAACTTTCTGACCCCCTATGACTAATCATGCTACACAACTAAAAACGAATAGCTAATATTCCGGTATTATGTTAAACTATGGGCTTTAGTCTGAACAGGACTACATTTAGACTTCTTTTGATTGTTCTGCAACATTTTCATCTCTGCCTCCATTTATGTGTAGTGGCCAAGGGTCTTTCAAGCTGTCACAATCCAACATAACATGCTTAGTATTTATATCTGGGACTACACCCCAAGGTTACGCCCAGTCCGCACACACAAGCTTAATTTCCATGCTTGTCAAGCAGCATCAGTGTTCATCTGCACTGACAGGTGGACAGAACTTCCAACAAAGAGAAGCAGTTATGGGTGACAGCTTAGAAAAAAGAAAAGTGGATAGGGATGACAGTTTGGAACACCGCTAATATTAAATTTTTTTATGGGAGGAAATTAAAGCAATATCACAGTTAACATGGTTAATTAATACAATTGTGGTGATTCTTTTAGCTTACATTTTTCAAGGGAAAAAACATTGAAAGGATAGATTACATAGTACGCACAGTAATTTCTGTCCAAAAAACATTTCACTTTTTTTCTATCATTGACAGATTGTTTCGCATGTTTTGCCTCCAAGTGCTTTTTAAACTGTGTATGTAAAAAATACTCACACAATGTCATAAATGTGAGGGAGTTTTGCAGCACTGCAGATGTGAGACAAACGATTGTGTTGTTTGTAAATATAAATTATTTATATAATTTATTTATCAAATAATATGTGAGCCTGTTCTGAATAGTCCCACGTCAAAACCAAAATTTAAGGCACGTGGTTGAAATGAAATAGTTCTTGCAAAGCAGACTTTTTGAGAAAGTAAGAATGTTTTCTTTTTGCAAATTATTGACAAGATACATAATCTCCAGGTTACCTCAGTGGTTTCTAACTAAACCCCTAAAGGGATCACAAGATTTATCTAAGGAGTTGTAAAATTATCATTTGGGCCAAAAACCTTTTTATTTTTCCTAGGAAGAATACTGTTTAGATTTACCCACTGATGCCTTAAACATATTTAAATGAAACAGTCTGAGAAGGGTAAATCACTCTGATTGAACTGCGCACAACTCACAGACATTCTCCCTGTGAAGATTGGTATAAAGGAGACATCTCTTCATATTAAAAGGATCACAAGCAAAAAAGGTTGAAAATCACCCGTATTAATACATTATAAGACTCATTTGTAGCGTTTCCAACATTGTTATGGCATCAAAGTACTGTACCACAAGTCACAACAGCGCCACAGGCTGGCACTAAAATGGGTTTGTCAGGGTTTTTGTGTCTCTTACCTTCTTTTGCTCCATTGCAGAGCCACAGTCTGACTGTGGAGTCGGATGATGAGGAGGCCACCAGGATCTTTGGGTCCTCCACATAGATAGCATCCACAGCACAAACTGGACCAGTGTGGCCCTTACACTCCACCGACTCGATGAACTGGAAACAGCAGAGAAAATCCCAAACACGGGTTGTTGGAGCAGGTGGTATTAGCTCAGCCCATAGGGAGCTGGGTTGGGAACCGGAAGGCCTCTGGTTCAAATCCCCGTACAGACCAAAAATGTGAAGTGTGGATTAGTAGCTCGAGAGTTTACCTCCTGGACCAAACCCCCAACTGCAAGAAGTGGGCCCCCTCACCCTGACATCTCAACCATGTATAGATTTGGGGGCTTTGTTTAATGTGTGTGCAACTGCCTTTATTGCTGCCAAACAGTAAGCATTTATTTATCCTGGCATGTCTTCTTCTTACCTTCCCATTTTTAACTTCCCATACGATGAGCCGATTGTCTGAGCCTCCTGAGACAAGATGACTCTCTGGAGCTGCAACAACAATGACAACACAGTTAGGTAAAGAGACACTAACCTTTGGTGCACCATTGGACTGAACATGTTTTTCAGGGTTTGGGCTATGCCATTTAGCTTTAAACTTAATGTTACAGTATACAATGATACTTGTTATACAATAGTGTGCTTCAAAGTATTTTGCTAACAGTTTGGGAAAGCTTTCTGAGCTCAAACAGGAAGCTTTTTCAGGGTATGTTGTGGAAGAATAGCCTGCACTGAGCCCTGGTTTGGGAATAAGATGTTCATCAATCAGTAATGTTCGAGGGTCTATGTAGTTTAGACCAATGATTCTCACAGTGGGGCACTCTGTCAGGGGGTCCGTAACAGGTTTTTAGATTAATTTGTTAAAATTATCATTAGATTAAACTTTTACAATCTACAAATAGGTCATGTCTAATACCTTTCTAGTTCATTTCTCCTGTGTTGTTCTTTCAGCTAACTAAGCCTGTAGAAATGTAAGCGGTGACATGCCTGAAAAGGATCTTTCCACAAACGGTTTCAAAGCCACAATGATGAAGACTAGCTGAAGACTATTTCCACCAAAAATGTTAGCTCCATACCCCGAATTAATTGAAGTCTTATAAAACATCTCACTTCTACTCGCGCACATGCCTCTCTACATTTGTTGTGGTGGCGAATCAAACGGAAGAGAAACTAAATAAGTTACTGATCCCATTCAGCAGTTTAACAGCAGGTCCATCAGTGAGCAGGTGCATATCTCTCTCTCTCTCTCTCTCTCTCTCTCTCTCCCCACTCACCACAGTCCTCTCTGTGAATCCATTGGACTGTATTCACTCGTCCTGTGTGTCCATTCAGCACAGCCACAACTCTCCTCTCCTGAGGTCAAAGAAAATACTGTTTTATTAAGGTAACAAGCTAAGTATACGTTTATTTACATTCTCGGTTATGGTTAGGTGTGACATCTAACTACGACAGCTGACTTTACAGAAGAGCTTAGACATATGTTACTACCTGCGGGTCGTACAGAGCTACGGAGGTACATGTCCCAAAGGCAATAGTCCCCCCACGACCCCAAGAAACAACATTTGGAGTTCTGTTTGCACAACAAGCTACATGGCATGTTTCAATTACGGGCGCCGCCATCTTGAAAGCTAGCGATGTGGCGTCGCTGTAAATGTGTCTGTAGCTAAACAGACCCGTGCGAACAAAAGTTCCGCATCCAAAGAGCTACAGCGCCACCATAGACTTTAATTGTGATATTGGTTATGAAACGTTTTTACAAACGAAAACCCCACGTAAAGATCTTTTTTATTTTTAGTATGGTTCAAAGTACTTTAAATCTCGACGATAATAACATATTATAACGTTGTAGACAAGGAACCATATCCATGGTTTTAACTCACTAATGTAGTGCTGAGGACTGTCCACGAGATGGCGTCCATCAATCACACAATCCGGAGAGTCTACTCCTTAAAAATAGTTTTATAAAGGCCTCATAAGCCAACATAATTGCCATTTCCTATTTGTATATTGTTCAGTAAAGGCAAGGGTTGTCTTTAGTGTCATTTACTGACACTAGACAGAAGCAGCAGAGTGACTTCATTAATGAGGGGACCAGCCTTCAACCCCAAGACCAATGTTCAAATCTTTAAGCATCCATCTATGTCTCTCCAAATGACACAAGTAAGTCCCCACCAGCTCTATTTGGGTCTGGCCTTTGGCTCCCTGTAGCAGGATAACATAAACTATCTATTCAGACTATTACATAATCACGTTATCATTACCCCTTCTCACTTCAAGCACATTCAATGATGTAATCGCTTATACTGTTATCTACTTTGGTTAATTTCACTGAACATTACATTTGCTGTGTTTTCTAATTATTCTTAAAAAAGACCAAGCTAAACTATAGAGTTAGTGAAACATCCATGAACAAGAAATGAACAACCAATGATAACTTGAGTTCTTGGTTGTGTTGTTATTAGACAGCACATGTTACCAAAGTCAAATGTTAACTTGTTTGCCTCAGTCAAAGCCAGAAGAAAACCAGATATGAGTGCATGTAATCCAAATGGCTGATGACATTTTGCATTTGTTTTAAATTGCTCCATCAACAATCAAGATGCCACAGAATACACACACTGCTGTGTCGGACTGGATTATCCCCTTGCCAAGTGGTGACTGGTCGCAGCTGAGGTAGATGCCAGCCGGCAGGCCTTACTTGTTAAAAAAAAGAAGAAGCGGGATTTCAAAGGTTGAGGCGACAGTTTTGTCACAAGGAGTTTCTGGGCGCACACTTGACAAGATCAAGGGGGAAATGTGATGTCATCTGTGAACCCTTGATAAGATATGACAAATTAAAATGTAGCAGGGATAGAGCCATATAATATGAGGACGTGAGAAGGGATGTAGTAGGGGGGGCTGGGTCTTTGTTGGGCTTGCCTCTAGCTGTGCTGACTTTTGGTATATGTGTGTGTGACAAAGACAAAACAGAGGAACTGTCACCAACACTTGGGGAGGAAATAGATTGTGTTTGTCTTGCTATTGTTGTCCCTCCTTAGTCAGTCTCAGGGAGACAGAACAGTCTCAGGGAGACAGAATTTAAATCAGACATGGCAGGGTGAGACAACCTCTCTGTGGAGGATACCCATGCATCTAAGGCTCTCGTCTCAGGAGTGGCAGCTGGACGATAGCTGGGATTTAGCCAAACAGCTGTGTCTGTTGAAAAAAAACATCTTCATTATCTTTGTTCTGCTTTGACAATGCATTCATGAAATCTCAGTACTTTCCTACACAATACAGGATTAGTTTGAGCAAATGTAATAGGTCATTGCTGAAAAGAGGAGATTTATTTTGGAAAGATTCTCCTGTCCTCTTTTTCAATACCATTCCCCAAAATAGAATGTGGATACTTATTGGAAAGGTTTTGGGAACATGTCTTTGCACCCGGTTGCAAATACCAGTTTTTCTTAGCCAGTGATGACAGGGTCAAAAGCACTTTGATTTAGACCATGGACATACTCTGTATCAGCCATTATGCCATCATTTTGGGTGCTCAACCGATTGAAAACCATGTTCCTGCTAATTAGTAAATTGTAATATAAGTCTATTTCCATTAATGTTTCATTTAATATAGTGACCTGTGGATCCTAACCCCAGAACCAAGAAACTCTGTCCTGTGTAGTGCATACAAGATTACTGTATCTTCATCTCACTGCTGTGTACATCAAGTATTTATGAAAACAGAAAATGTTTTACGTTGTAGATAATATCCTTAAATGTTTAATTTCATTGTGCCATATGTTGCCACCAAGTGCTCAATGACTCAGTGGGCCTGAGGAACTCTGCAGCCTGGAGAGTAATTGAGGGAATAACTATTATGAACCTCATAGGGCGTCGAGAGATGATAGAGAGATGTTTTCTTTTAGTACTAAAACATTCTTAGGGAATTTAAGTGTCTTTCTCACTTAATGCCATCCCCCTCACTCACCTAAAATACAATAATTGAATACTGATACAGGCTAAGACAGTGCATGTATTGACTCTATAATTATACTATTAGACTTTTAGCAAAACAGGCAGAGTAACAAGTATTTTGCAACTGAATTCTCTCTTTTTTTCTTTTCTTTTTCTGAGCTTTCAGTAAAAGTGTAGAAAGAACTGAATGTATCTTGGTGCATGATTGGTATTGTATATGAGAATGAAACACATAATGAAACAACAAAATAAAATAAGATAGATAGCTAAACTTTTGTAGATTATCTTTCCTGACATACACACACACACACACACACACACACACACATACACACACACACAGAGTTATTATCTTAACGTTTGGATATAACCATGTATTAAGTTTGTAGAAACATTCAGCTCATACCTAATATGTCCAATTATGTATCACATTTACATATTCCTGTGTGTTTACATATACTATTCCAAACTGCAGAGAGCATCTCTGACAAATGACGCAGCCTTCAGACAAAGAAGTGCTGGATGGAAAATGAATTATAATAAGTAAATGCAAGGTGTCCGCAATTATGTTACAAAGAAATGGAGATGCAGAAATAAACCAAGATTACTAGGGTGGGTGTCTGATGTGGCACTTTGCTGCTGCCTTGTTTGTTTATGTGCAATTAAATTAGCCTTGTCCCTGAGGATGCCTATTTGGCAGGGGGAGAGCGGTAAATGACAGATGACCCCTTCCTCATTAGCACTTCCCCTTGACATATTAAAAAGTTTGATCTTTATTGTTCCGTGGTCCATATTATCAGCACTGGCAGCAGTGAAATCCTTCCTTACCACCTGTACAACAGCCAGGATTAAACTCATTTAACATTTCAACAACTCCTGAAGCTTTAAACTGTAAAACGATTCAGGGTAAAACAGTAAACAGTGTGCAGCCAACTAAATATTCAACCAGGGCACCTCACCTCAGTTTGACCACTCTTTTGCAGCGGCCTCTCTGGTCACTGTGATGTTGTAAGTGGGTGAGTTCAACTGCAGGTCCCTGTCAGAGGGAAGTGCAAGTATTCTGAGTGATATTCCTTTTAGTTCATCTGACTTGTGGGCCCAGGCTTTCCCAGAGGCACATTGTGTGAATTGTGGTATGAAAACTAGATACCAAACATGGAGTGTTAAAAAACCACATACAAAACATAATCTTGTATGAAATATTCGTGAAGAGGGCCATCATCAAGAACAGCAGTGTGTATGTAAAAAGTATATTACTCAAGACAGACAGACATTTTCTTACATTTTATGATGCAGGGGGGGAGGGGCTTGAACTTTTCACCACAATCCTCCCTTTGAATCCCAAATTTCCATCTACTTATCCAACAGGGGAATATGACTGAGTGCACTCATTTTACATCTTGCACTGTGCAAAATCACTATCTCTTCAGGCTCAGCAGTTCCTGTTCCTGGAGCTGTACAGCCAAAAGGAATGATCCAGAGAGAGACAAGAGAATTCAGCACTTCTAAAGACAGAGAGAGAGAGAGTTAGAGAGAGAGAGAGTGATAAAGAGAACAGCAGCTGTTAGCAATAGAATCACACTGTGCATACTGTTAGCATCTTGTATTTAATGAATAATACTCTTGGACTGTGCAGATAAGTATACACAAAAGGGACTTCTTTTCCCATAGCCTTACGGTACCTTTTATGGGGTTTCAGGCAAAATGCAATGTGCCTGAAGAGATTAGAGCCAGAGGAGCAAACATTTAGTATTCCAGTACAACAGAGATACTTTTTGAAAGACAAGTCTGTTTCTCAGTATGGGTATGGCACTGCAAAACAAACTCAATGAGAAAATGCACATAGTTTTGTCTGTTTGAGTTTGTGGATAGAAGGCAATTTGTCTTGGTGATAACTAAACTATTTCTACTGAAATGGTTAGGATGTACCATATTTCCTATCTTATTATTCTGGCTCTTGAACGTATCGGCTGTGAGTAGAATTATTCAAACCAGCACAAGTTCATGCAGCCCAATGCAAGTAGTCCGAGTGGAGCTTGTTATCATTGTATCTCTTGGAAGAGAACCTCTTATCGTAGTAGTAGTAGAGCCATTTATCAAAGTGGAACACAGCCTGTCCTGCTCATTGCAGCCAGCCTGCTTGCGTGCCTTCATAATGATGCTGTGTGTGTGTGTGTGTGTGTGTGTGTGTGTGTGTGTGTGTGTGTGTGTGTGTGTGTGTGTGTGTGTGAGTGTGTGTGTGAGTGTGTGTGTGTGTGGAGTGAAACTTATGTAAACAGGGAGAGTAACTAAAGCATAGCTCTGGGGTTTTAAATACTGGCTGGGGCTGAGAGTGGCAGACAGCATTTACACACACACACACACACACACATACACACACACACGCACACACACACACACACACACACACACACACACACACACACACACACACACACACACAAAAGCCTTTGTCTCTTCTGCTGACACGGAGTGCGAGCCAGCCACCATAGTTGATGATAAAGCAGGCAGCAAAAGCCCCCACTAACAGTCCCACACTGCTTATAAGCCATATCTGCTCTCAGCCATCTGGTGTCTTTGTAATATGAAGTGTTACTCATCCAGTGGCTGCACTTGTAAAGTTAGAAATACTGGAGCCACTTGAGGATACAGAGAATTTGGCAATAGTTTGGCCAGGCTTGGATCCTGGCGGCAATAAAGTATTTGAGTCCCATTACGGATACAAGTCACTGGGTCAGAAAATAAGAAGAGGAAGGATGTGTTACAAGATTTAAAGAACCTCTAATGCAGACAAATTAGACCCATTTATGAAAGTTAACAACTGTATAAGTAGGGATGTTGAGTTGTCTTATGCGCACATGAAAATCATTTGCATATAGAGACAACATCCATATGAGTTATCATAACCTCCAAGTCGGTCAATTTGTTTGAAAAGATTATTTGTTCCTCTCAGGAACAAATAATCTTAAGCAAATATATGCATCATGCATCAAAGGACAAAAGCTTCTTTTATATTGCTGAGATTTTGGTTCATCCCTTTTGGCATTTATGAGTTTCTTTTTAACTTTTTTCTAATGTTGATATCCGCATTGTGAAAGCAGTCTGGGGAAATGAGGAGAAATGTGGGGGTGTGTTGACTGTTAGAAATGGTTAAATGAGGAGGGAGGGAATTAAACCCTGTGTAGGCCTGTAGGCCATCCTGCATCATTCTGCCTTTCTATAAAGTATGAAAAGTAATACAATTTGTAAAAAACAAAGCTTATCTTTGTCCCCCAATCCACAACTCAAACACAAACCTCTTTTTGAAAAGATCGGTTACATTGATGGGTTCACGCTAAGCTCTTGTAAACTGATTTACAGTCCTTGTTGTCTTTTCAAAAATATATCCGCAGAGGATGATTCTATTTTAGTTGGAGCAGAAAATAATGCAGCTTGATCGTGTTCCAGTTTGTTTTAGATTTCAAAACAACAGCAGCTGCCCTATTATATTTTTGACATTTGTTTGTGGTTTCACTGATTTCAACCCAAACCAGCAGTATGAAATCTTAAATATACATGTTGGAACAACTTTAGTACCCTTCTCCCTTTTAGATCCTGGGTAACTTACAGCGCCTCAGTTGGTAAGATCACGAAAAGAAATGCTGTGTAAAGGTTTTTTTTCGAAATAGGCACTGCATTCCAGTCAGTGCAGTCGGGTTTGATTGACATATCTGGTGTGTATTTGGTGAGGATGATAAGGGATTGTCACACTCCAGGGGATAATGTGGGATTCTTTGTCTCAAACCAGAGCTGCTGTGGTGTGAGAAAGCATCACGCCTCTCTAGAGGGCACTGGATGCAAAGTTCTCTGAAATCTGCATGGATGGATGGGTGGATTTCTTTTTTTGTTTCACTAAAACTCTAAAATTTGCATGACTGGTTAATGCATTTTCAAATCAAAAAGTTATAGGCTATAACACATCAACTCTTTATATTTTGCACGCCAAAACAGATAAATGCACTAGCCCACTGATGTTTCAATTTCAAATACTTCATGTATTCACGTATTCAAATGTGTCCAATTTGATAATGTTTTGCCATGTACGCTAGCCTACATAACTGCGGCGAGTGAACAGGCGTATTAAAATCAAAGCGACCATCTTGACTATCAAAATAATGACCTGCACTTC
This sequence comes from Etheostoma cragini, assembly GCF_013103735.1. Taxonomy (NCBI): domain Eukaryota; kingdom Metazoa; phylum Chordata; class Actinopteri; order Perciformes; family Percidae; genus Etheostoma; species Etheostoma cragini. Next base: position 11,764,962 of record NC_048420.1, on the reverse strand, counting down.
GGGAAGTCTTGAGGTGCAACCAGCAGTGAGAACCTGAAGGTGCCTGAGCGTGCTGTGGTGTGTGTGTGTGGTTGCCCACAGTGGTGTGCTGCAGTCCGCTGTCTGCCCTTGTTGAGTGAACTACATGGACATTAGCGGGCGCAGCGGCACAACCACCAAGCCAAAGTGGATTAAAACAACGCGCGTGCGTAGAGACACTCGATAAACGGTTCTGTAATCAAGTTAGAAATCCCGGTGTGCTAGAGCAGGTCCGTTACACCAATTTGCAACTGCGAAACAGCAAGGGAAAGGCTCTTAGTAAAGCCAGTAGTGCGTTGTGTGTCAGGCAGGGAGAGAGCTCGGCGGGAATGGCTTCATCTCCGTGCGGCAACAGTAACTTTGATTCCGGTCTGGAAATCAAAACTCGCTCTGTGGAGCAGACGCTTATTCCTTTAGTATCGCAGGTGAGTACCATTCACGTTAAACAAGCTTTGCGTTGTTATTTCAGAGCACACTGTACTTTAAAGTGAACTTTGGCTTTACAACTACAGCCGTGTTCGCACACAAGAGGCTAACTTTGTTTCTCGTGTTTACTCGCTGAATATACACGTTTTCCCTCTCGTGCTGTGTTTAAAGACTGTCCCGCTTGTGGTTTAATTTATTATTTTGCTATGTTGTAGCCTACGGGTGTCGTTGCTTATATCAATAAAGTTGTCGAACTCAAAACTTACTACATGTAAAACAGCCACTTAGACTAAATTAAACTAAAGACAGAGGTTTGTTGTTATGCATAAGTGTAGGCTACTTTTACATAGGCTATTCTGCAGCCTACTGTAAATGGGTGTAATTAAACCAATGATCAGCCATCCAAAAAAAATGTTAATCTCCATGATATTAATCCTGTCTTTAGATGCCTGGGGGCCACCAGAAGCTCTCCTGGAATTCCTCATAACACTTTGAGACAATATTGGGTTCAACAGGCCATACTAGTTTTCCCAGAAGTATTGTGCTGCCCTTTGCCAGTCCTGAACTACATTGTGACTCCCACTTCTCTAATTGGGTCACTTTGGGGCACGTGTTTTGTTTTTCAATAAACAGAAGAAGAAGAGAGACTCACTTAAAGCCACTGCACTCTTTCATCAACTCTTCTCTTGCACACTTGAGACAGTAGCCCCAGGTTTAAAAGCAAGGCGTTTAGGTCAATGGTTTAATTAATCCTTTTTATTGAATAGTGCAACATAGTAGGCTGCAAGTTCCGAGGCTGTTTTGTAATGATTTGTTAAGCAGTCATGTTATTTTAGGCTGTTCATTTCCATTATAGGAACAATAGGAGATGATTCATTTTGCAAAGCTTCTGCATTTAACATGACCTTTGCTGTTTTTCACTGTTGTTTCCTGGGAGGTGGGTTGCATCTGCTGAGTAGTGGAGTGACCACCAGTCTTATAAATGCTAATATCCCCTCGTTGAGGCTGAAAGGGGAGAGAGCTGTAAAGGTTCTGTTGTTTCCACTGAATCAGTGGAAGAAAGAGAAGTCTCACTGGTGGGTTAAAAGAGTCTGGACAATGCCAAGGTGGAAGGTCCCGGACACTGTCCTTCCCCCTGTAAACGCGGAAAGCCTGCTTCCTCCCTCTCATTGCACTGAAAGATGTAGGCCATCCTGTACTCAATGGGTATGTGTTAGTTATCAGAAAAGGATATCTGGTAGGGCGTGTGCTTTCTGTGCACCCTGTTAATTTAGATTTTCAAAAGTACACCAAAAAGTTTGATTATACAGTATGAGCAATCAAGGGTAAATCCAGGTAAGGTGATGTGATGCAAACAGCAGTGACTGTTTATAGTAGACCGCTGTAATATTGTGCAAAAGTATCCAGTAAATCTGCTGTACTCTGCATTAACTTAATAATATTTACCCTGCAGCAAACTTATGGTGCACTCCTGCCTGCTGAGAAAGACTGGCTGAGCTTCAGTTTGAAGTATAGAAGAATATTCTGTATATATTAACAACATTCAGCATATAACGGTCCACTGATGAGCAGCGGGTCCCAAGGACAACTAACTTTCTTTTTTCCTCAGTGTGAGGCATGTCCCCATAGCAACAGAGCTCTGCAATGCTAAAAGAAACATTCCCTTGGGCATTCTTACATTCTCCATATGTAATGTTTTGTTGTTTGTTGATGGAGGACGGTCACTCACTGGGGGCTGACTGGTACATTAGTTTCACCTGCTGTGAGTGCTTTTCATCCAGTGTGGTCATAAAATCCCAAATTGCTCAATTACTGCAAATATGCACAGTACACGTTTTCGAGCTGAAATGATTAATCGATTATCAGAGACAGCAACAATTATAATTGATTTATCATTTAAGTCTCTTTTTTTTCAAGCAAATATTATGTTCTCTAATGTGAGTATTGGCAAGTTTTGTTTGTCTTCTATTATAATAAAATATATTTTGGGGACTGTTTTTTAAGATGTCACCATGAGCTCTAGGAACTTGTGATGGACATTTGTTTTAGAATTTTCTGATATTCTATAGACCAAACTATGGATAAAATAATCATTAGATTAATCGATAATGTAAATAAACCCTATATCCCAAGTAACTTACATGGATTTTACATGATGATAATGTACACAAGTTTTATGATTGTTGGGGTAATGTCCAGAAGTGTGTAATAGGAATATATAAGAGGAAACTTAAGGGATTTTGCTGCAGTTTGTTTCTTGCATTTACAGAACAACATAAGCCTTATCCCTTTCTGTGTTTGGGTGTTTGAGGAATGTCCACAGAATGATATTGCCAAAAGAAATCTGTCCAACTTGTGTGCCAGTGGTTATCAGAAATAATTATGTTTATTGCAGTGGTGGTACTCTCATTACCACCTAAATGTGAGTAAGATAACTCAGTTAAGGTTTTTACGTGACAGTTCTGAGAATGAGTATTGGCTTACATGAGCTATAATTGAATCATTATAACCAGTGTAAACACACCGACTGTGTGGGCTGTTTTGTGCGTCTTTGCGTTTTAGAGAAGCTTAGTGTAAATGTGTGTTTGTGTGTGTATGCATGCTCATATGCTGTAGGGTTCATTCGATAACTATCAAGGAGGAAATGAAAAAGCAGTGTCAGTGAGAAAAGCCGGTGTTTGATAAGGTATCATGTTGCCCCTTCTCTTCTCTTCTCTTCTCCTCTCCTCTACTCATGACGTTGATATCCTCAGGCCTCTGTTATCAGCTTCTCTCCCACCAGGGTGTAATTATAGGCCTGGGAGTCTCCCAGCCGTGCATTACGTATATACACACACACACACACACACACACACACACACACAGATAGACAAGAGCACACAGCCTCACCTACCTCTTCTCTTTTCTTGCTTGTATGTTCACCTGTCATTGAGTCTTGGTTCATGCAAATGGTGTCTAAATGTGTCCTGTTTTCATAATGTGACCACCTGGATGTTTTCTATCTGTATCTCGTATTACTTTGACCCTACACTTCACCCTTTTCAAGCTGTTACTGGATTTAACAGAACTACTCTCCTGAGATAGGTATTCACTATTGTGCTTTACTTCCCCTTTTCTGCTACAGCCATCTCCATACCAATGGACTTGCATTGTGAGGGGCATGGCGAGGGTAATGAATTGCTCTGGTGGTGGTCAAAAATGTAATGGGTATCACACAGAGGGAAGGGAAACAGTGTGTTTTTGTGTGTTCATGTGTCCTACCTGTTATGTGCTCTGTTGCCAGTTGGAAGGCAATTAGAGATAACCTGGCTGCTTTTTCCTTGTGAACTGACTCCTGTTTTAAAGTGGTGATTAGTGGAAAAACAGTTCTGTTCTTGGTTTTTATAATTGAGGTGTTTTTTTTTTTTTAGTTAAAACACACCAGCCCTGAGTGGGTGCTAACATCAGGCTGACGAAGAGCAAGGCTGTTGTTGTTGTGTGGGAACTCATAAGGGCTAAGGAGTATGTATGTATGTATGTATGTATGTATAAATAAGACTTTTATCAGATCTGTGAACATTTAAACACTTGTGATTATGTAGCTTTCTTTTTGCATGGCTAAGCCAGGAGTTTCTTAAAAGATTTTCAACTCTAATTGGGTCTAAAAAAATCCGTTCTCTGTCCAAGATTGTTAGCGTTGACTCTGTCATGCTTCCAGGGGTTCTGTGGTGCTTGTAATTTTAGTGTCTTATGTGCTAAAAGGATTGTGGGTAAAAAGGTTTTCCATGTTCAATTTGCTAGCAAACTGGATTGAACGTCCTTATTTATCAGCCGAACAAAAGCTCAATGGCAAGTTTGAGAATGTGGTTTGTTCAAAGCATTTGCATTATGTCACATACATTCTGCATTAAACAAAACGCTGACACTCCATAAACACATTCCTCACTTGACAGCTCTGTAAATTCTTATTTCTGGAAATGCCGTTGATTTAGGTACTATTTCCATTTTATAATGTTCCTGGTCCTGTGGAGGGGTGACATAATAAACTTCAAGGTAGTGAAGTGTTTTTTTCATACCCAGACAGAAGGGCATTACTCTTGCCATGAGCTCTAACAGATCTGCTTCCTCCAGTCGTATGATGATAATGAAGACAAATGGGTCCCTGGTATGAAGGTGAAACCACATGAGAATTACAGTGCGCCACAAGCGTGCATGCGTGTGCATACACATTCACAGACCAAAATGTACTAGCCTCCTGGGAATGAGACAAAATAAGGTGTGAGTGTGGTTTGTATCGGCGTACTTTGGTATGTGTGATTCTGTGATCTGTGGTGCCAGTGTCTAAGCTTTCATGTGTAGGTACTTGCATTTTTTTGTGTGCTTTGTTGCCACCATGACCATAACACCTTCAACCATTAAAGCCTCGACCAAAACAAATGTTTGAAAACACATTTTTAGCGCAAGTCAGACTACCACCACAACATCACCGCAATTTTTTTTTCTGGTTTGCCATTATTAGGAGAAGATGTTAAAGAATATACACAATATATTGTGTATATATACACTAACACTCTCATTCATTTTCCTATACAGTAGTTATCTTTCATCCTTGACTTGAGACGGGCGAAGTGTGTGGGTTAGTGTTTTGTTTTAGCAGATCCCCCCACCCCCCCCAAATATATATATATATAAATCACAGTAAGCCTGACTCACATTATTGTTGTGTAAATAAGGATTTGAGGCAAGTTCTTGATCAGTCTACAACCCTGCGTCAACAAATTGAAATGAGATGTCATTACACTAAACTCCCCCTTCTAGTAAAGTGGTTGCATTAGTTAGCTTACTTTGTCCGTTTAGAGAATTCAGATTCTCTTTTGATGATTACACTCACCAGCCTAAACCTCCCACCCTCAGTCTCATTTTCCAGTTTTTTTGTATCTCTTTGAGAAACACACACGTAAACAGTTTGCAGTTTGCATGACCAGTCTTCCTTGTCTTCTCCTTTTTTCACTTTTCTCACTACTGCTATCTTTTTAAGTGCCAATAAAAGGGTCTGTCTCACACGTTCGTCTGTTGTCCTTTCCCTGTCTCACACGTTGATCTGTTGACCTCTCCCTTGCTAACATACTGTAGTTCCACATACGAACAAGGTTGTTTATTTCTGTGTGTGCACGCGCGTATGTGTGTGATTGCTTATGTGTCCTAGAACCCTCCAAATAACCCAGCCCAAAACGCGAGTTATGGTTCTGCGGAAGCTCGACGCAGAGTTTTATTCCTTAGCCTATGTAAGTGGCCTGAAGATGATACTATATCACGTGTGTGTGTGTGCGCGCGTGTCTGTGTAAGGAGTTTGTGATAGTGAGAGTGACGGCGAGTACCGCCTCTAGAGGCATGGTGAGAGAAACGGTGTCTCTCCTATGCTTTCTGACCAAGGTGGGACATTTTTAGCTGTTGCACGTCATGTTACGGCATAGCGTGTGTGTCTCCAGGTACCTTCATATGTGGCTACGTCGTAGACTTAATGCAGAAGCATAATACGGGCTTGAAGTGAGCAGTCACCAAGAGAGAACAGCACAGTCCATTTAATGGTGAAAAAAGGCTTTCTCACTCTCTGCCATTTAATTTTTTTGAAGTCTGTAGCTAATAGTGATAACCATTTTTAATTGTCTAAATAAAGCTTCTGCCTTCAACCAAGGTGTATTGCCAGAGCTAGGAGGTTGATAAAGTATTGATTAAACATCCTTCCCATTAACAGAGAGCCTCAAAGTGGCACAGTGTGCTCAGAGTGTTGCATTCCTTGTAAACTGAAAATGGAGAGCCATTTCAGGGACCTGTTCTCCATAATGTAGTGTCCTCTGGTGGCAGATAGTTTGTTTTTAATTTCTTTAAGTTTACCCTCACTGAGAATTCTGCCAAAGAAATAGTCCCTAAGAAAACTGAGGATAGTGATTGTTATAAATACAGACCAGGACATATCTATAAAGAGATGTCGCTATGGAATCTTTATTTCTACTACAGGCATAAACAGAATTTAATTCATTTCAGCTCCCTGCTTAAATGATTCTTCATCATACTCACCTTCTAAGTATACTATGTTAAGGGTCCTCATAGGCCTGCTAAGGCTATTAGAGGCATTCTTGTTTAGTGTACAAGTCGCTGTCTGGCCCATTACCAGCCCGTATTTACAGTATACTCCTAAGTTATGATGATTAGATAGTGAGGAGACGTCTTATCTCAAAGTGTGCGCACATAGGAAGAGATCTCTATCAGCAGGGATGTGGTGCCTAATGTAGCATGGTGTTTTGTGTTGTCCATCCTCACTGGAAGCACCCCGTAGATTGAAACAGATGCATAAACCAACGCCCAGAAGCACAGACAAGGACATGCTTATTGACATGAATTACTCCGTAGTCGCACAGAGGCCATCTGTGACCTTGAGGGGGAAAGCACAACCGTTTCCCTATCTTGCTGTCATATATTTTACCTTTACCCACCATTGATGATTAGTTATCAAACATCTCATTCTGTGAATATTTTGTGAAAGCCTCAATAGTCAACCCTACAATATTGTCGCAATATCAACATTGACACATTTGTGATTTTCTCCGTCATTATCACACATCAACATAAAGGATGCACGGGCGCACGGTTCAAAAGAGTTGTACTTAGTGTTTACATTAATTCAGATGTGTGTTTCCAGTGTAACATGCAATAAACCAATCGGTATCATCTTCCATTCCCTTAAAAAGCCAGGCATGTTTGTACCTTGGCGCAGTGCTATTACGATGGCACAGTCTTGCACAGTCATATTTTTGTGTGTGTGTGTGTGTGTGTGTGACAAGCATAATGTGCACGCTGTGCATAAGCCTAGGCACATTTTACTAATTTGCTGTTAAGATAACAATAAAATGCTCCCTTTTTAAAAAAAATCAATGGCGCAATCACTTCCCGCTGCCTCAAGGTAGCAATACGCCAATAATTCACCTGAACACCTTCCTGTAAGACCAGCACGCCCATGGCCGTAAAGATGGGCGCAGGTGCTGTTTAAAATTGACAACTGTGTCGGTCTTAAACTGGCAAAGACAATTGGGTCGGGCTTTGAGCAGCACAGGGTGCAAGATAGGGCCTGATGTGTTACTGCAAATGCTGTCTGGACAGAGGAGACGGATGAGTGTGAAAGGACAGCCCACTTACTCTAATCTTGTAGGCATGTGCCCTCCCACTTGTCCTGTCAAGTATTGCCAGAGATATCACAGAATATTTCTATATTGTCTGCTGCCTGGACAACCACAGGTAAACAGATTTATTTGGCAGGCAGACGTTTCTTTCCAAATGCTTTTTTCTTGGCAGTTTCTTGGCTTGGTAGGTAGGGTATGAAGGTAAATATGGCGGATTGATAATTCCAGTCTTGAGCACATGACATTGAGTAGGACAGTTGTTCAAAATGTGGGGTCTGAGCCTTGCTAGGAGAAAGCATCGCAAATCATGTAAAAGGCAGGCAACCTTGCCAGTTGTGAGGTTGTCTAAAAATCTATAAAATGTTGCACGTAATTGGAGCAAAGTGTCTCATCCGTAAAGGACACTATTTCAATAATACTGTAGATGCTTTAGATATTTTCTTCACAGCTAGTCCTAGCTGAGAATACTATAGCACTGTGAAGTATTCTTTTTTTGCCTGATGTTTTCTAAGTTGGACACTGTGTGTCCCCAGACAAAATTGAGACAACTGTGTCCCCCAACACTTGCCTTCTCTGTCTACTCTTCTTTAAAAAATATTATTGATACTGCAACATGAAAAGTTCATGGTATTGGATTTAGTGATTACTTTTATTGTTCTTGAAGTCACGATGAACATAGGAGATGATATCCTCAGAAGTCGCACTGAATTCGAAAATATGTGTATCATATGTTCTGACTCTGAGAATACGAAAACTTTATTGTCCACAGATGTGGGAAAAAGTATTTGTAAGCACATTTGTAAGCATATTTTGTATTGTGCATATTTATATTTGACTGAAATTGTGGCAGTCGGACTCCAAGGATTTTGGTACCTAAAGTACCTTCCTTGCCTTTCACCTCACGTAGTAACTTTGCCTCACATCTCTCTCTCTCTGCACCCCCCTGGGGAGGAGCGCCTCACAGAAAACCTTGGCTCTATGCGATAGGCCAAACCAATACTCCATGATCCTATTCTACTTGTATGTCATAGCCTCACTATTTCATTAAGGAATCGAAACATTTTTAAAAGACGACAAAGGTTTTCTAATATATAATAATGGTAAAACAAAATAAGGGTATCATTAGGATGTCTGTAATGACACTTGCTGTTGTTTGCTCTGGATATGAGAGTATTATATCGTTTTTTGTTATCTAACAATTTCCGTCTGTTAAAGGAGAAAACAGGACAAGTTTAATATGTGTTTTTGTCCTCCAAACATGTTCAAAATGTCATTAAAAGTGCCTACCCATGTGAACTCGGAAGGAATCATTGCACATGGGTAGACACTTATAATGATATTTTGAACATGATGAGAGGCTAAAAACACATTTAAAACTTGCCCTGTTTGAGCCTGTTGGGTGCTAACTCTAGCAGGAGGATAACACTGTGTAGGCAGCACCGATTGGTTTAGTTTTTCTCGAAACTCACAGCACTCCAAATTTACAGACAGAGCTACGTGTTGGAATCGACTGGAATTCTCCTTCTACCCATTTGTGCCGGATGCTTCGCGCCGACACATTACATCTACCGCCGGTTACTGCGTTGTGCAACTCTGAACCTCCTGCCGGCTGCTGCGTGGCGCAGCATTTTGTATTCGTCAGTCTTTTAATGACGCGTGCAGCAGAGAACGCACTGTCATTGGTTCAAATACACATGAGGCGGGTCTTATTGGCTATTTAAAGCCATGTGACCACCAAAATGTACTGTAGTTTGCTGAAAATCATGTCAATCAACCAGACATACATGTGCGTTTGTTAATGAATTTTTGAGAAACGAGCGAGAAAATGGCTACGTCGGAGGAGGATTTTGAGCGAGGGCAGTGACATTGAGTTGGAAGATAGTGAGGAGTTTGGGAGGGAGGATGTGGTAGGTGATGATGAAGAAGTGCTGGATGATCCTTTGCGCCACGCAGCAGCCGGCATGAGGTTCAGAGTTGGGCAACGCGGTAACCAGCGGTAGATGTTATGTGTATGCGCGAAGCATCCGGCACAAATGGGTTAAGGTGACACAAAACAGAAATATCTGACATGCATCCAAGAGCTCTCAGAGCTGCAGCAACATTGCATACTGTACCGCAGAGGAATCAGTCAGTCTGGCTTGTATGTGTTAATTACTTTCTTTGAGCGCTTTTGAACTTCTCCCCTCTCGATAATGAGTTCTTTTAAACCGATGAGGTTTGACATGATAGAAGAAAGAGACTGTGAAGGACAAGGAGAACGCAGAATACAAAACATTTCCTTATCTTTTTTTAATTCAGAATAGTCAGAAATTTCAAACATCTTTCAAACAAGTTTGCTGTATTACTTCAAATGTCTTCTTATGGTGTATAACTTATGATAATTTTTATTTCTATACTATTTCTAGTGAGAATGTTAACCAATGTTGTTTGATTAGCTATATGATAAATTGTACTTTAATCTACATTACAAAGTTACGTTTGTCCTTGTGCAATAGTGTCACTTTTAGTGTGAAAACCCCCCAGCAGATTAAAACTTGTATTAGCAAACACTGGAATCCTTCCCTTTTGATGCGAGTTCAGGGGGTTGAGGAAATGTGAGGCAGTATCAGTCTGTAAGATGCTATAGCACCTTGTTTGTATGCCCTCTCCCTTCCTCTGTGTCTCTGGCCAATTTCCTGATTTAGTTTTCCTGTCATACACCTAACACCTTTGCTTTTTCAATTTGTCTACAGCCTTGTGCTTAGTTTTCACCCCATCTCTCTTGACATAGCCCCCTGTTTTCTCCCTTTTTTAATCTCAGTCTCTCTAGAGAGTGCAGTGCCTCTGTATCACCTAATTATGCAGTAGGCCTGCACAATTCGGGGGGGAAATATGAATCACGATATTTTTTTAGCTTAGAATTGATATCACAATTTCTTCTCATTCTTCTTGTTCTTGTTCTTCTTCTTCTTCTTCCTATTGTACAACGTGAACCAAGACAAAACAAATTGGCAGTACCAATCATAGATTTCTTTTGCCATCAGAATTGATATCACAATTTCTTCTTCTTCTTCTTCCTATTGCACAACGTGAACAAAGACAAAACAAATTGGCAGTACCAATCATAGATTTCTTTTGCCACCTGTAGCACATTGCGCGTCACCAAAAGCCTGTAAACATAGAGGCTTCAATGAAGAGAAGGGAGAGCATTGCAGTGGTTGAGAGCGCCTTAAAACCTATTTTATCCAGTCTGTTTAAAACTCACAGAAGAAAGTATTAGTGTTTGCGATGCAGTCGGCTCGTAAAATTAAATGACAATATAAGAAATGAGAATATATATACATGCTGTATATGTATATATTTTTTTTATTAAAAAGTTATTTGTTGAAAAAGTTTTTTAAAAAATAATCAGTGAACAGGGTGAATCGAGATTGCGATTTTATAACGATTTATCGTCCAGGCCTATTATGCAGTCTACGGTAACCCTAGCTAGAGGCTACAAGTCCTGCACAGAGCTGAAAGTCTTGCCATTTCTCTTAGGATCTTTTCCCTTTTGTCTGTACTGCAAACTGAGCCATAATCCTCAGCCCTGCACCTATTCTGAGGAAAAGCAACGGGGGCACCATGTAACCAGCTCAGCCAGAATTTCTAAGAGTGATAAAGATAGTGGTATTCTTACCATCTTTTGTGTGACCAACATACCTTCAGGGGAAATGGTTTTGGAAGCCAATGCAGTGTTGAGAGCACAATTGTATGCAGATATGATCTAAAAGATTGTGGAAAGACTTAGGACCAACAATAGAACAACATAATTTTAACTTGATATGGATGAGATGACACAGTGTTGGTAGATTTTACCGAACAAACAGGTTGTGTCCTCAAATACCGCGCAGCATAGAGTTATATTTAATGTAGCCAGGTTTTCACAGGCCATTTTAAAGTTGGCTTGGCAGCTTCAGTAGGCCGGCAACTAGGAAGAAAAGGTGCAGCATTGTGATACATACCTAACCCTATCAATATTTGGGTTCTCTCATCTGGTCACTATTTCTGGGTGACTGGAGTTGGCGGGTGACAGCTAGGGGCCAGCCAGCCGGGAAACACAGCCCAGCAACACACACACACACACACACACAGTGCCAACCCCTATAAATAAGTTAAAGTCATTCACCTTCTATAAATAATGTTCCGGTTGTTCTGGACATTCAAGCGTGTCTGTTATCTGAAGGGCTGGATGGAACTTTTTGAGTTGCTGATGATGATAAAACCTTTACCTGTGTTTGAATGTGAGAGTTTGTGATTGGAGTTATACAAGTATTGTGTGGACTTCATTTTTGTGTTTACTTGAAAACATAGGGATGTGTCATGTAGTGGAAACATGTTCCAGGGAGAGGGAGAGGGAGAGGGGGAGGGAGGGAGAGAGAGAGAGAGAGAGAGAGACGCCATCATGCAGTCTGAAGTCAGGGGGGCCAAATTCCTTCAATGTGATCATTTTGAGCTTCTATAAAGTGTAATAGAGTGCTGTCTAAAATTGTGTACATGTATTGTTTCTAGGAGAATCACGGCTACGGTCAAAAGTCAAAATCTTTAAGGGTAGAACCTTTTAAGAACTTTGTACTGGCTGGTATGCAAAAGCCAGTACCTCCCCCTCGTAAGGGTTTACTTCGTTCACTCACCACTTTAATCAATGAATCATTCTGCTCAGCCACTATCTTTCATTGAGGGTTTGGTTTGACACACTTTATTGATTTATTAATGTAATCATTCACTATTCACCTTAAAGTCTCTCTCTTCTCAAATGTCAAACCTTCAAGTCCACATTATTAGAAATACCTTTCTTCTCCTTCTGGGTGAGGATTTGTCACGCTCTGGGGATAGCTTGCTGTCATGTTGACTTTCTTCCACACCTGACATCTTATCTTCCCATCTCCTTCCTTTCATCTGTGAAGAATTGTCAGAGGCTCAAAAACTGGACGTTGCATGTGAGAATTATTTCAGCATTTTCATCAGACACTTTTAACTACAATGTCTCTATGTTCGATTTTCTCGAAAGCTGTTTATCTGATCGACTTCACATCTGTTGGGTGTATTGCTGAGGACCCAAGGAAGTGCAGTGGCAAGTTCGTGAGATCTATATATGGATTAGTAGTATTTTATGTACACACTGTTTAGTGAATTGAGGGGGGACCCCTATGAACGGTTACACTGCCAAATGGCTTGCTGGGTACAGTTCGCACTCCGTCGCTTGCTATACTACATTCAAGAAAATATGAAGAAAGAGACCCCCAGGTGTTACATTGTAGCAAACTCAAAGATTTCATTCAAGCATTAGTGATGTAACTTTCGGAATGAACGTTCTTCCTCAGGAACCAAGTGTGAAGTTGTTTGGATGAGTAGTTATCGAGAAAGCTGCAAACAGCAATGCCGGAGGCCAGGCTATCAGCCTTTCCCCCAACAGGTACGTTTTGAACAGGCACTGCACTAGCATAAATTAGATTTGTGGCCTCAATAGGTGAGGCAGAAACAAATTTTCCCATTTTTCTTTGTCACTTTGCTTCTCCAAACAAACAAAAAAAAAAATTATATTAGAAGCAAGCCAGTGCGATCGTGTCAAGTCAGTGTCCTCCAAGCAGCTACTGCAATCATTCAATTGTTTCTCTTTGCAGAACATGCCTTCACTGTGGGAGGCTGTCACAGAGCCCGGTTAAGCCACTTTCACACAATGCTCACCGCACACTATTATTTGTCCATTACTTGTAATTACCTATCATGATGACTTATAGAATGTTTTTGAGGCTGAGTTGGCAAGCAGTTAGGATTATCCTGTTGAGGCCTTTATATAATTACTCAGTCAATAAACATGGCTCAGTGTGAAGACAACCTGAGGGGGGGCGACTTGCCAATGGCTCGGTTGTTGTATTCGTACCTCCAGGTTGTGGAAGCAGGCTGTTGTCTTGTATTTTACTCTCAGGCTAATGCTTTGTGAGTCCTGTTTTACAAACCAAACTGATGAAAAAGAGGATGCAGGCTCTAATTAGCTTTATTGTTTTAGATTTGACTTCATCTAAATGATGTTGGGTGATGATGATGGATCTGAAGATAGTGCTCTGACTGGTTGCAGTGATTTACAGTTCCGCCTCTTTGGGTTTTACACAGGTACTCATCAATCTTTACCCCCGGGCCAGGAGATCCTTGAGATAATTGAGGAGCAGAATGAAAAATACAATAGAGCCTCATCAGGAACTGCAGTTTGCCCTATTCAACTACTTTCAAATAAAGTTTTAACACAAAAACATCATGGTGGGGGATAACCAAAGTTTGGAGTCAGATGGCAGGAACAGAGTACAAACAGTGCTCTGGGCGATGTCTTATTATCTGGGTCCAGAGGTTTCAAAGAGAAAGAATTGTTACAGTACAGTTTTTCCTTGTTTCTTTTGAAGGTGCGTCATCTCACAAGGTGAGCCGGATCTATATTATTCAGCTCTTTGGAGAAAATTGTTTTCATGGTTGCCTTTTTAGAGCCTGCCTGCTTTTGTACATAATACAGATCACTTCGCACCTTGCGATTGTGGGGTTTTGTTATTTATTAAATGCAAATGTTGTCTGTTTCTGCACACCAACAACAGGCCAATAGCTGCAAATTAAGAATGTTTTGCCTTTAGTATTTCTGTAACCACTTACCTAATACAAGTATATCAATATTATATTACAGAGCTTTAAGTCTTATTAAATTAGTAAAAGTAAATGGGACTTCAGTGTCTAAGCAAAAGCTTTTTCATGAGGCATACTTTTTTGAGTTTATGAAACTTAACCTTGAATATTGCCAGCAGCTGTTTGAGACATTCTGATACCTCACATATAGATGTAATATTTGATGTTTCAGTGTTTTTTGCTGTGTGCTGCTCTTTGTTACATTTCCTTGCCAAATTAAACAACTGCTATATCCTTGTAAAATATTTATTCCCAGGCAAAAGTATGAAGGAGAGGTTTACAGCATGAAATAACTTCTATGGAACAATAGAACCAGTGTAGCCTGGAGAAAATTGTAACTGCAGAAGGTTTACATTTCCAAGTGGGTGGGATTTCATCTGCATTGCCCTGTTGCCTGGGCCAGAGATGTCTTTGATAGTATGTCTTGGATGTTAGGCAAAAAACTTGCTGAGATCAAAGATGTCTGTGCTGTCACGCTGTCTTGGTTTCAGAATTATAGCAGTCAGATCCACGTAAAACATTCTTTGTGTTGTCAGTATCCTGTGTTCTTTTTGTCTGTTTGTTACAAGCTGACATGACATTCTGGGATCCTGTTCATCATATTTAGACTATGATGTTGTTTTTTAAGTAACTTTTTCAGGGTTTTTTCCCTTTATTAGACAGACAGACGAAGATGTGTGAAAGGGGGAGTGACATGCAGCAAAGGGGCCGCAGGCCGGATTCGAACCAGGGCCCGCTGCTTCGAGGAGTAAACCTCTGTATATGGGCACCTGCTCTAACCACTGAGCAATCTTTGTGCCCTAGACTATGATTTTAATTATAAATTTCCTTTTTAAGGTGCTATACAGTATTTTACATATTTTGAAATAACCAAGAAGATGCTTGTTTGGATTATTTATTGCCTCTAAAATATATATTACACCCTTAAAGTGAACTCTTGTCAGTGGTATTCATCTGACAGCAGATGAATACCACTGACAAGAGTTCCATGTGCATCACCATTATCATCATCCACACACTGGTAGAAAAAATGTTCGGCCCATCTCCAGTAATTAGGTCGGGGCTACACTAATGAAACACCTGGGGAAAGTTGTTTGATTGATTATTATAAATATGACAGCAGAACCTCTCCTGTACTGTGTATCACTAAAACAAGTTAAGAAAAGATCCCTTTCAACTACAGACTCTGATAATCTTGGTAGAATGAGAGCTATAGGTGTTTTTATAATTTAGTTTAAATAAAGTTAATGTATACAACATGGACTGAATAAAGAATCATCTCAACTCTATAAAAACCTTTTGCTAGTAAGATTAAACTATAAACACTCACACTTTAGTGGCAAAAGCTCTACTGCATCATGTAAGAAAGGAAAATATCCCTCCCCTGCTGTACAGATGTGACCGAATAATATCACATATTTTTGTTTGGACCAACATTAACAATGACATTAATGCAGTACTACATAAGACATAGTTTGAAATTTAGGTAAATATGCTTATTTGCTTTCTTCCCACGACTAAGATTGGATGATTGATGCCACTCTGTTGTCTGTACGGTAACAATGAAACTACAGCCAGGAGCTAGTTAGCTTATCACAAAGACTGGAAACAGCCAGCTGGATTCTGTGCAAAGGTGAAAAAATCCATCCACCTGCACCTCTCACACTCGCTATACAGCAAGTTATCTTGTTTGTTAAATCTTACAAATTCTTAAAGTGAGTGTCTGACCCAGAAATATTTCAGTCATATACATAACTCCCTGTAAAACTACAACTTGACATTTTTCTTCATTTAGATTTTAGCTTGGATTATACCAATTAGATAAAATGTGTTAATAGTGAGTTTTAGAGGGGCTGGTAGCTGAATTTAGTTAGAACTTTACAGAGCCAGGCTAGCTGTTTCTCCTGTTTCCAGTCCTTTTGTTAATCGGCTGCTGCCTGTAGCTTCATATTTAACAGGCAGTTAAATGAGAGTGGTATCAATCTTATTATCTATCTCTAGGCAAAAAAGCAAATAAGTGTATTTCCAAAAAGATGTCCAACTATAATTTTTAAATGGCTTATTAAAATGGTAGTAGAGGCAATGTCTTTTAAACATAGAAAGGTGATCCAACTAAAACATTTGTGCACAGCAGTAAAGAAACCGATAAAAGGGGCCTTCTGATAAGACGCAGCTTGTCAATCATGGCTATGAAGTGCCTCTTGGTGCACTGTTTGATTTAATATAGTTATTAAATTAGTTGTAATCTGATTTTCCTACTCACCCTTCTCCCCGGCAGTAAAGGCTTTAAAAGATTTTTTTGGGGGGGCGTTTTAGGCCTTTATTTGTGACATGACAGCTTAGACATGAACAGGGAGAGAGAGGGGGAATGACATGCAGCAAAAGGCTGCAGGTTGGAATCAAATCCACAGCTGACATGTCAATGACTGATCCTCTGTATATGGGCGTGCACCCCTGTAAAGGCCTATAAAGAGTGAGGTACGTGAACCACAAAAGTAGTACAAACAGAGGAGCTTTATTCCTTCTGCTCCCCTTCCCATCTTAGTTAACCTTGGATCTTGGTTAAAAGAACCAAAATTGATCCGCAGCCATGTTGTTTGTCAAACCCCCCCCAGGAAGAACCATTGAAGCGGTGGTCACACTGTCACATCGCGTCTTTTCCCAGTGTCACTCTTGACTGAAAGAAAATTCTTGGTCACGGTAGAGTAAGCTGGTGAAAAAATGTTTTGCTTGGTTTCCTTTGTCGCTCCTTTCAGCCATGCCTTCTGTTTTTCTCCGTCTTAGCTGTCCACCTTCTCTCCCCTATGTACTGTGTGCTCTCTGCTATTCTCCCGTCTATCTCTTCATCACAGCTATCCGTCTGTTTTTCTCCCAGGTTTATCATTCTTGCTTATCAGCTGCTGCTGGTTCCTCTAGACTTCCTGCACCTCATTTGAGTCTGACTGAAAGCTCTGCTTTCAAGAATGATTATGTGTTACTGTCGGAGCACTAACAAACCAGGTCAGTGGGGTCCCATACCGCATGGTTTACTTCACTGAGTAATAGATCTGCCCAAATTTTAAGTATAGCTTTCATCCACATGGGAACCAAACATTTGAGTAAAAGGGTACTCTGGGAATTACTGATGAAAGATGAGGGTTTTAATAAAGATTTTAGTTGTCAAAATTTGTCACAAAGTAAACTACAACGGGCTCAGTTTAGAGTGACTGTGTAGAGCTCGGCTCAGTGCCCTCAGTGGGCCCACTTAAGACTTGATAGATTTCGCATTATTTTTAGACAGCCATGATGGAGTACCTGGTAGCACACAGTCTGCTCTGCCTTCTTCTTTAGACTCTACTTCCTGAGTTGAAACACTACCCCAGCTATGGCATATGAATGGTAAGCCAGTCTGCTGCCAAGCCCTGAAGATTAATACTTTTCTTCATGTGAAGCAATCACAACTATGTAATCTGGAAATCCTGGGCCATGTTTCCATCCCTCTATTTGGAAATCCGTCTCTTGAGAGGTTTCAGAGAGGCTATGAACACTTTTACAGTGACATAGTACCGAGGATCGATGCCAAGCTGTAATACCAGGCAATAAGTGGGAATATATTTGCCAATTATTTGACAGTGAATGGTCCCTGAGAAAATATGAGCTGGGTTTATTGAGTTTGTCTACTGTGTGCCAACCTTACAATCTAAGCTGTTGTTTTTGTGTTGTCTCCTCTGCTTGCACGTGTTTAGCCTGAGCCGATCCACTGTCAGATTGCTGTTACAGTATACAGAGCCAATTGCCCTTCACAATCACAGCAGAAAAAGCAACAAAAGGCAGAACACATTCAAACTATTTTATCCACATGTCCAACATTTGACTTGTGGTTGCATTTTATGATGTATATTCCATTAAAGAGATCTACTTTTGACATTGCTTTGAAGGACTAAAAAAATTTAGAGAGCAAGTTTGCATGGTCAGCATTAAAAATAGTTTGATGTACTCATTTTTAGATTGGATTATGTGCTTTGTTCAGTAAAACAAATCTGCATGTTTCATTATAGTCAAGGGGCTACTTGGTGAGTCAGCTAATCTGACCATGCTTGAATTCCTTGAAGAAAAAAAAAAGCGATGATGCACACTGCAGCAGCACTTTGCTGTTGTGCCGTGGTGCAACAAAAGCTGGAACAGGAGAGAGAGTACAGTGTTTGACGCGGCACCGCGCTGTGAGTCATACAAGGAGCCAGGAGCAAACATTTCAGTTGACTACTCAGGGGTCAGATGTCGCTTAGCTTAAATGGGAAAGCAAGGATTTAACTGCAAGAGAACAGATATAAAAGTTTAGTTAGTAAATCATGATTTAGAATTTAAAAAAGTTTAATTTGCTAGAGCTGGGTTTCGAACCTCAATGTTATTAGCATTGAGTAGAAATAATGTTGTTCTTCGAAAGCCTCGTCAGATTCTTCAGTTGTTTTTAATTTTTTTAATAACCATTTCTAATTTAAGGGAATACCCTGATTCACTTTCTTGTTGAGATAAATGAGAAGATTGATACCAACTTTTAAAACGGTAAATATGAAGCTGAAGCCAGGACACAGCAAACATGCCTTGTTACTTTAGTCGAAAGTAGTTTATTTAACTAAATAGGCTATTAACACAACTTAACTCAACAAAAGTGTAATGGTGGGGTGGGTACGTGTATAAGACATCAGTCGTGTTTGCCATGTGTGGATGGATGATGTGTCTTGTATGGTGCAGCAAATAAAAAGAAGAACTTAATGGCGGATGGATGCAGTGGGCCCAGCTGACTGAGAGAGAGTGAGACTCCCAAGGGGGCGGTCCTGTATGCCTTCGGTAAGCCACGCCCAGATGGCCAGGTACAGACGACCCTCCCAGCTCCACCTACCCACCCACTCCCAGTACCTGCAGACAAAGGAGCAGAACATACACAGGCAGACAGATTGGGAGGGGTCGTCACATTTTATATTCCTCAATCCATGGTTAAGTGTCAAAAATATGTAAATAACCAACCTTAGTCATGACTGCCAAAGTAAAGAAATGATATATATGTACACCAGTCAGTAGTGTTATGACCCGGCTCTTAGGCCACAATAAAGTGGAAACACACCATGATAAATTTTGACAAAATGTTTAAAAAAATGTACTTCATTAAATCAAATCAAACCGAATTTTTTAAGTGTGGAGTGTGGTTGTCTGTATAGTCAGTGAGCTACACAGAGGCTTAAATAGCCTGGTCACAGGCAGTGTAGCCTGGGGCTCGTTTCAGAAAACAGGTTTTGGGAAAACTCTGAGTTTGTTGACCCTTAGATGAGGGAAAGGGAGGTTATTTAAACCTGAGAAGGAGCGGTAACTCCAGCCCGTTTCAGAAAGAGAGGTAACTTAACCTCAGAGTCAGTTACTATGGTAACTGAGTCTGTGAACCTAACCTGGTCAGGAGCAGGTTTACTTCAATAAACCTCAAGATTCTCTCAGTATCCTCCCTCTGACACAGCACTTTTTCATTTCCTCACTCGGTCTGTAGCAGGCACATTTTAGCGTAGTGTTGTCATCTGCATGAATAGAAAAATGTGTTGGTTTATTAACTATGTTGGGTAGATTATAAAACACTTTTTTCTCAAACATGGCATGTCCTTTTCTTGACGATCCACGATAGGCTACCTGTGATTTAAAAATATGAAATGAATACACTGTATTAGAGCTCACGCATTGACTCCAGCAGCAATTTTCTCCCATACCAATTCTTGCTATTTTAGAGTAGCAGCCGTGTTGCTGTTTAAAACAAAATATATGTTAAAACTCGCCTTATGTGTGCATGAGTAGTTTCCCGAAAATCAAAATTCATCAACAGGTTAAGCTATTCAGAACACAAGGAAAACCATTTCTACAGTAAAGTAAATGGTTAAGACACAGTGAAGTCGCAGTATAAAAAGCTTGGTGCATGTACGTCTCAAGATCCAGGTGAGCCACCACCTCAGGGAGCTCTGTATCTGATGCTGACCCCCATCTTATACCCCAAAGGCACAACAGAGAAGGGGCAGGTGAACATTTGGGACAGCCAGAGGGAGTTTGACCCAGCAGTCGTGTTGTGTTCAGAGCACATTTCTCTTCTCCTTGGTTGACCCTCTCCCTGACTTTCTTTGTCTGTCTCCATCTCTCTCTCTCTCTCTCCCTCCCTCCCACTTACTATCCAGAGAATTACGTGAGCAAGGAGGATGAAAAGAGGTATTGTGCTCTATTGAATGCAAGCTGTGTCTATGTTTCAGTGGCTCTTTTTTTCTCTACTCAAGCGCTATGCAATGCAACTATGCAGTCTTGGCATACCACACTGGTCAAAGGAGCAAGGAACATGTTTTAACCAGTGTCACACTCAATGTACCATCTTTTCCATGTCAGGGTCCAATCTCACATGCTCCACACAAAGAGCATGCCTCTACAAGATCAGTGGCATAATTTGCTGCAAAAAAAGTAGTTCTTTTCTAAAGACAGAGATTCCATTACAATATTTTTACATGCACACAAGCTGATTTATGTACTGAGTGATGTAGGAAGTGGTACATATGTTTTAGAACCTCGTTTGCTCAGATTTAGTTTTAAAATAGAAATTTAGAATCCTATCTAGGAAAATGTTCTTGTGCAGCAAAATGACAAAATGTAACCTTTTTGAAGATCATCTTCTTTTGCTGGATTAAAAAAAAAAAGGTTGTGTACTGTAAAAACGCTCATATTTCTCAAAAATGCTCACTAAAAAGCATGGGATTTGCATAAAACATTTCAAACACTAACCAGCTATAACTGGGACTGGTAATCGTTGTTTTGGTATTGACTACTCTGATCAGTTTGTTCAGCTCTTGAGTACAAGGTCTCACAAGTGCATCCATAACAGACCCACTAAAGAGACATGATACGTCATTTTGGTCATTGTCCTTTTTGAGTAGTTGGTTACATGCACTGGGACCCAGCTAGTTATTATTCCTCAGAGATAACCTTTTACGCTGATGACATGGATTCAATCGGCCTTTCCACATATTCAAAAGTAGGCTCTGATTGCTGAAGCAAAGCTTGAAAATACAAACTCACGCAACAGCCTAAATGCAGTTCAGGTGGTCTTCGCTGTCCATCAGTCCTCGTTTCTGTACCTGCAAGCCTCAGTACACCCACTACTTTGTGTCTAACTCCATCAGTGTCCAGCTGCTTGTCTGTCTCACTGGCTGCATTTCTGCTGGCACACATGAGCGAGTGGGCTAAGGTTCATGTCATGTATTTGTCTTCTGATTTGTGACCTTTGTCACATGTCACCCGCTTACTCGCCCACCTTGTTTACTGAGTCTAGCCACCCATACTTTAGCCAAACAAAGTAAATACTGTCTCGGTTCATTATCTGATGGCTATGTTTAATACGACCCAAGGCATCTAGACACAAATCTTGACTTGTTAGCAAAATTCCTTTTCTAGCAGGAAAATGTGGATAATCCATAAAATGGAGTCCATAAATCCATGTTATTGTCTTGTGACTAGGTTTTGACAGCAGCATTAACTGCCTTTGGGCATCAATAGTTGGATGCAGCCTTATAATGTCAGGCCAATAGGCTGCGATTACTGATTTGGTTGGAGCCTCAAAAGATCCCACAAATCAGATTGATCTGAGATCAGTTTGTCTCAGGAATAGATTTAGAGCGCTTTTTGCATGACCTCAACCAGCTATAATATATTATAGTAAGCCTAGTCTGACTGTGCTAATACGATATAGGCCTACTTTGTTGTTCTATCTATTCCTTTGGTCTCTCTATCTTCTCTCCCCCCACACACTTGCTAGCTAATTAGAATGTACAGTATGTCAAAATGCAGTGTTCATCCAGATAGCCTTACTGTGTGTCTCCAAGTTTGTGTGTATTCACCCTTCGCTTATTTGTAAGTCAGAAAATAGCCACGTAATATTAAGTAAAAGCAAAACCTTTGGGAATGGCTAAGATTTGAGTATTGGGGCTCAGAATTCTTGTGTGTGTGTGTGTGTGTGTGTGTGTGTGTGTGTGTGTGTGTGTGTGTGTGTGTGTGTGTGTGTGTGTGTCATATGCAAGCTAATTTCTGAAGAATGCATGACTAGTCAAGACTACCTATTGATGTGGTTCAGCTTCGCTTTAACTGCTGCCTTGTAGTTCTAATTTAACAAGGTACACCAGAAAACTTAGAGTCAGCTAATGGGAGCAGAATGTAACTCTTCCCTTTGTGTCCATAGGCAGCAGAAAACTGGCCATATTAGTTTGGACCAATTTGTCAAATGTTTATCACTATGTGCATTGATCAATGAAATAAGGGTCCCAGAAATTAACCAAACCATTTCTTTGGGGATTGAAAGCTTATATGGTTTTGATTAATACATTTTTTGCAATGTAGGAATTAGACAGTAATGCAACTCAACTATTTTTGCTGTTCTGTGCACATGTTTTTACAGGATACCCCTAAGCTGCTACTGGGGTTTATCACAGTGTACTGTACTGCACTGCAGCAGCCAGACTTAAATCATTTACAGTTCTGTACACAGAAGACTGCGAAAGGAGAGATTTAGGTGTGGAGAGAGAGACTGCTAAAGTCACAAGGGAGGGAATTTTGAAAGGGCATGGTATTAGACGCACTGAAGAAGGAAAAAGTCAGAGTGACGTCCTAGTCTTTATCCTATCGCTCCCTTCACCTCTTCCCATCTAGCTGTATCCTCTTGTCTCTCTTTTCATCTCTTCATATTGGTTCTTCAGTCCAGCTGTGGACCAGCATTGAACTCCTCTCTCCTTGCAGCCACAACTTTGGAAGGAATTTTCACCCCTATTTAAGTGCATTTTGATTGTGATTTTCATCACTTTCCTCTTCTTCTTTTTTTACACTTGACACCCCCAGCAAACACCCAGCCACATCTCTCCTTGCAGCAGTAAAAAAAAAAAAACTTTTCAAGAGCAGATTCTGTGAAAGACAAAAACAAAATGTTTGGAAACCTCCCGGAGCAATCCACAGGGATAAGACAAACCTTTTCCTTGTCCTTGTTTAGGTACAGCTCTCCCTGCAACAAGGATCCCTTTGTGCTTCATTGGCCAAAATGAGACCTGGGAGAATTCTTTTCCTGTTTAGTTTAACAGAGTTACTCATATGCCATAGAGTTTGTGCAATCAGAGCGACAATCTGAGGTGTACAGAAACAGGAGGCTACCAAAGTTACCACAAATGAAGAACAATTGTTTTTCACGTGAACAAGGAGAAACACAGAAAGCCATTTAAACAAAATGATGCAGACCGTTTCATCTGATGAGAAAAGAAACACAACCAAGGCGTTAAACCTCTTTTCTCGTTTCTCCTCCTACTTGTCTCCTTCTCTTCACCCAATTCACTCTTATTTCCTGTTCCTATTTATTTCCAGCCCATACACAGTTTTTCAAGCACACACACAGCAAACATAAAAGTTGATTTTGTCAAATCTATTCTAAAAAGTATTTAGGTTAATAGCATATTCCCTTGTGCCATTTAACTTGAAACTATTCACCTTCCCTTTCCCTGCTTATTCACTCATTAAACGCATTCCTTCCCAGACCTTCTTCATATTATTCACTTTAAATAAGTTTCTATTTCGCATTTATACCAATTTTTCTCTGTATTTGTTTCCCTTTTTACTTATTTTTTATTTTTCAGTGTATCCGTGTCTCTCCCAGCAAAGGATTTTCTTTTGTCATTGATTAACCTTTTAATTTCAGCATTCATCCAGGGTTTAAAATTTGCTTATACCGTAACCCTCTTTTTTTCTCTACAACCAAATCATTGCAAAAACTGATATACCCACATATGGACTCAGTAAGTACATTTTTGTCCTTTGCAATATCTTCAAAGACTTCCCAGTCCGTTTTTTTTTTAACGCATCTCTCTTTCTCTCAGACGTGTCTTTTGTCATCTTTTTCACAGTGATCGTTTCCTTTTTGTTCCTCTTTACGAGTGCGATGTATTTGGGACAGAGCAGGATCAGATTATGGTCCGCCTCGCCCAGACTTGGCAGACTTCTGGACATATACGCATCCTTGACCTTGGTATAGCAGTGGTCGAGGACCGCTTCCCCCCTTGTGTTGCGCTTAACACTTTTGTAGTAGTGTGACCCACTTGATTTTATGATGCAATGGTTAAAATTCCCCGGTTATCACGACAAACGTGTCGGGCGACGCAGACTCAATCCTGTACACGGCCACTTGTATCTCCTGTTTATGTGCCACTTCTATGTGGCACATAAACTGCCATCACAACCACATGTGATAATTCCCGAGGAATATAATATAGGCGTCAGTAAGGGTTTGCCAACATAACACTTGCCAAGCAAGCAATTATTGTGATGAATGGCTGCAATGTGTGTTTAATAAAAGCCCCGTCAAGCCTCCAGGATGAGCTTGTTCACACTCACCTTTTATCATGCTGCCTTTGTTTGCTGAGGATTTCTCACAGTTATTAAATGACAAGGATGACGCCACTGGGAAGGAGCCCTTGAATTGGTCTGTTTTGAGTAAACTGAATTTTTCTTTCACAAACACATAACACCGCTACACATTTATAAGATTGCATTATCCAAGATTCAGAGCAATAAAATTTTAAAAACACAGGCAGAAAGGAAGAATGACTCGGGTGACGCCAAACTTTCTTCCAGCATAGTCATTGACCGGAACTGTCCGTAGCCACGGTAGGCCGCCACACATGTTTCCAACTTTTGTTGGCCTCTGATTTTATAGGTGACCACTGTGTCCTTGAGGTGTTAGTCTAGATTTCCCGCTAGCCAACGGGTGGGCTATGTTAGGGCATTGTGTTGCTCAGAGTAAGATGTTGATATTGTTTGTATGGCCTTGTAAATGTCCTAATTATGGGTAACAAAGAGATGAGAGGTGGATGGTTGGGAATTGATTGGTTGTGTACCAGGGGAGAAAGTAACAACCAGGGGATGGACAGTCCCTGCTGTGTTAATGTGAGAGACACTTTATAAAGTATTGTGTACAGAACTGTGTGTGTAGGAGCAGCAGGAACGTACACAGCGGGATATTTGTGAGCATGAGCCAATTTGTTGAATTTACCAGAATGTAGATTCCAAGTTGACCCCCTCATGTATTACATTAGATAGTAAACCATTTCTCTCTCCAGCCAACCCCTCTGTATCCAAGCTGGTATAGCACCAGGGACACTACCCGTTAGCCCTGTAAATAAACAAATCTGCCATAGGTCTGACTTTGCATTTAAAGCAACATTTCTGCTTATGTCACGGATTTTATGTCTTGTAAATCCTCTGGGGTTTTGGAGACAGGCATGCTGCTTGGTTGGTAGTGCTTATTGGCATTTGAACATTGCTGGAGTGCAGCAGAGCACAGCAGCATGGCATAGCAAGGGTGTGTGTGAAACCGAGATGAAGAATGAGAAAAAAACTGAATAGACTGCGGTGAAATGTATGTAATCTCCTAACATTTGGCCTGAATACAGTTTGGCAAGTGTCTATAAGGTGTGAAGCTAGTTTTTGATCATCAATATAGTTTCTGTTATTGACCGAAATGTGTCCACAGAACAGAGTATCAAAATATGAAAGTACTGAAAGTTGGCATTGCATGTCTGGTCATATTTGTAGTCTTGTTTACTATGGTGTCTAAACATGTCTCTTAATGCCAAGCAGTAACAAGAAACACTGTTGGTTCTTTTTACTTAAAATGTGATCTTTGCTATTTTTAAATGTTTCACTAACACGTCTAGAATGAGCATTCATGTGCATTTTTGTCTGTCTCTGCAAACTGAAACTGACACAAGTTCCTCTGATACACACAAACACAATGGCCTCTGTTGTGCGATGGCACTGTATCAATATTATGTTCTCTCTCCACCCTGCTCTTTTCCTGTTTGCACAGCCCAGTAAATGTACCCCACCTAGCAATCTCTAATGGAAGCAATGCTGAATGCTCTCTCTCTCTCTCTCTCTCTCTCTCTCTCTCTCTCTCTCTCTCTCTCTCTCTCTCTCTCTCTCTCTCTCTCTCTCTCTCTCTCTCTCTCGGCCTCTTTTTGTAATTCACAGACTGTTTTACTCGGTTGTTTACAGACACGTCATGGTAAACTTGTTAAATTAACTTTACCCTCCTCATCTGCTGCAGTGTAGAAAAATGTTTTTTTGCACAGGAAGATAAATAATTAAGCTTTCTCTTGCTGTTTCTTTCTCTCCTCACTCTCTCTCTCTCTCTCTCTCACTCACACACACCAAACTCCAGTGGGGCCTATTAGTGATAATTGAGGCTATGAATTATGAATGGGTGGAGTTAATCATCATAAATTATGAATTGATTGCTTTCACTCTCTCCAGCTGTTATCATTGTGTGTGTGTGTGTGTGTGTGTTTCAAACCATTTGGGCCAGGGATTGGTGGGTGATTTTTTAATTCTTCCACAGCTTCCGGTGGTCCAAGTGAGAAACATTTTTCAGAGAAGTCTTTGTGGGCAACAGAACACATGCTGGTTCTGCACGGCTCCGTTGGCACTTTGAATATGTTCAGATGTATATCATAGTTTATAACACAATAAACCCTGAGATCTCATGCAAAGTTGACATTGCTATAGATCATTACCTGACATGTGTCTCACACACACACACACACACACACATTTCCCTCAAATGCTCTCACCCCCTGGTTTCTGGATCAGTGCCAGCATGAGTGTTCATGTCACCATTTGCTTGTACAAGTCATCTGGGAAAACAATCATGCATGGACCCTGCAGACATAAAATACCATGCATATACACTTTCAGTTGAACACAAGACACAGAGTCCCCTGGGCAAGCCAGGGTCAGATGCTTGAATCATCTGAATCTTTACGTCACAGAAATGCCAATCAGGTCTCTTTTATAACATGAATGCCACCTGACGTTGAACAACTGTATTTTATGATGTAGAATCATGTGTCACTGTGCCCTAAATTCCTTCTTTTTGGCTACATCATGTCCTGCCGGCGTTTGTGTTTTCTACGTAGTAGCCTTCTCTGTGTGGATGAGTCAGTGAAAAACACCAGGCCCACAGGAAGGGAGGCTCTAATACGGAGTTAAAGAAGAGACAGATCATCAAGGGATGTGTGATGGACCAAAAGAAGTATGTGTGCACTTTCAGGGTCAAGATCTTGCTATAGAGCAATAAAAAAAACACAAGTTACAACTTCTCTAAACATATTAGAGAAACATAGCGACGGTGAGATTGGTACTAATATATGGTGGAAGAAGATAAAGCAGCATCTTTCAAGCATGGTCAACTCTTGTTTTTTAAATTTATTTTTAATTTGCTCCCTTCCGCATTTTTTCTTCATGTCTTTTTCATGATTTATATAAAACAAATACTTGACAATTACCATCTGTTATGCTTTTTTATAGAAAGTAAAGCTTGCTTATTAGAAATTGATCAGTGCCATCAGAGTGAATGTGTCTTTTGTGATTGAACCAAACTCCCATTGGAACGTTGCTACAGTATATACTGTAGATGTGCCCTTCATTGTTCAAGGACTTTTCTTTTGTTCAAAGTACATTTTTCTGTGCTGTACAGAACTTATGCCCAACATTCACAGTTAATTTGCTTCTCAGCAATTTGAAGATAGAAAGTCCCAATATTGAATATTTTTCTGTATCCAACTAGAAACTAGACAACTAGCAATTTGCTGTGCACAGTGCTAATGAGCATCGAGACTCAGTGGAACAACACAAAGGAGAATTACGGTCGATTTCAACATGTAGCTCTGTAAAAGTTGTGACAATCGACTAGTGTAGACTTCAACAGAAAATAAGAAACAAACAGAGGTATGATTAACACAATTTTTATGCCTTTCTAAATCTCCTGCTATCAGATTCACTGTGTTCACTTGGAAGGATTAACTGCACATGGCTAGGTAATGACATTTTGAGCATGTTTAGAGGCTAAAAACAAGTTTAAAACTCGCACCTGTTTAAGCCTGTTTAAGCCTTTTGGGTGCAAAATCTAGCAGGAGGATGACTCGGTGTAGACCGCACCGATTGTTTTCATTTGTCTCGCTATTGACAGCGCTACACATTTAAAATGTTGAAATTGCTTGGAATTCTCCTTTAAGCAGCACTAAACATCAGTTTAAAAAATGTTGAAACCCAGCAATGAAACTGTCAGTATGGATGATGTGTGATGTACAGTTTAAATGTGGGTCATGTCCCACAGGGCATGTTCCCCCTTTTGTGGTGAGTACATAACACAGTAAAATAAAATGTAGAGTAATTGTGATGGAAATGTTTCACTATTGTCCAACATTTTACAGACTTGACATAATTAATTGATAGATTGAGGAAAACAATTGTCAGGTGTAGAGTTGCAACGATAAGTCATTAAAGACATTACACAATTATTTTGATCAATTCATTGTTTAAGTTCACTAAGCAAAATGCAGAAATATTTGCTGGTTCTCAAATGTAGAAATTTTCTGCTTTTATTGTAGGAAATTGAATATTTTGTGGTTTTGAACTGTTGGTCAGAGAAAAAAGATATTCATTATAATGTCACCATGTGCTCCAGGATATTGTGATGGCCATTTTTCAATGTTCTGGGGTTAAAATGCAGGGAACAATAAATCAAGAAAATAAGAATGAATAAAATGAAAAATAATGACAAAAGGCTGCTTCTGGTTGTTGCATAGTGTGTGTGTGTGTGTGTGTGTGTGTGTGTGTGACCTGCCAGATGCTGATCTATAACATTGTTGTAAACTCTGCATTAGATCTCAGGGTTTAAGTGTTACACTAAGGTGTCAGGATGCTGCATGTTCAAACTGTCATCTGAGCCGTGCAGAACCAGCATGTGTTCTGTTGCCCACAAAGACTTTTCTGAAAAATGTTCCTCACTTGGACCACCTGAAGTTGTGGAGCAATAAAAAAACACCCACCACTCTCTGGCCCAAATGGTTTTACACACACACTCACACCTACAATAATAACAGCTGGAGAGAGTGAAAGCAATCAATTAATAATTTATGATAATTAGCTCCACCCATTCATAATTCATAGCCTCAAACCCTGTGTGTGTGTGTGTGTGTATATGTGTGTGTGTGTGTGTGTGTGTGTGTGTGTGTACTATCTTGTATATGTCACAGAAGATGTGCGTACATGTCCCATCTGTATTATAAAATACTGTGTAAGGTGTGTTGGAGATTGGGTGCGTGTTTGTGTGTAAAAAGGCTTTGTTTTTCAGACACTCACGGTAGATTATTCATGTCCGTCTTTCAAAATGTTATCTCCACTTGTAGCTGTACAGGCAGGAAACCTCTGTCTCCTGATAAGCAAATGGAGTGCGAGCTTCAGACTCAATATGCTACCTTGTCCAATATGTTGTTTGAATATAATAGCAGCATACTTTCACTATAGAACAAGATGTTAGGATTCTAAACTGTATACTTGCGTATTCATTTATATATTTCTTTATTTACAGACTCAAGGTCCAGATTTGAAAAATAAAAGTACACAACAAGTTATCTTCCTCTATGCTTTAAGATGGCTCACTGTAAAAGTAACTATAAGTGCTTATATAACGGACTACAACAAAGTGTGTGTATTCTTACATTAATAATGTCTGTTTTTTTCTTTTTTCCTTTTCCACACATTTCCTGCAGATCACCACTCTGATCAACCATAAAGACAAGCCAAAGAAGTCCGAGCGCACCCTGGCAGCCATACACAGGGTGGGCCAGACAGTGAGTGTGGCTGTGGGACGTTTTGTCACTGTAGGGGAGGCCATTGCCACAGAGAATCAAGAGCTCAAGGATGAGATGGGTCAAGCCTGCTTCGAGGCACGCAGAGCAGGTAGGCCTCTTTGGCTGACTCTTATATGTAGTTGACATTTCCCTGAATTGCTGTCTATAAATTGAACGCATTGTCAAGTGTTCTCTTTTTTGGAGTAGAGAGAGACGGCACTTATTTTGTGGTCACAAATTTATGTTGTAAAACTATGTGAGGGTGCTTCATGCTAGAGGCTTCTTCATAGTGGGTACTGTATCTTTCTGTCATAAGCATGGCTAAGGCTTTATGGTGTTCAGAAATTGCCATTGAGGGTGTTGAAGCTGGTCAGCCAATAAGACTTCCAAGTGTTTATTTCTTAAGACAAACTGACAGTTTCATAAAGCATCAGGCTTCACCTTCAGGCATCAGGCTTCACCTTCAGGCTGTTATCAAATTTGAGCAAGTTTTTATTTGTCTGGACAGCCTAGCCGTCAGTCAGTTTTACACCAGAGGACCTCCAGAGTGTTCTAAAGAAATTGTTTTTATTAGGTTGAAAGTAAAGGCTGAAAAAAGAGCTTCTTCACCCAAGGGTGCTGCCCTTGGGTGAAGAAGGGTGCTGCTCCGCATCACAACCAAGCACAGGCACTGAATGTTGTCAAGAAAAATGGTTAATAATTGCCATTTTTTAGGTTGTACCAATCGGTCAGACCATGAAAAACATTTGGAATATTATTGACTTCCAAAAGTTATTAAAAACCAGGGAGAGGAATGCCAGAAGAGGAAAGGAGGCGCTTTTGGTTGGAAAAGCTCAAACTCACTCAGATAGTGTACGGTGTAGATTACAAACGGCGGCTCTTTGAAATTAAAAACAAGTGATTGAGACTCATTTGGCTGCACGTTGCGTATCACAATGATATCACACAGTTGAGGTTTTAATTGATTAAAGACGTTATTGCATTAGCAATTATTTTGGCTTTCACAACTCAATGGTTGTTGAAAACTTGGAACGGGGTCTCCCTCACCCATCCACACACCATCTGGTTATAGGCCTCCAAATCTTTGTAGGATTTAAGGTCTTTTGCTGTTTATGGGCTTGGCGAGAAAACCAGGTAGTAGACTATATCGGGATAAGGCTCTGCATCGTCAATAAACCGGAATTTCTCAAAATATTGCACCTTTTCTTGTGGTCCAAGTCCTTCCCTATATGCCTTTGCATCTTGGACGCTTTTCTGTTGTTTAGACATGGCTACATCGTACAATCCTCACGTTTTCCTTACAAATACGCACACCAGACAGAGTGAAGAAAAGGAATAAATAAAGGAATTTATATTTCTTTAAAAGGCTGCTCACTAAACCGACATCAGATTGCAGTATTGCCGTCCACCTGTGGGGGGCGTGGACAGGCTTTCCAACAGATCCACCATCATCTTTTGGCACTTTTTTACAATATTTTTGCTGTTTTTTGTTTCTACATTTTTTTTATTCATAGCCTAATTTTCACAAATTATTATAGTACATTATTTTATTACGAAGTATTGTAAAATTTTACCAATTATACCAAAACAATTTTACCAATTATACCAAAACAGAAAAGAGCAAGAAATGCTGAAAAAGCAAACGAGAAATTCGTTTGCTTTTTCAGCATTTCTTGCTCTTTTCTTGTCATTTCCTCCGAGGCCATGAAATTCAATAAAACAACAATAATTTTACTTGAGAAACATTGTATGGCATACATGTTATTTTTAGGTAATTTGGTTTAAAGAAAGCCAAGTTCCTGATATTAAAAAACAAAGACAAAAAAAAACTGGTCAAATTGGCCCTGAGGACAACCCAAGGGTTAAAGGCAACTGTGACTACATTGTCCATCTGCCCTATTTCTGATACCATGGCGGCGGAAATCCTCCGTGGCGGGCCGGCACCTCCAAATCCACATAGAGGAAACACTAGATAACCTGTTTGATGGATATATAGATATATCAAGTGCAAAACAGTAAACGACAGAGAGAGACAAAGGGTACAGAGGTTTGTAGGAGGAGTGGAAGCAGTGACAACCAGTGTGTAAGAACAAGAATGTCAGCTTTTATTGAACCCGAGAAAAAAGAGGTGATGGTTTTGTCAGAAATGTGTTTCTCACCATGTTTTTACTCTTTCATGTAACATTTTGCAGTCTAAAAATACACACTCAACACACACATCAACCTGCCTTCCTGTCTATCTAAACTTTCTTACAATTCTTTGTTTAGGTAGTTGTCACCACTTCTGGAAACTTCGTTCTTATCGGGCAAGACAAGAAACTCATTTAGGCTACTCCAGAGCAGACCGGAAACAATTTCACATTAGATAAGACTTAAGACACAACACCGTGATAATAGGTTTATGTTGGAAGATAGCTTGGGTCGCAAAGCATTTAATCCTCACACAGGGTTGATTTGTTAGGATGGCTCCAACTCACACAGAGAGAGCTGCTTGGAGGGGTGGAATAGACAAATGAGAAAAAGTGTGTGTGTGTGCGCGCACCACAACTAATTTATTCTAGTTCCCACTTTCCTCTTAGAGGTATTTTCAAATGCACTTTTTCTCTCAGACACTGTACAACTGTTTCCATTACTTTTTGTATCCTTGACCATTAGGGCTGGGCGATGGGGAGAAAATCTGATATCATGATATTCTTGACCTAATACCTCAATATTGATAATCCGGCAATATTCTAGAGTTGAAAATTTTATAAAATATCTTCACACTTAGATTTTAGATAATCATCAGAAATGTGGACATAATGTCTAAGTGGGGAATAGGTAAATACTAGAACAGCCTTTAAAACCAGTAAAAGACAACACTTATGTCAGATTACGATATCCAAAATGTAAGACGATATCTAGTCTCCTATCACAATATCGATATAATATTGATATGTTGCCCAGCCCTACTGACCATAGAGAAAAACTGGAGACATCTTCAGGGATGAAAAAGAGACTTTTAAGAGGCTTTAAGTCTCCTCTAAAGAAAGGGGCAAGTTAGTGAATGATTGGCATTTATCTAATACCTAGCTGCAGGGAGAGTTTAATCAGGCAGGCTTCAGCCTTGTGTGCTATGATAAATTAAATAAAGGCAGGCTGAAAGCACTAGTTTTATTAGATGTTACCCATCATCAGAAAAGGGGAGAGATCCAATGAGGCAGGTCAGTGAAGGCAATCTGTGTTAAATCTCTGTCTCTTTCCCTCAGTCTCACAGTGTCATTATCACATTTGCATGCTTCTGCTTCACTTTTTCTTTCTCCCCGAGAAAGATTTAAGATAAGATAGTAGTTAGGATCAAAATAAAGTCATAGCACATACAGGGTGGAAGTGTTTGAATACTAGACTAAAGGTGCAGAGCAATAACTCCATAAACAAGACTAAATTGAAACCTAGTGTATGGCTGGACGATGTATGGTTAATGTGCCTAATTGTAGGTAAATTGTCACAGGGATAGAAATGGGTGGTGTGTGTTTCATGAAGTAATTAGTAATATTTCTTTTTTGTGTACTGAAGTAGCACATCAAACAACATGGTTAGATGTGTTTGAGATCAATTTCCACCATTTGTTGTATAATATAAATGATTCATCTAAAGTTTGCATGTAACTTTTTTCAACAGAGCTGTACGTTTTACCACAAGACAAGTATGGCTCAAATGTTGGTCTTGAGGAGCTGCAATGTTTATTTATGGACAGACTGAAACCTACACTGTACATTTCCTACAACGTTACTGTTCATTTCTTCTCTGCTCATTTTGGTGCATTGATGTTAATATCTCCACCAGAAACTGAAAGTGAAACTAAAGTCCCATTGGCTTTGTTTCCTTGCGCATTAAAACAGCGCTGGCTGCAACATCAACTGCATAGGACATAAATCTGCTGATTGATTGAAACA
Organism: Etheostoma cragini; assembly: GCF_013103735.1. Taxonomy (NCBI): domain Eukaryota; kingdom Metazoa; phylum Chordata; class Actinopteri; order Perciformes; family Percidae; genus Etheostoma; species Etheostoma cragini. Next base: position 11,731,023 of record NC_048420.1, on the reverse strand, counting down.
CAGAGGCAAAGAAAGACCAACTGTGTGCACGATTCATTTTGAAAAAAACAGCCAATAAAGAAGCTCCAACTTGACCAATGTCATCACTCACTCAGACCAATAGTGTAACTTCATCGCTCCTTTTCTTGGTGAAAGAATTTTTGGGTTTATACTAGGGGTGTGCAAAAAAAATCGATTCACATTTATGTATCAAATCAAGCTCTACCAATTCAAAATCAATTCATAAAATTTCAAAAAGATCTATTCAAATGTTTTTTATTTTGTAATGCCGTTTATGCTATCACGTGGGAAAAGTAACTACATGTACATACTCTGCATTGTTTTTTTAATTGAGAATCATTTTTGAATCCAAAATTGATTTTTGAATTGAAACGTAATATTATCTGAATTTTGCACCCCTAGTTTATGGCACTGGCCCTTTTCTAGCCAAAAAACGGCATACGATTGCCTCAAAGTGCTGTACCAACACATCAAGAATTTTAACTTTTCACTCGAGAATGAGATATAAATGATACAGAAACAAGTCTTCAGCAATAGAAGCAGTTCTGTTCTGTTCCTGCTGATGTGTAGCAGAGATATATGTTTACCATGTTCCCCATCTCAGTTTAGCAATTGTTAGCATGCTAACATTTTTTAATTAGCACTAAACACAAGTACAGCTCAAGCTGATGGGAATGTTAATAGTTTTGAAGGTATAAACCAAAGTATTGGACAAATTGTTGACATTGTGGTGCTAGATGAAAAGGGGGGCACATGAATTTTCATCAGGTTTTCATCGCAATCCAATTTCAGACAGACAGACATTGCAATCCATTGAGTCATGCAAGATTGACAGCCTGCAAGCATTGAAAATGCACATCAAGGATTGGTCTTTCAAGTTTTCACTTATGAATAATAAATTCATCACACAAAAAAAAGTATAATTCATTACACCTGACACATGATTTTCCATGTAGAAACACAATGAAAATGTACAGTAAAAAAAGCTACAAAGGTCTTCAACACATATAATAACTAAAGGATAAGTGGGATAGTTCTGTTTTACATCTAAGGTCATTAAAATCCATCCATATTTGGGTATTTAGAGAGGAGAGTTTGTTCCCTCTGCTTTCTCCCCCCTACTTTAAAGGGGTTGAGCAGCATTGTTTGTGAGCCAGGCCTAGATGTTTTAACTGGTTAGCGGAGCTGGCACTGAAAAGCAGCCTGTTGGAAGCAATCAGTTCGTCAGTGCTGCTTCTTTTAAAGGACCAGCCAAAGCAAGAGACAGCCAAGCTGCATGACCCCAATAGAGACCTCCCCTTCCCCCTCCTTTCTAAGCTCTCTTTTTTTGAAGATTTTTCTCCTCCTCCCTCTCGCTCTTAACTCTGGACATTTTTCTATTGGAAGGGACCATTTTGGTGATGGGATTTTAAACCTAAAAAAAACTCCTGTATTCTTCACTTTCTAGGGCTATTAAGAGCAGGTTAGAAAGAGAGAAAGTTAGAATTTGCTCTGGCATGTTTTCCTGGCCTTAGTTGTCTTATGTTAGAAAGCATGACAGTAGTACTTGGGACAGGCTGGTGTAACTGTTGTACCACTGTGCTGAATATGGTACAGTTGTGTTTCATCCTAAATAGTTAAAGGACGATATGTTCTCCAAGAGCCGAAGAGTGCCAGACTGGAGGAACATTGTGCCGTAGTGTTGTCTGACCTACTTAGTTGGTCTGGTCAGTTGACCATCCATCTTTTCATGTTCTGCCTCTTGTCTGGGTTCAGATCTCAGGGACAGCAGGCATAGCCAAATAGCATAAAGTCCTTTAAGGCCAGCCACATCCTCCAGCCTTTCCGAGGGAATCCCGAGACGTTCTCAGGCCAGATGGGATATTTAAACCCTCCAGCATGTCTTGAGTCAGCCTCCTCAACTGAAACTTCCTGAATCATCTTACAGACAGAAACTTGTTAAGTCCAGATATATAACAGAAATCTCATAAACTGTCTAGATTGATATAGTCAAAATGTTTTATCAATGTCCACTTATCGTTAAGAAATTATGTTTTAGGTTGTCATGTTCAAAGTTGTTTGATCCCAGTGAGCTCCATGAAGTGAGGAAGCTTGATACAGAGAAAGTAGTATTATATAATTGTATTGTCGCATCCCTTTATACACAGTATATTGTTCCAGCCAGTTTGATCAGTCTAGCTCTGTTGCTGAACTCTTCTCAGTGCCCTTCTCTCCTCTCTTGCAGGTGATGCCATAGCCCAGCTGACAGATGTGGGAGATGGACGTGTCACGGTGTTCAGTGATAGGACAGGGATGGTGAAGGCTGCCCGCTTGCTCCTCTCTTCAGTCACCAAAGTCCTTGTCCTGGCTGACCGCATCGTCATCAAACAGATAATCACATCACGCAACAAGGTGAGATGTGCATATGTGTGATTTCACACAACTTTTTTAGGATATGCAAACGCTCTGTTGCTTAGGTCTCTCTTGCACATGCACACAAACCCAGGGATGCATGCATGTGGACGTTGGTGTGTGCGCGCACACACACACACACACACACACACACACACACACACACACACACACACACACACACACACAGGGATCCATAAACACATACATTCACACACACCTAAGCAAACTCAATCTTGAGGCCTTTATTTACAAATAGATAAGCACTGGCTCTCTCAAGGAGTTGGCTACTCTGGAGGTAATTGGAGGGAAGTTGGACATTTAGCGATAACATAAAAACACAGAGCAAGAGACTCTCTGTCTCACTCTTACCTGGCTATGCTCTTAGCCAGACAGTGTGATATGAATGTAGCCGCAGACAGAGCCAAGAATGGAACCGGGGGCCTAATCATGACTGGTTAGCCTTGTTTGGAGAGACAGACGACAGCCCCCTGTTCTCCATTACTGGCAAACACAATTACATGTCTTCCTCCTCCTTATCTGTCGTGGATAAAAGCTGCTGCGTCGGCACAGCCAGCTAGCCTACCCTCGGCAGCTAAATTAGCAGCTACTGTACATAGACTACTTAACTTAACTAAAATGCAGGTTAGGAAATACTTATACTGCTGGTTTCATTTTAGGTTATCATTGATATAATTACATCACATTGAGACATTAATACTACATAAGTAACACATTTTTTTTTTTTTTCAAACATTCAAAAGATTTACAGTCCAATAACTTTTATTCTTGTTTCTGTTGTAACGTGAGGCTTCACTCGTGGGATATAAACATGATATTCTCTGCTGCTTTTGCACTTCTGCACTGTACTACTCTGATCTTTACACTCCTCTTAGGTCCTGGTCACGCTCGACCATCTGGAAAGAGTCAGCACCTTCCAGGAATTTGTTCAAATTTTCAGCCAGTTTGGCAACGAGATGGTGGAGTTTGCCCACCTCACTGGAGACAGACAGAATGTGAGTAGCATGTGAAGAAAACAACTCTCTTGCCCCCAATTTTCACCGGATGCATAACGGTTGCGGATCCACTCCGTAACGACTACAGAGTCATTAGGTTTCCATTAAAGTCAACGTGTGTATTTCCACAGACCGCGGAACGGCTGTGTCCCAACTTCCTCCCAGTTCCGGCGATCCGCAGCCCTCCAGAGTAGATACGCGGAGCTTATATTTTTGCCGGAGAGCTCCGCTGCAATTCAGCACATGGCTGGCATTTCGGAACAGGAGGTCGAGCACAGAAACAAAAAAAAACATCTTGTTAAAAACATTTAACAGACCGTGCTCACGGCGGATCATACTTCCCTACACTACACCTTGAAAACACAGCACAGAGTTGTTTCCTCTATACTCCTCTGGATGGAAACAAACTGTTGTTGGATTTGTTGTTCTATTCTAAATACATTTTCGGAAACTCGCGGGTCCTCGAGACTTCAGCTGTCAGTCATGGCCGCAGCCGTTCGGCAACAAATCCGGACCTGATGGGTGTTGAAAGACGGCGGAGCACAGAGCCGCCACGCAGCGGAGCCAATCCACAGCCGTTTGAATCATCCATTGGAAATCGGGAGTTAAAGTTTTAAGGTTGTCAAAACCATCAGCACGCTATTACATTCTTTCAATAAATGAAATGCAAATGTGGTCTAAAATTTAAATATATTTTGGTTTAACATGCAGTAATTTGCCTCTTGAATTCTGCAACACTGGGCACATTTAGTTTATTCATGCAGATGTTATCTTCTAACAATCTGTGTTTTTCTAAACGTGGTATTCTGAATGTTAAACAGATGGTGAATTTGAACTGTGAATCCTGCAGCACATACACTATGAATGTGCAGGCAAACAGAACAAATCAATAATTCAGGCCTCAAATATTTATTCTTCCCAAAAAAATCAAACGATGAATTAATAAGGCTACTTCAGGCTTCTCTTATTTATACAAATATTTCTTTCTGTATCTATTGTATCATTTTTCCAGTCCAAGTCTCAATCCCTACAAAAACTGGCAGGGCACGATTCAATTTCTAATTAAAGCATTCTCTCTGAAATATATCAGCTTAAGAGTTTGGCAAATTTGCAAAACAAAACTTTTGCTTAAAGCTTTAGAAAAACAGTCCTAACTTTGCTCTGTTGAAGACAGCTAATCCTTCTTTGATGCATATGTTGAGCTTCGGCAGCTAAAGCGCTTTGCCTGCAGAAGATGATGTAAAGTGCACTGGCTGCAATATCTTGAAAGAGAGAGAGGATCGACCATCCCACTTTCTCAATTTCTATACGGCACGTTTTTTGACACACACGTCATGTCTCTCCGCTACGCAGCTAATGCTCCATTACCTCATTTTTTTATCTTTTTTTGGTGCCATATACACGCCTACTCACGCGCATGAACACACATGCACACAGCCCTTTAATAAATCTACCATCTTTGTCTATTGAAGCCAGACAAGCATACAAAAATAATGACAGATACATATAATCTTTGTAATCTACGGTGAAGTAATGGTAGAGGAGTTGATTCAGCTGCCTTTTCTAAATCCTCAAATGCCTAATTCAATCTGTCTATTTCTGTTTGGAAAACATAGAGGGGGGTGCAGCAGGTTATACATGCTTCATCTTCTTTCCTATTGTAATAGCATCTATTTTTATTAGGAGACAGTTAACGTGTGTGTGTGTGTGTGTGTGTGTAAACTTGGAGAGGAATCTTTGTCACGTGTCACATTTACATGTCCCTTCATACTAGCATGAAAGAGATTTGTTGCATACGTTTGATGTGTGTTTTGTGTCTGTGTGTAGGACTTAAAGGATGAGAAGAAGAAAGCACGGATGGCAGCAGCCAGAGCAGTGCTGGAGAAATGCACCATGATGCTCCTCACAGCCTCCAAGGTAAACAAAGGACCTTTGGCCAAGGGTCATGGATTATTTGGAGCTTAAACATGTCAGGCCTTCTCAACTTAATTTAATTTCAAGGCTTCTCAAATGCTGCGATCAATGTTTATGCTCAAAGCTCAAAGTCATATAATCATAATCATAAAAACACCAAAGAGAGTGAATAATCGTTGTTGTAAAATATGAAAAGGGTAAAAGTTGAAAAGACTAGATGAGGGCACGAGCTTTGACATTTCTCATCATATTCCTTCCAAAGACTTGCCTGAGGCACCCAGATTGCGAGTCAGCGCGGATCAACAAGGACGCTGTGTTCCACCGGATGCGCTGTGCCCTGGAGCAGGTCATCGAGATAGTCACAGAGGCACGGAGCTGTGGGGAGAACAAGATCCTTCCTGCCAGCATCTATAACGGCATCAAGGACTTCAAGGTAGGGCCAGAAGTTGGACTTAGTGAAGGTGTCTGGGAAGTTAAGTCATGATCCTCTTGTGGGCGAAGCATCATGCTGAACAAGTTTTTTTTTGTATATTTTTTATTTTTTTAGCTGTTTAAGCACTTTGATCAAAAGAGGCAGTAACAATCTATTAAATATTAATAAGAAAGACCATGGTTTTAAACAGAATGTCGATTTGTGGTTGCAGCATTTAGCATTCACTCTGTTTGTTGCATAAGCTTTAAATGTAACTCATGTATCTATTTTATGATTTGGTTAATATTGTTGTGTGAATCACCATAAACCTATATCCCTATGACTAATCTTTTCCTGCCACCTTGTGCAGTGGAAAATGAAAGAAAACCAACAACAGAACATGTTTTGAAGGGGTCTTTTTCATGAAGATTAAAGAAGAAGAAAGTATTTTAATGAAAGGGCCCGGAGATGTGTATTTCTTTTAATAAATGGCTTCATAGCTCTTAATGGCAGAGTTGAACTAAAAGCTTATGTAAACCTGTCATCTGAGGACATATTAAATAGGGGGGAAAAAGGCATTAGCTTTTATGTTTGTGTATTTGAGATGCTGTTTGATGGCCCAAGGTGACTCTTGCGCATCACACAATCCTTGTTATTTAATGATGAGTTCAAGTGCATTATGCTGATGCGATAATAAGTTGTGTTTTCCCACAGGACATTGGTTAGTAAAAATCTTGTGTGTTCCCACCTCAATCTTTAAAACAATCTTTCAACTCATTCCTAATTCCCAACCCTCCTCCCCTCCCCTCCCATCCCCTCTCCTACAGTCCAGTGTGGAGTGCCTGCGGGAGAACCTGTACTCCCTGTCCCCCCCGAACATGGGCAGCCAGCTGGAGGCACTGGTGGAACGGACAGAGGACTTCACTGATTCAGCCTACACTAGCCACGAGCAGCGGCAGGCCATCCTCGGTCTGTGCCAGCTGGCCCGGCAGGACACCCAGCAGCTGGTGAACGCCTGGGTTGAGGCGGTATGTTGGCATAAGCAGGCACACTCGCACAGATGCACATACACCTACAGGAATATTTATAAAAAAAACAAATGCTACCATAAAAGGAATAATAATAAATAGGTTATCTGTAAGTCACTTGTGCAAAACACTTATTCTAGCAAAGAAGAAGAGATGTTGGTTGGATTACTGTTAGTGTAAGAAATGAGGAGTTAATGAGGTTATAAACAAAATGTGATATTTAATATCTTGTTTCTGCCATTTTATATAGTACTAAGACATCCTCCTCGGGTCACTAGTCATTCTTTTTGCCTACTCAATTTCTTTTCATACATCATTTATGGAACAACAGAGCATAATAACCCACCTGAGTAACCAGCTGAGAGAGAAACATCACGTTGTGTTCCGTAGGTACAGTTCCGTGTCTTGCTGCCATTCAATAAAAAGTCTCCTACGCCTTTTGAAATTGATGGACTTTGGAGTCATTATGTTGCAGTTTCTCATTGTAAACTTTAAATCTAGACTCTGCAATTGAAGGCCGTCTGGAGAATTGAAAAGACCAGAACACTGCAATTTTTTTTATTTGTACAGAATGCGCGTGGATGTTTGTGGTATTGATTCTTGTTGTGGAACGTTTAATATAATGTATGGTTTTTATTTCAATTAGACTGATGGGTGTGAAAATATGATTGCATGTTGAAATGTCCACAATTTTGCATATTTAGAACATAATAGTTCCCAAATAATGTTGTGAACCCCCAAGTTAATTTTCCAATCCAGTCTTTTTCTGTCATACTTTTACAGATAATAACGTACATTTGTCTGTGTGGGCCTGTAAAACCATGTTGGGTCTCGTGTTTTATTCCCTTCTTCCTCTCTCCGTCTGACCGAAGCAGCAGTCTGTCCATGCCAAAGAAGCCACAGAGGACATGGAGGTGGCCATCCTGAAGACATGCCAGAGTGTCGGTGACCTCAGACGTGAGGTGAGCAGCAGTCTGTCTCTGCTCTGGCCGTCTGCCCTCTGAGTCTGAATAGATGTAGAGAGAGACACGGACATGACTGGAATGTCTCTCACTAAATGTTGTGCCTCCGTAGCTGGTTTCCCACTTTCCTTTTTCACATCCCTTTTCAGCTTCTCTCTGTCAACTCAACTATGTCATTGTGTCACCTCTGCTCTTCTTCTTTTTTCTTTGCCTCCTCAAAATCCACCCTCATGCATGCCTCTCACTCACTTTTCTTTTCCTTTTCTCCAGCCTCCATTACTCCCACCTCTTGTTATTCAATGTGATCTCTGATTCTTCCTCCAGCTCCATAAGGTGGCAGTCATTCGTGCCACTGACCTGCTCAAAGTTCACGGGGAGCAATTGCCTCTACGGGCTCTCAAAGCAGCAGGAGCCGAGGGAAACCTGGAGGCAATGGCTGAGTATTCGCGCAAGCTCACCGAGCAGAAGGAGCAGCTGGTAGAGGTAAGCGGATGCATGGAGGCTGGGAGAGGTTGATGGTAATGCCATCCAGTAGAGGTGTTCAACTCGTTTAAAAAATAAATACATGACTAACACCTGGTGAAGTTCAGATTTGACCTTTTTATATTAGTGCTAACACAGTCATAATTGCAGTGCTTACCAAACCAAATAAATATTTAACTCAATGTGGTAATTATATACCTCTTTCCCTTCTTATATGCTAAAGTGCTAGCTGCTCAATTAGAGGTACATCTAACAAAACGTATACAAAATGATGAGACCGGTTTTATCAAAACTCAGCTAGCATCGGATAATGTGCGTCGCGCATTATTCGTTCGGCAAGTAGAATAGACACCCTGCTTAGTTCTGTCACTGGATGCCGAGAAAGCGTGGGATAGGTTGGAATGGAACATCTTTGCGCTACTTTGGATACATTTCAGCTAGGTGCACAATTTATTATTAAGGTAAATATCTTAAATGCAAATCCCTTGGCAGTGGTCAACACTGAAACTTTTTGCTCTATCTAGTTTCCAGTGTCTAGGGGAACTCGTTAGGGATGCCCTCTTTCGCCGCTACTATTTCCCCTCTCCCTTAAACCACTCTAATATAAATCATCGGATATCATTGTATGCTAATATCTTTCTCTACTTAGGCAACATAGGTTTCTAAGTTCCAAAGTCAGCAATGATGCATTTAAATTATGTTACACCTCACACTCCCCTGCCCTTCCACATACCAATAGTCAAGAGTTTCAGGTATCTCGGGGTTGATATCTTCCCTTTGCCTTCTATTGCAGCAACATTTTTAAGGTATACGTACGCACACACACCCACAAACAAACACAAGCTAAATATTTATTTCCATCATGCTGAAACCACAAATAAAATGTGAAAAACATACATTTTTACAGGTTTGTGTAAATGTAAACCTGAAAAGAAATTACAATGCAGTGATAAGGTTACTGTATAAATCTCTAAATACATACTAATTCCTCCACTGAAACAAATAGGTATGATCACGTATGATTGTATCAAGGTAGTATTTAAAGCATATTTGAACATTATAACTTTAAAACCTCAAAAGCACCAATTAATTACCTTTTCCCCCTGGGTCTTTAGACATGTCGGCTGCTGTGCCATGTGTCGGGCACAGAGCCTCTGGAGATTACTTGTGTACATGCTGAGGAGACCTTTCATGTCATTGGTCCACAGGTAACTTTTTCTGTATGGATTTTCTTTTGTTAGTTTGACATTATAACCCACTGGCTGGAAGGGAGACCGGATTAGTCTAGAATAGTCTGGCTCAAAAGCTGATTGGACATTGCTGGGATAAAGCCTGACATCCGTACTGTGACGGATGTCTCTCACCTCTCCCTCTTTCAGCTATCGGGTCTTAGTGCCGCCCAGGACGGTTGTGATTGATTTAAAGAAATACAAACAAGCCAGAACATTTACCTCTATGTCGGAATAGATACTCAAGTGCTGACACTGCGCTGTGGAGATAGGACTGGCAATGTGAGTCTAGTCTAGAAAGACATAGAGGTTAACCTTAAAATCTGAGGCCCATTTCATTCTATTAAACACTTTTAATGCATGTCGGTAAACTTAAACCAGTCACACAGTGGTCTGGGAGTAAAATCCAACCTGAGAAATATTCCACTTGGATGCAGGGGGGAGGGAAAATAGATATGTTACCTCATGTCTCCTCTGTCTTCCTTCTCCATCTTAGAACATGCTATCCCAGATCTAATTGTGTTTGCTTTTGGAAAGCATTCATGCCAGTAATTATCCAGCAATGTAGAATGTTCCCATCCTGCGATGTGAATGTCAGGTCCCGCCATGACTCTGCAGTAATAAGTCCACCTCTGAGTTCAAAGGTCAACTAATCAATAATGCTGAAGTATTGGGTGGCGGTGATGATATGTCTCTGTGTCTGTCCAAAGTAATAGAGGGGTGGCCCAGAGGGTAATTGGCTATTAAATACTACACTGAAGCGGATGGGCATGGAGTGTCTTTGTCTGTCTGTGTCTGTCTGCGTGTCTTTTTGTTATATACCAAAGTTGTAAACCCAACTTTGTTGCCGATATCATAAACTGATACTTATTTTTCAAACATATTGCAAGCTTGAGCTCTGTTACACATTCAATGAGATGTGCTAAACTATAAGCATCAACCGTAATTCTTTTATTTTGTAAAATACAAGATCATTGATTAAGACTTAAACACCCGATGCTTAATTCTTTCGACCATATAAACATTAACTAAACTGGTGTAAACAAGCTTTAATCTAAGTTAATGTGTTTGGGGCTACTTTGATTTCTTCAGTGTATCTGATTACCGTAATTTATGTTGTGAAATTAAGTGGTATGATATAGTATAGTAAATTATAATTTTTTTTTTTGTTATTTAATTTACAGCCCTATTAGTGGTTATTGTTTATGTGTCACATTTAAGTTGCTTCCTTGGGGTTATTGTATTCCTAGGGGCCAGTTGGGAATATAACCGTATTGTGTGTAATGAGTGGAACAGTAGAACCAAGGCTCTGATGTGAAGCCCAAGTGAGGGAAGTCTGTGTTTTACTGTCTTGCCGTGTTGGTGTTGATTAAAGAAGGTTGTTCCAAGACAACTTTAGCCCACTTATTACCCCTCAGCCCAGAGAGAACATTAAAATAGACATAGTAATGACTAAGTTTAGTTTTTTGTTTTTTTTGTCCCTTTATTAACGTGCCATTCAAAAGGAATGTCAGCCTTCAATCTTGTGTTTAAATTGCAATGGTAGGACCCTTTGGTTAACCTTTAGGACAAGAGTGGCAGCTGATTAAAAGATTTACACCATGTTTTGTTCCGCTATCTTTTACTGTACTTGTAATTTCTTTTACAAAACAGCTTTATTTAAATATTACTTTTTACATGTCGCAACTCTTCACACTCGTGCTCAGATCATCTCGGCAGCCCAGACTCTGGCCCTCCATCCATCCAGTAAGATCGCCAAAGAGAACCTGGAGGTGTTCTGCGAGGCCTGGGAGTCGCAGCTCTGTGACATGGCCCTGCTACTGAGAGAGATCAACGACGTTTTTGAAGGCAGGCGAGGTACGTTTTTGTTCATTTAATGGATACTTGTGTGCATTTATGTGGTTCAACACATACATGAGCACAGAGTCTTTCAGGAAGAGTGAGAAGCAGAAGTGAATACAGGCTAAATGTGATTTTAATGACCTTTTATCCTGAAAGAATGAAAGCCTCTGAAAAGACTTTGGTGAATCATTTTGCCCCTGAACACTTCAACAGCTTTAATGAAATTTAACGTTAAAGCAAGCAGCATGCAAGCGCATATCTTTAAAAAAATGAATCATCATAGACTGTGGGAAGCATTTTGTAAAAAGAATGTCAGTGCCATTGAACAAGCATGCATTTATTCCTCCTCTGTCCTCCCTCTCTCTTTATTATTGTGCCAGCTACCCAAAGTGTACAAGTCATGGCCGGAACATTACTGTTTGTATCTGAACAGCTGTGTCCCTGATGCTGTGAGACAATTTATTTTTATTATTATGCAGGGTATTGCTGCACTTTAGGCTCACTTGGCCACTTTGTTACTTTACCCATTTTTTTACATCTATGTATTTTTTATATTTCTCTACCGTCATATTTTTAACTGTGTATGTTTGGTTTTATTACCCGCACTGGGACCTGAGTTCTCCTTCTTTTTTGTATGGCATGTTCTGGAATGACAATAAATATCCTGACAGCCCTGTGTGACTGCATCTTCTTCTATACTATTTATCCATTTACACACCGATCTGTGTTTGTATCAACCCTGCGCTTTCACACACATTAAGCCTGAGAAATCTCAAACACAGGAAAGATGTTTTGGCATATTTCCAGGATGTGGTTGCCCCTTAAGAATGGGACTTTCACATAAAACCCAGTAAACATTTTGAAGTGCAGCTCAGCGGATTGAAAGGATCCATCCATCAAACATGTATTCTCCTGAAGCCAAAATGCTGTGTTGAAGTGTTATGTTGACACAGTGGAGAGATTTGCTTTTATTATTTTGTCTTAATCTTCCTCCTTGAACATGACAGTAGAGTTTATCGTCCCTGTAGTCAATTGAAACAAACTGAGCTCATGTTTATGATGAAAGATAAAAATGTGTCAAGGTTGGACTTGGATAAAAGCATAACAATTTCAGCACCACAATTACTGAATAACCATAATTGTAACCTTGACAGTCATTCAAAAAGAACAAAATCTAATATTATTTGCTATTGTTTTTTTTACTTGTTCCCTTCTGTTAATTATAACCATAATTGTCTTCTCCTAGGAGATAAAAGACCCTATTTATCACTTCCCAGACCCGGGGTGAGTGTCACACCATCCATCCTGATCAATATTCCAATGATCTAATGGTTTGTAATCCTCTGATTAAAGCCACCCTCTTTTCCCACAGAAACACTCGGCTAACTTGAAGACTGCCAAGGCTGTCAAGTTGGATGCAGAGGTAGCATACAGCATAAACTCCTTTGGCTTTCACAGCATAAAACATCACAACACATCCTGTACCCTGTTTTAACAGCAGTATATTCATCTCCAGGAAACTTTGTGTCACTTGCTTGCAGAATTGATGGTGTTCGCATGCTAATGGTGTTCGCATGCTAATGGTGTGCAATTTTGCCAGGCTGGCAGTTTCTCACATGCTGTACCACCACAGGAAGCAGTATTCTGCTTATTATAGAACTTTTTATGGTGTTAACGAATACAAATGATCAAATGCAAATAACCCTATTAGCTAAGATAAGTTTTTAAAATGACATCCATCATCTCAAGTCTTTCCCACGTAGAATTACTTAGAGTGTGTTTCTGTGTACATGCAGGAGCAGACAAGCATGGCCAAGCTGGGTCTGGAGCTCCGTCTGCTGTCGTCGGACGTGGACACAGAGGTGGAGAAATGGGAAGAGCAGGAACACGACATTGTCCGACAGAGCCAGAGCCTGGCCAGTATGGCCTACAACATGTACCTGTTCACCAGGTGACCAAACAGCACCACACATTACACAAATATGCACATACTGCGATTGAACCGTTATATTCATTTCAGGACGCAGTATTGTAAAGCCTGTTAAGCATCCACAGGAATCTCTTTAGAGGCTTACTGTTATCAAGATTCTCGATCCCCAAGCTATCGATAGTTGATGTGACTCATTCTGTCAATAAAATCATTGCAATCCATCCAAGTCACTGTTTTTGATTTCTGAGGATGTATTTTATCCTCATCCATCTCTCATTTTTGTTTCTGTTTCCCATATTGATTCCCCAGAGGAGAGGGGCTGCTGAAAACAACAATAGATCTTTTTCATCAAGCTGAGGTATGTGCGTCCATATCGGCTATTCTCTTTTTCGTTTCACCTTCTGTACTTTTTTTCCTCCTGTTTAATCAAAATTGCAAATGCATCTGTTATTTCATTAACAATAAGACACAATGGGACTGGCAGATCAATAGTTTAATAAATGCGAACATCCCTACAGTCACTTTCCTCTCGCATCTGATAGGGCATAACAAGTAGAACTTACCATTATGATGAAAATATAATGCTGTGGGTTCCTGGCCACGTCGGACAAACCATGTTGCATGGAGGAGTGAATCTTTTGAATTGGGATCATTAGCAATAAAGTGCAGTTATTTGTAGAATCAGGGCCGAAAATGTCAGCCAGGATTTATTACATTTGGGGCGAGCGAGGGAGATGAGAGAGGAAGAGGAAGGAGAGGGGAAAGTGACAGGAAGGCATGCTGATAAGCATGGTCTAGGAAAAAGTAAAATCTTGTAATTATTTACCAACTGTCTGTTTTTTACAATTGCATGGCTTCCTGGTAGAAGTTAAAATAATTATAGTTTTTGCCTTTATTTGTTGGTGTTTTGATATTTGTTTTTTTTCTGACTCATTGTTAAGGTTTTTTCTGAAGAGGGGCTACAGCTGTGCTCATCTCTACGCACTTTTTCCACTCAGGTATATACCAATGCAATGAACACCCACACACACACACACACACACACACACACGCACACGCACACGCACACGCACAGGCACCTGGGACCCCACCCACGTTACGCCTCTCACACACATTGACACCCATATCACCCAATCTGGCATGACACGGTGCCAGGTCTGTCTTATAAATCACACAGCGAGAGCAGGAAATAGGCTGTCACACACTTTTCCCATCCTCCTTTCCTCTCCGAGTTGAGATCCAACACACAAACGAAGCCTCAGTGCTTTCCTTCCTCTTGCCCTCCACTAGCTCCTTCCCCAGGTCCTCCAAGTGTAATTAAATGGCTGATTTTGACAACTGTTATTTTTGTCACCACTGCATCAGTGGTATGTTTGTGCACATGTGCATGTGTGCAGAGGATGAGGGTGGAGGAGTTTACTGCGACCGCCCAGGAGTAATTCATAATCAGGAGGCCTGGCTCTTCAACTTGCCTCATGCTTTCATATTAATTACATCAAACAAAGTCGTGCTAATGGAGTCCCTCTGTCTCACCCTCCACTCCCATAGTTCTTTGGCACCAAATGCACTTGTAAAACACCTGCATTGCCCTCATTGAAATTGTGATTATTACATTGAAATTATGCAAATTAATTGTAATTGAGGTCCAAGAGGTTTTATGTACTTTGTGTCAGTCATGAGTAGTGCTGTGCTGAAAAGAAAAGAGCTTGTGTTTTTAGGTTGCTGGTGGCATGTAAGTAAAGTAGATTGATGGCCCCCGTGACTAAGATTGAGGGATTAACCCAGCTGGATAACAGATTTAATCAGTAGATCATGACCTGGCTGTTGCTGATGGATTACATCAAGCTACAATAAATTTAAATTCATTTCAACCTCCTTTTTTGGCTTTTTGTGATGCTTGATATGTGTTTGAACAAGAGCATTGTAAATCCCGTCCAGTACATCTATCAATGTCTTTACATTTTAACTCTGTCTCCCTGGATGATATCATCATAAACCTTCTCTGCTGCCCTGAAAGACATCTCTCCCTCTCTCTGTCTTTCTCTCTGTTCCAGCTGGTTGATGAGGAAAAGTCTGTGATGATGACAGAGATGGAGAAACTGTTGGCATTATGCCAAAAGCTGCAGATGGGGGCCAAGACTCCTGTACAGGGGAAGACTGCCACCTTCCAGAAGGTACTCACACTACGCTTGTGTGTCTGTCTTTTTGTGTCTTTGTGGTTACACTTTTTTATTAAAGAATATGAATTATTTATGCCTTAAATCTGTTTTATTTAGTAGACATCAAATTAGTAACATCACAAAGCTTGGGCACAACAGATATACTGTAGTTGTTTTTCTTAAAGGGATAATAAAACTACAAAAAGCATCAAAACTACATCACTAACAGCAGACGGGCATCAGTGAAGCACTTAACACGCAATAGAGCGCAACTAACTGCGTTACTTCATTATTGGCTACGGCATACTAGTATTCTGAAAGTAACACCATTATCATACACAGGGCGCTAGATTAATGAATGTCTGTGAGGAATTAATGAGCAACTTGAGTTGCCTTAGGTCACCTTGTAATAAAGGCGAAGGTTGAAATCAAAAGGACAGAATGAAGAATAGTGTGTTCTCTGCTGATTAATGAGCATCTCTTTGGTATGTATTGGCTCCCATCTCCCTGTCTCTCCATCCCGATTTTCACTTTGTCATTCTTTACTAATGGGCGAGCATGTGTCTGCCAGGGTTCGGTAGAGCACTGATTACAAAATGTTTGTGTGTGTCTGCTGGGTGGAAGTGTTTGTATTCTCTTGTGCATTTGTATCCATGCTACCCTTTGTAAACTAATTTGATTTCTTTCCCTCTAGGTGGAATCATCCATTCAGACAACCAGAGGTGTCCTGACTGTGGTCCTCTCCCTCCTTTCATTCTGCAACAAGCTGAAGAAAAAGGTGATTAAACGGGACTCGTTACTGACTGGCTGGCACATGTCTTTGGCTTTGCAAGCTACATGGATATCTACCAATGCAATAGTTTTTATTTTACCACTTAGGGGCAGAGAAAACAAGTTTTGAACATAACATGGACATATTCATTATATTAGCTTATTATATAAAAGCATATTTATTTTAAAAGACAAATATTTCTGCTTATTCTTCATATATAAAATAGCATAAAACCAGATTAAAGAAATAAAACAGAGATCAAAACTTTCGATTGACGCAAGCTAATGATTTTTCATTATATTTCATTCTTTCCATCCTTCTCCTCGCTGTTGCAGCACAATCCAGAGAGGAGTAGCCTGGGTTCCCCGCGGGACTGGAAAGAGAGGCAAGACGCGCCAACACCCGTCAAAGAGGAGGGAGCTCTCAACAGCAAGAACAGCAACGGCTTTGGTGTCAAATCCTTGGAGCAGCACGTGGCCGGTCTCAACCTCCTGGAGAACATGTAAAATCCAGAAAATACTTCCCTTTCCTCATCCTCAAGCACCCACCAGAAAGTGGGCTAGAGCTCTTTGGTCAAGATGGTTGCCTCAGGTCCGTCAAAGTTTGTATTTGCTGTCTGAATGATGGTTTACAAAGGAAAAAGCTGATCCAAGCTTTCTGTGCCCAGGGGCAGTTTTAACCCAGGGTAGCTTGTTACCTGAAGCACCCGTTCCCCCCCAGCCCACAAGATGGAGACAATCAGCCAACACTATGAGTTTGCCATTTTTAGAAAACAAGAGGGGCCGGACACATGCCTGATTTTGGAGTCACGTTAACCATGTCTCTGAATACTGAGTTGACAAACTGATCGGAAATCAAGAAAGAACTCCTCTTAATGCTCAGCCATACATCTGTCTCCCCTATGTGCCGCTTTGTAACTAGCTTTTTTGCTTTTTGATGTACTGTATACCGTGTACATGTTGCACGTTAGCCAAATGGAGGGTGAAAAATAAAGTTAAACGGCAGCAAACCCACCACGCATGATGCCTTCATCACCAAACCCTTGTTTGAGTCTCTTATGTATCATAGGCTTGTAATGTTAACAGTGTAATATTAGACATAGTGGTACATCTAGTTCTTGATCAATGGCATTGTACTCATCACTTGGATAAATAAGTATTTAAAAAGCCAACCACTCCATATGAGGAATGACTACCTTCCATACAGTTTGCCATGTAATCCTAGTAACAAAATCCCAATTTAACGCCAAATATGATTGTCTTCATGACTACGCTGTGATCTTCAGCTTGCTTCTAGTGTGAAATATAAAGCTCTTACACCTCCAGTGTACATCACTGGAGACTTAAATTTATTTAGGCCTTGTTTTTCCAAAACGTCAATTGATGAACAGAGTTTATCACTAAGATGCTTTTGGGATGTCAGGACCTTGCTTTATGCTGGCCTGTTAATAAATAGTATTGTATGTATAGTACCTCATAATATAAATGAAATAATTCTGAATTTACACCCGTGTCAAATGGAGCCTTGAAGTGTACTTCTTACGAAGACTATCATTGTGAAGCTGCCTTTTAGGCCAATATGTATTAATTGATATATATAATGTGGTACTTGAAGAATATATATAGACATATACTAAGGTCATGACTTTGGTACTAGGTGAGGGTGTGATAACGACAGATGAATAACATACGTTAAGCTTTAGAGATGCTTTTTTACAGTGTGAAAGCAGCCAAGGATGCTGGGTATTGTAGTGGCACTACAGATGTGACAAAATCACAGATCTAGTTTTGGATCATCTATTCTTTTGAATGAAAATTGAAAGATTAATAAACATGACAAAAAAATAAAACTATTTTTCTTAAACCACTGTTGATTGTTTATTGACATTCTAGAAAAATAATACAAACTGAATATTAGTTGGGGGTATAAACAAGTAATTTGGCATGCTTTCCCCTATTTTCTCCTTTTTCAAATTAGAAAAAAAAAAGAACTCGAACAGAGTGCTTCTTTAAACTCATCAATTTTTTGAAACAATGAAAAACGATGTATAATCATAGTCACAGTGCACAGCTTGCATTATATGCAATAGTCCCTTTAAAGTGACCACACGTTAAGTGTTACTTTCCAGGATTACGTCCTCAGTCTTCACCCAACCTGGGGGGAGTGGCAGAACAGTTTTGACTTCTGGCATAAACCGGGAGCTCTCGTCATGATGGTTGAGATTGGGCAACACTACGTTTGGAGACGACACTCTCGAACTCCTCTCTGCTCAGAAGATTCTCTGTTATGCTCTTGCTCTCCTCAAACTTTGGCAGGATGACAGCGATGTAGCCTTCAGTGAATGGCTGTTCAGATTGTACAGACAAAGCACTATTAAAATATTGTTTTGACAAGATAAGGTGAAACTTCAATGGTTGTGGAAGAGAAACTGAAACAGTCAGTCAAATGACAGACAAAAACATATTTGCCCATGTAAATCAAGAAGGCATTTCATTAATAGAAAATTCAATTCATAGAAGTACAAACAAATGTATCCAAATATGCACATGATAATGGTAACATTACAGGGTAAAAATATACATTTACCTTTTCCAGCAAGAGAGTAGGTGTTTCTAAAATACTCTCATTGACCTCGAGAAGACGGCCCCGGATGCAGCTAAAAAGATTATAGATTTGGGTGAATGATCATGCCGTACTAACCTGTGGAATCCATGCCTAGAAAAACTAGTATCTCACCTGTATATTGTGTATTCAGTTTCATCCATGCATGTTATCCTACACAAAGGTGCAAAATCAGTAACAAACTGACCGCCCTATAATTGGAAAAAAAAATGATTTAGTGCAAGTACAAATGTATGCACATAATCCACAATCATCTGTAGCTTTATGATTTATGAATTTACCCGCTTGGACTTCCCAGACACTTTATTGTTCAGCCGACTGCAGCAGTTACTGATCTGGTAATTAATGCTTTTGATTGCCCGTCCATTCTGAAGAACCGGGTGAGTCTCTGCTAACGTGACAACGCATAGTCTGCAGAGAACAAACAAAATCATGCATGTAGGTCTTAGTCACTTCCATTGAGTGTAATAGAGGTAAATTTAAGATGCACATTTCTGGAATATCAAACTTAACATATTCAAATTGGGCACAGGAAATAGAAAAATAAGAAACCCATGTTTTAAAATGCAATCAACTTTCCTGTAATGATATTTTTTTGTGAGGCTTATACTTGTATTGAAGTTGTACTTTGTGTTTTATTGGTTTACATTTAATATTTTAATTTGTAAATATTGCTGTAACGTTATATTGTACTACTAAAAGCCTCTGCACCTATAGATGCAAGACAAAGCAACTCAACAAAACCAAATGTACGCAGTGCGTACGTGTCTATATTATTAGTCAGTCAGCATATACTTAATTACCTTTTATAATAATTACTTTGTTTTTTAATTTCCACCACCTGGTGTAGATTTCACTGTTTAACGCTCCCCACCATACCTCTCTTAACGTTACCTGTTTGAATGCTGCAGGATGCAGTGGTCCTCACACGGTTTCCCCTTCATATCTAAATAAAACAGACATTTGAACTGAATGCATTATCCTGGGTAATTATGTCAATGTTTAGTGCTCTCTCACCCCTTAAGGTCTAAAGCTTAACTAGCGTTAGCTGAATTAGCCCCCGGACAGCTAACATAACATAAGACACATTTAGGTGACGTTTTATTTACCGGCTCTGAACCATCGTGTGTAATAGCGGTCGATAACTGACGGCGCAGTCGCTTCTGTGTCTTTCTGCTCCACGCAGTCCATCAAAAGTGTTCACAACACAAGTTGCAATATTAATACTTAATTTACAGCAAAGTTGGTTAGCTACGACTGCTTTGCGTGACGGACATTTAATGGTGTGACAACAGACGGTACGTCCCTCGAAAAATTCCGAAAGTTTTAGTTTACCAGGACCGTTCCGGAGATTATTTTTCGCTTGCGGGCGGTTGTAGAGGTGAATTTGACTTTAGAAAAATGCAATACATCAAAGAAAATGTTCCTTTTGTACAATGATGAACTATAAATTATACGAATATTTTCGAAAATGTCATACAGATGCATAGGAGAACAACCGGGCATCTGTTGTGGTAAGAGTAATTCTATTTTCTCTGGACAGGTAAGCAAATATTTTCTAAGATTGGCTTTGATTGTTAGCGTTGTAGCTGAAGCATTTCTTGCCCTGCCTTTTTCAAGTTTCGCAGTGATAGATATTGTCACTTTACACTGCATCCGGACTCCAGAGATTTAGGGGTCCGAGACCTCACTCAAAATGTTTATTTCAACATTAACAATATCATCAACTGAAATAACAAGGTCCTTAAGGCTTCCCCTGCATTATTATTTGGCTGGTAACGTCTCTTGTCTTGTAGAGCAGTGGATCCCAAACTTTTCCATAAGGTCACCTAAACTCACACAAATTAGACCACAGACCCCAATTTGATAAGATATGGACCCTGAGTCCCCCACCTTATGTGGTGTATTTTTAGTATTTAATTATATAAAGTGAAAACCATGACCACAATAGCCATTGTGTTACAGATGGAATTAAAGTGAAAATAAGTGTTTCCCCTTTTTGCCCTTGACCCCCTGGAACCACCCCATGGAGCCCTGGGGGGGCCTGGACCTCACTTTGGGAACCACTGTTGTACAAAGGCCCTGTGTTGAAATGTAACCAAACAAATTTAAACAAATGACCACACATAAAGTCAATAATATTGTTTAACATTTTTTTAGGTCCCTGTAGCAGGGTCAATATACTTATTGCTAATGTGAGAGCAGTTATTCCATATTGCTCACTAGATGGCAGACTGCTGCTAACAACTGCAGTGATTTACCTCTACACATGCAAAGGACATCAAAGTTGATTAAAATGCAAATCCTCTGCATCTCCATATATTCCTTATATCCATATAACTAAACTAACATATCCAGCTAAACATCTTCACATCTAATTATGCATTTGTTTATATGTAATCCAGTTAAACAATATAATATAGTCGTTAGATGCCTTCTCACACAGTCTTTGATCAACTGCTTATTTTTCATACTTTGAACTACATGTAATTTTTTTCACTTGGCTCTAATGATTCTCACATATACCATATATATATATATATATAGTAAGTTGAGTCTGCAGCCAAGTGGATTATGTAATATAGAGGTCTGAGAGAGAATGAAGGACTGTTCTCCTCCCTGGACCTGTGAAATAGCCCCTCTCTGACCCAGACCATCACATACCAGACATATCTGGCTCCATTTTTCACAATGTGGACAATGCTTAGGGAAAAATATTTCAGGGATTGGCATCGGCACGAGAAAGATTAAGTAATGATGTCTTCATCTTGGTCGCAAAAGGAAAGAGAGCGCTAAAGCAAGAGAGCCTTGGCTGTTATTTGGGGGCACAATGAGTTTTCCTTGACTCTACTCACCACTACCAGGACTCGGAAAGTTTTGCTGTCAAGACCCATCGTAATGACTATTTCCATTACTCCTCCGCCTGTGGTAGGCCGGGGTCTGCAATTAATTCAGAAATGAAACAGAAAACCATTGTGGAAACAGTGGACACAAATGTCCCATAGATAGCGATCTCGCACAAGACATTTCCAATAACCAAGGCCATCTTCAATATGAATCAGCAACTTTACCTGTGATCTTTTTTTTTCCACAAATTTCTAACAGCAAGGTATACAGCTGCTGCTATTTGAGCAACACGTAGATGCTGGATACCTAAAGTCAGGATTTGTCAGTAAGTTTTCAGTCAGAATAGATTCTGACAAAGTTCATGAGGACATTTCACAATTTCTTATTTGAAATTCTTTGTGAGAGAAAAATGGGCCTGGTATGTCCCGGTGACCTCCATGGATGTTGGTATTTGCAAGAGTGTGCTTGCATCTGTGTTTATCGGTCTGTTCATTGCCTTACATGTATCTGTCAGCCTGTGTACATTCCCAAGCCTTTGAAACATTGCTCCCACTCTTCAAGACTCAACTTCGAGGTTCACTGGCTGGCTGTCAGACAGGCATCTCGAGTGACTCCAGCTGCACAGTGTCTGTGTGTGTGTGTGTGTGTGTGTGTGTGTGTGTGTGTGTGTCTGTGAGAGAGAGAGAGAAAGAGAGAGAGAGAGCGAGATAGAGAGAGTGTGAGTGTGAGTGTGTCTGTGAGAGAGAGAGAGAGAGAGAGAGTGTGAGTGAGCGTGTGAGTATGAGTGTGAGTGAGTGAGTGAGAGTGAGTGAGTGTGAGTGTGAGTGTGAGTGAGTGTGAGTGTGAGTGTGTCTGTGAGAGAGAGAGAGAGAGTGTGTGGGAGTGTGAGTGTGAGTGTATGTGTGAGTGTGAGTGTGAGTGTGTCTGTGTGTGTGTGTGTGTGTTGCTAGCGTAGCTCCACGTCAGCTATACTGCTACTGCTAGCTAGCAGCCTGTCTTCTTTGGCCAGCTGTTTGTCTGTTTGGCTCCAGCAGTCTCTCCCTCCACATGGAAGTAGTCCAACATCTTTCCACATAGTGCCAGAGGAGAGCCTGATAAGGGAAGAGAGAAGCTCTAACCAAGAGGAGGGATGCCTGCGTGGCTTGGAGAAAACTATTTGTTTATTTTTATTATTAGGACATTACTTATCCTCAATCAAGGATTTCCTGGTTTGTGGCACACAGTCTGCAGAGTTTTAAGGCAGAGAGACGGATGCAATGTTTCTGTAATTTAATGCAGATAAAGTAAATAATTGTGAGAAAGAGGCTTTCTTAATCTTAAATTGTCAAGCTTCCAGTACCACTTTCAGCAATTAATCATTTAGGTGGGGGATTGCATGCAATTCGGGCTCCCCCATAGTATGTCATCGGTGGATACATGTCTAGTAAAATGGAGAGAGGTACGCTGCAGTTTGAAATGCTGCCTGTCTTTTTCCTGGAAAGCATTAAGGCACACACACAAAAACACACCTGCATTTGCCATTCAACAGATTGAGTCATACGCTGCCAACAGGCACCTTCCAAACCTTCTTGATACACTAAAGTGGGTTTCAATGAGAGAACTGTAATTTCAGGATAACGATTTTGAAGGACTGTCAAAATGTGCTTTTGTGTCACAGGGCAAGAATTACATTTTAGTGAGAGTGTGGTTAATGCCCCGGTGGACTGTTCAACATACAGTTTAGATGGGAAATCATGAATTTATCTGTCAGCTCTCATGCAACAGCACATAAACCCTATAGCTCCTGACCGCTGCTGTAAATCTGGTGCTCATAGGTCCTGTAAGCTTTATAAATGGCATGTCTGCAGAGGAGCTGTATCACTCTGATCAGCTGGTCCCATGTCAAGCTACTATTAGCTTTCTCTGTGGTAATCAGCAGCCAAAGGTGTAATCAGTTATGTCAGAGCATCTCTGTTACTTCTGGCTTCTCTCCAAAGGCAGCGATGCCTGAAGTTATGAAAATATATATTGTTGTGCGTGCATATGTGTGTGTGTGTGGCGTGTGTGTGTGCGTGCATGTGTGTCAGTCAACTTACGATTGGCTGTAGAAACATTTCATCACAGAAGGGGTGAATTGTGCACCCTCCCTTAAAGTGAAAACAAATTATAAATGAAATCCAACTGAAAAGATCAGACTCAATGTTGATCACAACATTGAGCCTTGCTTATTTATTACCAGTGGATTTATTGTTACCCTGAAAACAAGACTGATGTCGTTAACAGAAAAGCGTTATTTTTCCTTGAACTTTTTGCTACTTTGTTCTGCTGATGGGTTTGTAACACTGATACTAATTAATACAATTATAAATTAAAGATACATTACTTTGCATAAGCAACACAGTGATGGACATAACACATAAACGGAGCCAGTAAGGTATACATCTGCCTCTGGAAATATATAAAAAGACGTGTGTGTGTCTTCATTATGTGTGTAAAAGAAAGGGATTACAGGTCCCTGGCAGCAGAGCAGGACTCTCCTCTGATAGCCAAAATTCTCATATATCACTGTTGTGTTATGTGAAAACAGTACAACACAAAATGGTGGCCAAACAAGTCTCTCTCGGTTCATTTAACACACACTTAGAGAAGCAAGGTTTGAAGGTCAGAAGTGTGAGAACAAGGAAGTGGTCTGAACCTGCTTGTTTCAACTGCTGCCTGTCAGTTTGGGACACTGCACTCGTACTGCGTAAATGTAATCTGTGGTTGTTTTTTTTGTGATCAAATGTTTTTTTTATTTTCATTCTACAAATTAAGAAAAATCACAAACAAACCACAGGAAAAACACTGGAACATAAAAACGTGTCCCCGGGCCAAAACATACAGAGAGGAAAAGACGGGATACAAAAATAGTGCAACAGAAATATTGACGTCCACAGCTTGCAAATAATACATGCAGAAACAGACATACAAAAACACATATGTAATCTGTATTTTTATAAGATATAATAGTGTTTTGGAATCATTTTATGTCTAATCTGAATGACTACAAGTTAGTCGCAAAATGACCAGAGTGACTGGTCTAGCAGATCTGGTTACACCTATCACATATTATTTTCTGTGTTTAGTGCCACATACTTTACATCTTTTGCACATAGTTTAACTGGATGCCCATCCATCTTTACTGCCCTCCTTTCCACTTTCATGTCAATGTCTACAACGTGGTTCAGACTCATTGCCAATGCTAATTTGTTCACAGCTGTTATCCTGCTTGTCATCAGAGATGAATGGGTTTCAACAGGAGCTGAGGGCAGTGGAAAGAACATACACACTGCAAGGTAAGACGCCAAATCCTCATGCACACACAAGGAATAATTTACAGGTATTAAGAGGTTTCTGCTTTGGAATTGCTCCCACATGCTTTCTCTTGCCAAAGCCGTTAAATTTAACAAGACCTTTTAATGAGACACTGTAAGGGATATATGCATAGGCTATCTAAATGGGCTTATTGAGGTTTACCATCAATTTCTTATTAGAAAGTGCCTGAACAGTTCTTGTGCTACTTGATTGTAAGAAGCCACGTGGCGAAACATTTCAAAAAGCTTCTGTTGGAAAGTGAACTTCTCTCCGAGAAGAACTCTCCAGGGAAGCAGCAGGCAGGATGATCTGAGCTCTAGCTCAGCTGGCGTTTGAATGACAGCGGAGCCAGGTTGTTTCTTTTTATCCAAATATCCACCCTTCAACTACTTCCCAGAAAAAGTCATTTATGCCTCTGCCTGACAGAAGCGTTTCAGATCCAAAGGGTTGTTTTCTTCAAAAATATTCTCTCAGGTTTTCCCCATTGATATAGGCTTTTCCACTTCATTCCCACAATGTCCTTGTATTGTTCAACTTTATTATGGTCACTCACGTCTGCCTAATAAAGCAGCTGCGAGCAACAAAGTAAAAGTTTCCTTACGCAGAAATTGCAAAGGTCAAATCTGTGACACGTCAATGAGGCACACAAAGCACAGCATTGCACACTCTTGTTTTGTAGTGATTGTCACAATGTTTTCCTAGCCTATTTTTCCTTTAAACCTTTAGTTTATATTACATAATATTAAAAAACTCCCCCCTTCCGCAGCATCATGTACGAGAAATGGCATAAGGAATGAGAGCAGACACAGATTCCTAGCAGGTCACATAAGAACACTCCATTTCCTGGCAAAGATGTGGACATTTGGAGCTTTTCTTTGTAGAGTTTGGTTTTTGTTTGTTTCCCCCTGGCTCTCTGGACAGCCTTGGATATGGTTGTGTGTATTGGCTGAGGCCCCGTGTCCAGCATTAAAGGACATGTTCTCATATGTGTTGACAGTGCTCTTTGGGGGAGGTTATTTCACAGGTTTGGGGGATTTTGGCTTTTTCTCTGGGTCATTTTACCATCACTGTAATTTTTTACATTTGCAGACGTTTTTTGTGTTGCTTAGTAAAACGCCATAATTATATCCCTCAGTCTGCAGCCACCACATATGTGTCCATCTAGATAGAAATCTAGACTGATTGCTATTCGACACCTGCAGGAGGTGGTGACAGTGAAAGTTAGAGGGAAATGTCACATTTTGCAGCAAAATAAGCTGAATGCAACAACAGCTCATAGTGTGAAGTTTTGTTACAGGAAACACTCAATCTATATAGGATTTCCTGAAAACAGAGTAAAAGAGAAAGACAAATTTAAACTAATTCCTATTAGAGCTGGTCCCAAAAACCCCACAAGACAAGACATCTCCACAAGAATTTGCCACAGTTTCATGTGGTGAAGGCAACAATATGGAGTGGGAAAACAGCTGTTTTAATTAACAAGGGGGAAAGTACGGAATGCGTTTTTGATTGAGAAAAGCAAACATTTATCTGGATATTTTTGGGTCTCACCAGTGAGCGTCCAGTGCTGTAATGATGAAGTCATAGATTTGGATAGCTGGGCCTCAGGGTAGAAGGGAGGAAGTGGCGAGATTAGAAGAGACTGATTAACAGAAAACAGACAGGACAAATCAGAATCTCCCTCCATCTCTTAATTTCCTTTCACTTATCCCACTCTTCTCTTCATGCCTCAATCTTGGGCCTCAACTCTCCTTTCTCTTCTTGTTTACGTTCAGGGAAGGAAATAAGGACTGAGTGCATTGTTCGAGTGTTTTCCTTGGTGCTTACATCGACTGTAACATCAAACAACATTGACATGGAGATCAAGGGACTCGACTTGGAATCTGTTTCGTCTCATTATAAAGTCATCTTCAACCATGGGGTTTTCGTGTAAGACAACATGCGCTGTGCGGTTGTCTGGTTTTGTTAAGTTTAAGCTGTAATTCTTCTACTCTTCATCCCACTAAGAGCCTTTGTTTTCACTATGTGCACACACGCAGATGTGTGATGATTGGCAGGGTGACAGAGTATTGTCTTTCTTATCGGAAATGGTGTTACAGTAAATGCTCATGTGATTTCAGGGAAGAGTGTGTTTTTGTTCAATTTGTTCACTGATTTAAAGATAGATGGATCGATGGGTCAGAGGGAGTTTAGTTTCAATATAAGTGTTGATGAAACATGTTTCCCACAACTCATCCTTCATTCTTCACCCCAGATGTAATGCACATCTGACTTAAACTGTAAATGAATTCTATACTCATTGATCAACAGCAAATTCACCTAGAGCATGATCTTTTTTAGGTTCATGGAGGTCTGGAGAGGCAGCCTGATGTGAGGACTGAGTAATGCTGACTGGACAGCAGTCTCTGCATGGTGCAGAGGTAGGCTACCAGATGTGTGTGTGTGTGTGTGTGTGTGTGTGTGTGTGTGTGTGTGTGTGTGTGTGTGTGTGTGTGTGTGTGTGTGTGTGTGTGTGTGTGTGTGTGTGTGTGTGTGTGTACACGCACACACATTGCTTAACGTGCTGGTTTTATAAGACCTTAAAACCAGGAAATGTATTTGATCCTGCTTTTTTAACTGAGATGAAAGTGCTGACCTCGTCTTAACTACTGTTGTTACACACAGTTGGCGCATGAACTTAATGACGACAAGTAAATTAGATTGGCAGAGTTGCCAACTTAAGGGATTTACATCAACTTCCTGAAACTTGTGTTACTGGCAGAGTACGTGTTCTGTACATTTTCCCAGGCAAGTAAACACAGCAGCCATGAAGTTTCACATCCACTGGCGGTAACTGATGATGAAAATGTCCTTTTGTAGAGTGATGAAAGTGTTTTTTCCCCTCTTGAACTGTTTT
Organism: Etheostoma cragini; assembly: GCF_013103735.1. Classification (NCBI taxonomy): domain Eukaryota; kingdom Metazoa; phylum Chordata; class Actinopteri; order Perciformes; family Percidae; genus Etheostoma; species Etheostoma cragini. The sequence goes on along the minus strand of NC_048420.1, from coordinate 11,703,187 downwards.
ATTTGAACATTTTCAGAGGCCCACAGAGCAAAACGGTCCATTATTTCACACAAAAGAGTAGGAAATAGAAAAGTTAGAGAATAGTATTTTTGTGTTCTAGAACTAAGATGTTTCCTATTCCCTAGCCAGGTAATGCTCATACTACCCCAACTTCTAGTGTGGGTCCTCACACCCATGTTGGACACATCTGCTGTGTACTATAGAGACCGTTCTTGTTTGTAACAGTAATGGCTAACAGGTAACATTTCCTCCCTGACTAACTGACTGACTATGCTTCTGCTGAAATTCTTGGACATATTTGCACATATGCATCATGCTTTACAGTCTGACTCAGATGCACCAGCAACAAGCAGAAAGCTGTAGATAACAAAACACGCTGCTCTCTTTATTTATACCCAAGTTTATGTTTCTATACAGTCTGCTTTTGGGGTTAGCGGATATAAATGTTTAGGTCAAGCTCTTAAAAACAGCAGAGGAAGTTGCTTAAGCACAAATATGGAAGTGTCTGAGGGGAGTTTATAAGTCTTCTGCAGTAGTGGTGATACATGTTTGCATTCCTTTCTTATATAGATATACTGTTTTATTTATCATTTTATTAAATAGCAGTTCAATAAGCCCTATGGTGACCATGTAAAATTGGTGAAACCTGATGAGACACAAGAATAGACACAACTGTGCAGAGGAAGTTCAACAAATATCAGTTTTGCTGGATGTTTGTGAGAAAATTTGAACTTTGGACTTTGCCCCTTGTAATCACTGTAGCATTTACACCTGGGTTCTGTTCAAAAAACACAAAAGGCTCCATAATTCTTCCCAATTACTGACATGCTATATGATTGATTCAGATTCGTACATTTTGCAGCATTACCAGTTGCCCAAGTACCTGGATGGACAATGCTACCACCATTCACAAATGCTAATGTTGGTTTCACTACCTTTGTCGAAAATATATATGATAGAAATAAATACAGTGTATATAACGGTAATAGTGGCTTGTTTCTAAAAACTTTTTTTTTTCTTTGTGAATCATCTGAGAATCCATCAGGAAAGTTTATTATTTTCCAAATGGTAATTTCTTCTACTTTCTCAACACCAAATATTTAAGACTTGCAGCTGTTCTAATCAATATTTCTATGTTAACAATGGATCAAATGACTACATCTGATGTGACAGGTGTCGCTCGTAGTGACAAATCCAGAAAGATCTATTACCCAATGCTAACTGCCGACGGCAGATGATTGGATGAACGCGTCACGTGGGTCTGGTTTCTCCGGAAATTCAAAGCTAGACCGTCATGGCAGCTTATTTAGAATACAATCTCATATTTTTCTAAAATAATTCACCGAAACGTGTTTCTGAAAAGTCACTCTCATCCCACTCATAATTTCCAGATTAGCACTCCACCAATCAGATTGGTCATTTGAGTCCGACTGCCGGCAGTGCCCGCCTTCCGACTGAGCATGTCAGGTTGGCCAAAATAAGGGTTGACAGCCCCTCCGACGGACGACAGCACGGAACACAACAAACAGACTCTTGTCACCAACCTCGCCAGAGTGTCCGGACGATTATCAGGTCAGTGTTTCAGGGCCTTAACAGACAAAGTTAATGAGTAGCCTGTGAACATAGTGGAGCATTTAACAGATACAGATTCAAATATTTCCCTCAGAAGATTAAGTTGGTGATAGAATATAACAGTTTTACAATATACATTTATTAGGAAAACAGGAAAATAGTTTGAAAGCCACTCATACCCATTCACACATTAGATTACCCACATTACCCCATCATAACCCCATAATAGTCTCCTTTTTATCATAAAGCCAGGCAGGGCAGAATACACATCTCAGTGTAATTGCACCGTCTTCCAGTTAAACGCCATAAAGTTCAGTCTTTTCAGCTGAGTTAAAGCTTAGTGGCCATGCAATTTGCGTTATTGTTAAAGTACTTCAAAGTGCTCACATTAGAAACTATAACACACTTGGATGTTAGGGATACTAAAAACAAATGTTCGATCACTGGCAACATTAGAATCGTGATGGATTTGGGAGAAGGAGGCCCTCTACTCCCTTCCACTTGAACGTTTTCCAGTCTTTTGAGCCCTGCTGCTGTCTCTAGAAGTCATCATCATAGTCAATGTTTCCAAGGCCATTTTGAGAAATAACATAAACAGATTTACTCTTTTTCTTCCTAGTTTGTGTTCTTGTGTGCGCGGGGTCTTGGTTCCCAGAAAAGGACAGGTAGGCGGCGATGCTGTTCCTGACTCCATAGCTCACCATGTTTTCACTGCAGCTGTCTGTGCTGACCAGCTGTCCCCTGTTAAGGGAGGAGAAGAAAAAAATGACAGCAGAGCATTTTAATGTTTAAATTCTTTTCTTCACAAATTATTAAATTATGATCAGTACATCACTTCATGGATTCCAAGCCATTACTTTTTTTTCAAATCCATCCATCCACAGAGCTGCTAGACTATCTCTATGTAATAACAAGTAGTTAATTCATTTGCCAGTCAAAAGGAAATATCCATTTTGATCATGGCTTAATTTTTAAAGTTTGTAGATTTGCTGCTTTTCTTTCTCATATTTGATAGTAAATTCAACATCTTCAAATTTCAGATTGTAACATAAAAAGGGAATTTGAATAAGTCACGTTAAGTCAAATTGTAACATAATTACATAATAAATTATATAAATTTCCAATATTTAATACGCAAAATGATTGATTAGTTAATAAAGTAATCAGCAGGTTTGTCAGATGTCATACATCTGATTTTTGGTATTTGTACATTCAGTCCAAGAACAGGGATCAGATGACACCAAATGAAATACTATCTGAAGGAATCACTGTATTCTTAAAGCTGGTAAATATGTCCGCTATTGTACCTGTCTATTTTCCTCCAGTCAAAGTTGCGTCGCATGACAACAGGTGGAGCTTCAGGGGTTGCATCTGATGGCGGAGTCATGCCCGACAGACAGGGGGAGGTTAACGCACAACATAGGCCATCTGCAAAGTCTAAAAAAGGGGAAGGAATATTGCTCACTTAGGCTTACAAACAAACTGAAATGTTTCCTAATTTGCATGAGGTACTTTCACACTTTTCTGCTCAAGCAAACACAAACTAAGCATGTGAAGGTGGTGGGTTGGGGACCCATACTGGCCCAGAAAAAGTTTACTATCACAACAATTAACGCACCAGTAGTCAATATTAAGCATGCATATTATCTAATTTCCTGTTTTGCTCCAAAAATCTTTTGTCAGAACAGAACATGCATCGCAAGTTGACCACTGATAAGAAACAGTTCTATTTTAAGAACGTGACTTATTTTCAGTGCGTGCGGTTGCCTGTTTACGTCTATGTGTATGGCTGTGCATGTGGTGATGCTTGTTTCCGTTTTGTTTGTTTTTAGTCCCTTCGTCTCTCTGTTTAGTTCTGTATCTAACTGTTTGTGCATCCACTCACCCGAATAGTGGTTAATCATATCTTCAAGGCACTGGAAAGTGAGGCGAGGGGAGATGTAATACCAGCTGTTGTCCAGTCTGAAGATACGATAGTGCTTTACGATCATGTGTTTCACGGACAGCGAATACAGACCTGAGGATATGACACACACCGTACACTTAGCAATATGTTCTCAAACATTACACCAAACTACTCTGTATTAGAAAAAAAAAGCACATAATGGTAACAATGGGAACAGGCCACTGTAATTTTGCCAAAACCCATGAACGTTAACTATTGAGCCACTCAGACTAAAAAAGTTGCAACAATGTAAAAGCAGAAGTTACATGAATGTCAACACCGTACTGTAGAGCCCATCTCCTCCAATGCTCAGTCCCTGTGCATTTCTGCATCATGAGTAAAGAAAATTTTCCGATCAGAGAGAATCCACTGACAAGTAATTCCCCCTTATACATGTCCCTAAAGAAATAGTTTAGGGAAATACACAGAGTTAAATAAGGAGTCTTTTAGATATAAAGCTACAGCCAGGAAATAGTAAGCTTATCTTAACATAAAGACTGGAAACAGGACACACCGGCAGTATGCATTAAAACAATCAGCTTACCAGCTCCTGTATTATTTGTATGGTTGACCCGTTTCCGCGATTTTGTGGTTTTACAAACAAAAAATATTGTTTCAGCTATAGCTTAGCCAGAAAGTGAATAAACTTATCTCCCAAAATGTCTGTTCTTTTAGCTTTAGACTATTTTTGAGAATTGTGCCATTACAAACAGAAATTAATTTTAATGTGATAATATCCAAACTGTTAAATCATGCCAAAGATATATTTTAAACCCTAACCTCTCCATTCCAAAACTTAAATTCCTGGAATTTCTAGTTCATTAAGAAACATCAATAAATACTATTTTACTTTATGATTTGGATCTGACTAGATTTTTTTTTTTACTCCCTTGTTCTTGTCCTAACATCAAGCTGATCGAATCTTGCTGCATGTTAACTTGCCGACAAGCAAGTGATACCAAACTAATGGAGCTAATTGCTGACTTACCTCTTTCGCTGGTGCTCTCCCGCACCAGAAAGGAGCCCACTCTGTTCCCAGGTAGACAGAGCAGCTCTTCAGCCTTTTGCCTCTCCACCCCCTCAAACAGCCAACTGACAGAACAAAAGATATGCTATGAACTAAGAATGCCTTAAATACTTGTTCTATTTTAAATATTAGTAGTAAGAATCCCACTAATATTAAAGACATAATCTTGAAATCAACACCTACAATTTATGACTAAGGACTTGTGTTGTCTTATCAATCGGAAGCAAGTTCAAACAGATCAACTAGGCCGATACTAGATGTTAGTGTATAGTTCGACTCACCCATGGTAGACAATTGCCACGTGGCTGCTGGGTATGTAGTTCTCTTTTTGTGTTTGGACAGAGCGTACTCTGCACCAGTAAGCCTCCCTGACCATTAGAAAGAAGCAAAGAGGAATCAACCACTGACCTTTTTGTGTAAACACTTCTCTAAACTGCAAGCCTAAAGCATCAAGTTCAAAATTAGACTTTATTTCCTCATAGTTATTGAAGATCATCCGTCTACCAAATGAACATCTGGATTGAAAAATGGATCATTTTTAATCAAGAATGGAAAAACATGATCATACTTAGAGATGAGTCTGAGCTTCTCCCCCTTCCTAAAGATGGGCTCGCTGATTTCAGACGACGGGTAGTCGTCAAGCACCACCACCACGTCGTCCTCTGAACCTGCCAAGAACAATATTTACAGTGTTTACAAACGGCCAAATGCTGATACACACACATGATGATTTGGAAAAATCCAAAGATGTCTAAGACTAAACCTCCGAAATAATCGCCAATTCATTTTGTTTTAGTTAGTTTTTGTTTAAAATAATTTTCGAGTGTAGCTTAATATCATGACACCTCTGATACCATGTGCAAAAAGTGTGTAACTGCTGTTACTGACAGGAGTGGTGAAAACCTTTTCCATACACTATGCAAAATTCTTTATTTGCAAAACAAATGATGTTGTTTAAAATAACGTTGGGCGATCTTACCTTTTGAATAGCTGTCTGTGTTGTGTGTGTTGTGTGTGTCTCTGGCACTCGCGCCTCGAATCATATTACCCATCATCCAGATAGACCAGGTTCCAGCCTGAAGTCAGGGCACAGAGACACAAACACTGTGAATGTACTAACCAATTTTCCACTCAGGAACCAATATGTACCACTAAACTTCTCTCTACTGCTGCTCCACCACCAAGTTTTAAGTTCCTATAAACTAACCAATTGAACTCTTAACTGATACACTGCAAATTGGGGAAGCTGAGGCTAGATGCTATCGGACTCAGTTTTCCATTGCAGCACCTAGCTCTGTGTACAGACAGCTAAGTGTGATATTGAATTCAGATATTGCAAAATCCTGTTCCCAATTTGCAAAGCCAGCCTATGTGACAATACTCATAAGTTACCTCATACAGTGTTCAGTTGGCCTGTATTGCAGAAACAACAGTCCTGTGGATAAAGAAAATAGGAGCTGGACATAGCAGAAGCAGTTAATGTGCTACAATGTAGACACCTACCTTTGGGGACTAGCTGGCCTGATTTGATGGCGTCAATTGTGGTGAGAAAAATGATAGCCCAGACAATGCATGCTGGCAGCAACGCAGTCCAGTACTAGAGAAGTACCATGTTCAGCAATGACCTGTCACAGAGTGTGGCGACAGCGCAGCATCTGACGGCAAACTCACTTCCTGTAATGAAATGAGGAAGAGGGCCAGCATGTGTTGTTGAGACACATACATCAGATCCTGATAGAAGAGAGTAACCCACAGCCCTTCTAAGTGTAGTCATTATTGTAGGCTTATGTTTTTAGTAACCTACTAAATTATATGTAAAAATGTTTGGGAATCTCTGTAATGTTCCATCAGAGATCTACCTAATTCTGCGACTGTTTTATTTTTGTTATGTAAGCTCCTATTTTCTGTACATCTATGTTGTTATATAAAGCATAGAAATATTAAAACAATAGAGCTGGAATTGTTAGTCAAGTTCAAGAGCAATACTTTGTTGGCATGTCAACACAGTTGATTAGAATTTGTCTTGGTGGAGTCAGGTATAAAAAAATTATGCTAAACATACTCAGTAACATATAGTACATACAAGACAATCATATGGCACAGGCACTCAAACCAGTAAAAAGCTGTAAAGACCTTGTGCTATTGCAACTTTGGATAAAGTGTCTTGTGCAGTAAATAAAGTGAAAATGAATAAGGTGCCTACTTTGCAAGAGGCAGAGTCAGTTTGTTAATTGACAGAAAGCTATTTTGATAATAATCGATTAAACATTTGAATCTTGTTCCAGCGTCTCTACTGGAAATATAGGATGATTCTCTTTCTTTTATGTAATAGTAAATTGAATATATTTGGATTTTGGGCTGTTGATCGGACAGAACACAATATCTGAACGTCTCACCTGGGCTTAACATGTTTTTTACAATTTTCTAGCAAATAAAGGAAAAATTCAACACACTAATTTTCTTTTTTGCTAGAATTGGAAGAGAAGATTGACGCTGTTGATGATGTTTGTACACTAAATATGAAGCTACCTTCAGCAGACGGTTAGCTTAACTCTTGACAGGGGCCTCTAAAACGGCATTTAAAACGTACAATTTTTCTTTGTTTTAATGGCTGTTATGTGCAAGATTGTTTCATGGCTGGGAATAGTTGTCAGGCAACTAGCTGAAACTTCAGGATGTTACTGGTTCCTGGAAGATAGTGACTCCATATTGGGACCAATGGTGTATTCCGGTTGAACTGAAAAGTAGGAAAAGCCGAGTTCTCGGTCTGAAATGTCAACTGGATGCCCCTTGAAGTCAGGTTTACCCCTTGGAAAGTCTGGGGAAAATCCCCAATCCCAGCCAAAGAATCCAACATGGGTGCTCCAAGCATCAATAGTAGTGAAAGCTGTATGAATATACTGTTTAATAGCACTTCTGGCTTATTTGTGGCTCATTAAACCTGGCTCACACACAGTATTGTCCATCTTCTATCTGTGGACATGTAGCTACAACTGATATTGCTAACCATGGCTAACCTGGAGTCCCCCTACTCCCACTTTTCGGACTTGTAACTGAAATGCGGTTAACTCAGGTGTGAGGTCAGTCCCAACCTTTGACTTCTGTAAGTGATAAACGGACCACAATGGAAATAAGTCTTTGGGCTTTATTGTGTCATCCCGGACTATTTATGTATTTTAATATATGACACGGAGCACTGTTTTCCTATTTTTATATTTAAGTGGTCAAATAAAATTAATGAAAATCAATAGAGACAGAAATGGGAAAATAATGTCACCATGGTGAATCTTTCATGAGTGTATCTATCTGCAGAGGGGAAACTAAAAATGATATGTTCTTATTTTTAGTTGTGGTGTTTATCTGGTGAAAGTTTCAAATTAGGGAACCTAAAATCCATTCAGTTTTAGATCCATGACCTTTTGGGTCTCTATGATGCTCTGTTGGGAGTTTTTGGTATGTGAATGATGTATTATGATAGACAAACTGCTGCTGGATCCACTAAAATGTTTTGAATTTTTATCCAGACGTCTTTTCCCTTTCACTCACAAATGACAAACCTTTCACTCCCTGTCTCACTCTACTTAAGTGTAAATTATAATCTCAAATTAATTTCTATTTAGCTATTTTTCTTTACAGTAAACACTCCCATTCATTTCTCATCTCAGTTCTACAAATGTGATGTTTCATTTATTTGAATTACTAAAAATAAAAATAAACTTTTTTCTTAACCATTGTATAAGGAGTACATCGGAAGCTTTGGATTACTGGTTAAATAAGAAAGTTCCTCTGTGCCACTCTTTATTATTCTCAAGACAGTTTATGTATTTTCCGTATTAAAACCTGGATCAGTGTGCTCCAGACCAGGCTCTTTTTCCTGCCACCTTTCCTTTCTGCAGTAAAACAAAAAATTGAGACGGAGCAAGACATCAGCCTCATTGTTAAAGTAAACCTATCTTGGGGATTTTTATAAGCTATAGATGTATAGAGATACAAACGTTTTTCATTTTGGCCAGAAAACAATGATCTGACAGTTCCTTTTGTTGGCTTCCTGTAGAGTGTGTGCGTGTGCGTGTGCGTGTGCTTGTGCGTGTGTGTGTGTGTGTGCGTGCATGCGTTTGTGTTCTGAGAGATGAACAGGAAGTACTGGACACAGGAATCGGACGTCTAATCAAGTCTACACCGAACTGCAACTAAACTGCATTTTTTAGGCTGTACCAGAGTTTTTTTTGCTTATTGCAGGGAAAAGAAACAGCTGCTGTAGCTCGGTGGGTGGTGGCTGGTGTCTGATGCCAGGCAGGAAGGAAGTCTTCATCGACTTTAGAAAATAAATACAAGGTGAACTTGTGTGTGGTGACGGTCTGAAGAACTCACAGAATAGAATCTGCAACATTTCCTGTGGCTGGTTTGATTCATTTTTAGGAAGTTTCAAAGTAGATTTTACTTGTAGTTGTTGATGGAAATGTTCCAGGCAAATGTCTCCATCTTCTTAGCTTTTCTCAACAATTTTGTGCAACCAAAAACAAGCTCTTAATTCAGGAACTGTATTAAAGATTGGGTTCTTTCTGTTAGGATTAAACAAAGAAACAAATGAAAAAAAACATATTGTCTCACTTAGCTCTAGTTAAATTGAAACAATGTAAACCAAACAATGTACTGTCAACGGTTCATAGTGCAGCTTTTTCTATTTTCTATTGTATATTCCATTTGTAATTTTATGTATGACCAATGCACCATTTCACAAAGTGAAGAATAGTCTTATTGGGAGGTGCAACAAATTTTATAATTAATATATCTAAATAATGGTAGAAGAAGTAAATGTATTTTACTCTTACAATTTGTTGAGGTTAAAGTAAATTTTACTACACATACGTTGGTAGAGCAGGCGCACATGTATAGAGGTTTATTCCTCAACTCAGAAGTCCAGGGTTCAAGTCTGACCTGTGACAATTTCCTGCATGTCTTCCCCCTCTCTCTTCCCTTTCGTATCTAGCTGTCCTATCCATTAAAGGCAGAAATGCCACAAAAATAATCTTAGGGAAAAAAGTAACTAAAGCGGTTAGTTAAAAGTACGAGATTTCCTTCTGAAAAGTAGTGTAGATATACTTTTGACGCAATTTTCAAATATACAGTATTCAGACATACAAGGCTATTACTTCACTCTGGAATATTTTCTCCTTTTTTCTGTTTTTCTTTTCAGGTCCTGGCCAGTGGCAGGGCCATTTTTTTCTTTGAATTAGTCACTAGCAGAAATAACACAGGTGAAACTCGCCCACAATGACCTCCAGCTCAATGGACTCTTTGTTACGTGGGGATGAGAAACGTTTTCCCAAACTAGTTAAGGTAATTGATCAAGACTCCTTCCCATCTAAACTGACTCTATGAACACTGTTTGTTTAAAATTGGACTAGGCAGGTGTTTATTTGGCAATAACACGAATAACAGCTACTGCAGTTAAAAAACAAGGAGAAATTGCCATTGCAGGTAAAACCATGCATTAAACATCATTCTTTATAGATCTATGTCTTCTTGAGAAAATTACACAAAACAAAAATACACTTGTACCAAATGTTTTTATTCGTCAAATGCTCATAAAAGCAGTTTAGCAGGTGTTTGCAGATGTTACGCTAGCAGTAAAGCTGATATTTAGCTGTCAGAGGCTTCCCCTCACGTGGATAATTGTGAAAGAGGTGTGCATGATTGATGACCCAGTGCCCATTGAAAACACATGTTGGGGGAAGTGAAGCTCTAACTTTGAATATGGTCAATGATTTGGAAGCACTTTTTCTGGGCAACTCACTCTTGTAAAGACAGATTCTCTCTGCCCGTCAGACACAGTTGCCAGTGGCTGCTGCGTAGGCGACTGGATGTGTTTGAACATTTCAAGGAGATGGGACTTCCACGCCCTCTATCTAAAATTACAAAATTACTGACTGTAAGGAATTTCCCTCATAATTTATTTTTTTCTAGAAGTCTAAATCAAGATGTCTTCATATGCCTTTAAAACTCTTTGGCAGGCAGTGGAAGCAAGAGGTGAGTATTGTTATTATGAGTCTTTCCATAGTTCCTCTTTTCCTAAAAACAATACACATTCCACACACTCAGACAGCGCTTATGCAGTTGTTGTGTTCTCACACTGTAATGAGCAGTATCTAAATACAGAAGCAAGGCCACTGGAGTCCAAACTGGATTGAAAGGAACAGGGTGTGTGTTGCTATATGCTCATGTGTATGTATCTGCAGATTTTTTTAGCCACAGACTTGGAGCCTAAATTACTTACATATAGAGCCGCAAATCCTCCACCAGTTAGCCTGTAATCATTAACGTGATGTGGTCCCTGCACGTGGGTCATACAGGCATCTGGAGCATCTTATCCACAAAACCATATGCACAAGTAATCAGTCCTCCCTGCTTCTCACATCCATCAATGCATTCTTCCAAGCTTTCACAAATAATAATAATAATCCTCAGATGAATTAACGTTGTTATATCTATTTGCTTATTTAGTGGTTTAAAATAACTATAATAACAGAGCATGTTATCCCCAACTACACTTCAGCAGAATCATTTTGGGTGATTTTAATGGAAACATAATTACATGAAATTGCATTGAAAGAAATGTAAGCCTGTACTTGCAAACCTCCATCATTAAAGCAGAGTTTGTGAGGGGGTAGACCACAGTGCTGCAAAGTTGTCCTCTGTTTAGTCTTTTTTGGCAGGAAAGCAAAAGCTCCCAAAAGTTCCTCAGTGAATCAACAACAACAACTTGTAGTCCTGAAAACCTTTCCAGACCTGAAACATTCATTCCAGTCTGAGACCTAACTCAATGGCTTTTTTTTCAGCTATGTAGAGGAAAATATTACTCAGAAGAATTACATCACTGACATTACAGTGAACCGCAACAACCTTTAAAAGAACCCAGTCCTGCGCTATGTGATGGCACTAGATAAGTGAAGGTACTTTAGAGAACTGTGGCTGGTACCCTCTTGCAATAGCTATTTAATGTATTTGCACTCTGTAATTAACTCACTTTATAGTAGTTTTCATTGTTTGTGGTGGAGTCCGCCATATCTACACTGGATTTAATTAGTATTTACACACATAAGGGTTACAGAAAGCAATGCAGCATGTAATCCAGTTATCATATTAGCATATTCACTCACCCACAGCCATATCAGAGTTGTATTAATTAACTGCCAAAGCAAACTAGAGCCCGACCAATATATCGGCAGGCCGATATTATCGGCCGATATTAGGCATTTTCTGAAATATCGGTATCTGCATTTATAATGGCTGATTTGAATAAATAATAACGGTCAACCATGTTATGAGTGTTGCGTTGCTAGTCCCTGTTGGCAACGCTCTGATTATTTTGCAGTTTTTATTGTGTTTTTGGTCAAAGGACTTTAAGTTCCATATCTTAAGTTTGTGTTTTTATACATTTCATTTATCAGAACTTTAATATACTTTGATGTTCTGCTCATCTGTTGTGACAATTTTTTTGACAAATTACTATCATATTATTTTAGTCAGAACTCATAAATAACTACAAATAACTAATGTTAGGAAAATCTGTTTATGTTTTTTTCTCCCTTTTTTGGCCTTAAAAATTCTTTCAAACCCTGCATTTCCTACAGCTGCTGCTTCACATTAAATTCATTCACTAAATAAGGTGTGGCTTTTATTGAGAAACAGTCAGGAAACGCATTATATTTGCAGGGCTTAAAGTGAAAAGAAATTAAAGTTAGTTTGACAGGCAAAACAATTAAAGTCCTTTTTACATTACACAACAATAAAAGTCATCGTGTGTAATAAGTAAAACGTTTTGGATACATTTTTAATTCTTCCAACCAAATATTAAATAAGAGTCAATGTAGATTTTCATATTGCAATAATATCATAATCTTACACTGAATCATTGTGAAAACAAAACTTTCTTTGTTGTTACTTTGGCCAGGTTATCGTCAAGAAAGTGAATTAGTACATTCAAGATCTTGTCCATGTTGACATTAGTTTCTCCATGTACATTTATTAAAAACTTTGCTTTGTTTAGCTTTTCACATAGCTAGATGTCTAAACTCTGGGATGAGGCCGTTATGTTTAAATAACGGCCATGCTGACTCCAGCAGACAGCTTTGTGAAGGCAGTTTGGGCTACAGATATATTTTAAACAGTGGCCATCGCTAATGAGAAATTGTGTTCCGTTATGGACGTGCAAACACATATTGTTTTCATCACAAACGCGGTGCTAACTAACTAACGTACTAGTAGGACAGCGTGCACGGAACGAAACTTTGTGACTAGCATCTAAGGACTAGCAAGCACTTTCTTACCGCTGCTGCCGTACGGTGAGTAGCTTTCTTGAACACACGCTGCAGCCAGGTGCTCATTTTGAGGCACCGAGTGCTAAACGGTTTCCCGTCTCCACCCTTTTGCTCTTGTCCTCTATTCATGCCCAGCATCATTTGTTCTTAACCCCTTTCTCAACTAGAGCTACCACGGAGACCAAACACCGACCTCATGCTTTTCGGCAAGGACCCTCCCTAATTTTTACCTGATTAGCTAGAACTCGTTTCATTAGTAGGTGGAAGTTCGATGATTGGTTAAACTTGGCGCATCAAAAACAAATCCCACGTGAACTTTTTTAATTTATTTTTTATTTTTAAAAATGGTCATACCCCACAAATCTGGCACCAGGCCCGAGTTTAAGCTCTGCGTTAGTTAGAGTTGCGTTGCTCTCATATGATTGGTAGGTGAAATCAATTGACTCAAAAATATAAAACCGCATGCAAGTTCCCAAATTTATGTATTTATTTTTCCTCACCGCCGGAGCCGGTGCCGGAATACTTTAAGCCCTGAATTTGTCAGCATAGTTAGCACTAAAAATAATAATGCTGATTAAAGTGGCGTGCGTTTGTTTGGCTGCACAGTAAACAGATACAGCAGCTGCTCCTCTGTTGTATTTCTGACACAGCAGTTGCTCGGGGACTTTTTGCTGTAGTATTAAACTGCACTTTCTGTTACCACAGTAACTATGGCTGTTAACAAATCAACAAGGACTGATTACAACTATAATGTATAACAACTTTAAGGACAGAAAGTAAACACAACCCTTGGTGTAAATGCAAGAGAAACATGATTTGACATGTGCATTTCCTAAAAGAGGCCTTAAATGGGTCTTCCAGTGATTTTAGTGGTGTGCTTTCTTAAACAGATTTTAAAAAGAGTGGTCTAGATGGATACAGTAGAAGCAGAGATAGCCTCGCGTTAAGCCTCAAGGGCTCCAGCTCCACACATAGCAGCAACTGAATAATGCAACTGAATAGCATGTTTTGTTAGACACTCTGTGCCTGATGACTTTGTCAACGTTATTTTTTTCAGAAGAAATCTTCCTATAGAACCACAGGAGACATTATACAACTGTTTTAACTGGCTGAGTCATACTCCCCCATGACAGGTAAATTAACTTCCGTGTGTCAAATATGTGGAAAGCACCTTTAATGCATTTAAGTCAGTAAGGTTATATTAGGTTATGATTTGACATCATGCAGTCATTAGTGGAGAAGGTTCAGCCTTACACTGATTGTGCCATTAAACTAACATGTCTCCCATCAGTAAAATCCCCAAAGGTGTGCTCTGCTTAGAGGGAAAGGGTCTGTTACCAGAGATTTTGTGGGCCACCTGTGTATTCCCCAGCCTCGCCCTCCACCTCCACATGCACGCTTCACATGCACACACATCAAGGATAATGCCAGTCTTCACATCCAGGGCAGGGTAACTATCAGTTACCCTGCCAGCCAGCCCTGCCAGCCAGCCCCGCCAAGCCCATAATGAGAGTCTGCATCAGTGGACACAATCGCTCTCTTCAGCGTTCTAGATGGGAGTTTACCGCTTATCGCTGCGTCATCACCTATTACCCAGTCATTATGTGTCAGAGAGCTAGTTTCATGATGCATGTTTTCACTGTGCACCTGTGAAAGTATATCCACCACCCCAACAAACATAAACAGCTGTTTTTAAGATGTGTAAATCCCAAAGAAGCCCCAGAGCCAGATCTGATAAAGACTTTAATGATGTTGTCAGCTTTGGCGTAAGCATGTATTTGCCAAGTGAAAACTTGTTATAAGTAACATGTCACTGTGTGGAATGTAATAATATACAGTCCTGCGCAGATAATGTCATGTAAAAGTCATGTTACCTGATCACATGACAGAATGTTGTCTTCTTCAAATTTTTACATCCAACAATATTTTACTCGTTCAGCTCAGTAAAAATAAAGATTTTACACAAACACTGAACTATTTCACTAACTGGGCCCTGACTATCTGATCAGAGTAGGAAAAGGAAACACTTATTTTTCCACTGGCCACTGTTTGAAATCATTAAGCTCATGCTGGCATTTCAGGCAGATGCTTTGCTTTATTACTTTTCTTAGGAAACAATCCACAATGGAACTGTGACAACAGTTCTTAAAATCATGGTCCATTCACTCTGAAACCATTCTAGTCTAAGCTTGCTGGCTTAGTAGGATATATAGATCCTGTCATGGATGCAAGATGTATGAGAAAGCTCAACGTCACTCACATTGGTGTGTTTGATGAGAGACAGAACAGATTGAAATGCAGACTGTGATCCCCGGTGTACAGCTGGCAAGACTGAAAGGTCATTTATGAGGGAAATAAATGTCTTTTTTTAAAGTTTAATGGCACAACTTAGCAATAAAATCATATTTCATTTTTTTTCTTTAAAGCGAGACTATGTGACTTTTGAAAGAATAAATAACCCATTCGTCCTCTTACAAATAAAAAGTTGAATTTATAAGCAATAAAACCCACCCCTGTTCAATTTAACACTCAAGACTGCCTTACTTGGTCTGGTATGACCAGTAGTTTTTTGTCAGATAATGTTAGCAAACTTTAGATAGATTAGTACTTTCTGCGATCTTGTAAAAGTCCATTGTGGCCGCTGTTTAGCCAAAACTACATAGGATAGCTTTAACTGTTAAAAGGCCTGTTTATATTAGTACGCATAGACTCCATGCAGTAAGTAGCCCACGCCCATGTGAGGATTTCTACTTGTGCGGTAGTGTGTCTGTGTCATTCTGGCAATATTTTATATGGAGCCTCATAATGCAACTTTAATGTACAAGAAGAAACAGCCATCACTCTTTAAGTTCAAGCAAGTGGACCATATGAAGTTCACTAATGTTATTCTCCGCATGACCTTTGACTTTCTCTGCTGACGCTAACACTTTAGATGACCGGAAAACTGGACAGTTGTACATTTCATCTAGTCACCTAAACACTAAAGCATGAGAGGTCATCTGTGTTCAAGGTATCGAGCCCGAACTGACCAGCCATTACTCAACTTCTTTCATCAGAGTCCAGGATGAGGTGAGTACATCGTTATTTCTGCCGTCAAAAAGTGGTCGTATTTTAGTTTTACCCCCCTCCTTTTCACTCAAGTAGTTTATCTCAATGATGCATCAAAAACTAATTTAATCTTTTTTTATTTGTTAGAATAAAATAGGACAAACAAATATAAACTTTACTTTTCAGTATCAGACTTTGTCCATGTTTGGAAAAATGTGTACGGATAAAACGGGGAACACCTATCAGCACCAACATGCCTCGAGGAGAATCTGATCCCAGGTCACAACAATATAAGAACTTAGCTAGCTATTAGCTATCACATATGTCATGGTCAAGTGCACATGCTACTGAAGAGATTTTCACCATCTGAAGGTTATTTTCCCCCCAGTGCGTAATTGGCCCTCGTACACTCTTAATACCAACTTCACAAAGCACGAAAGGTCAAAGGAAAAAGACTGCAGCTACCTGGAATGATTGCTGACAGATTTGCAGTCTTCTATATATTCTATGAAGTCCTGTCATACCGTCTCACTTTCAACTGGTCCCTGCAGGTTTGGAGTTGTGGTTGCGTGAACCGGGCCGCGTATAAAGTGTGGTTTTCGAAGGAACTGTTCTCCGGGGATATGCTTAGCTCTCATTTTATGGCTTCACTTCACTTTAAGAAAATCTCTTCAGCTACGATGGCTCCAAGATTCTCCTTAACCTCTTGAATGTCTCAACACATGGAGCAGATAAGGCAGCCAGGACTCTCACACTGATTTTATGATTTTTATGTTTTCCTCTTCTTCTTTTCCTTGTGCCACTATGTGATTCTTCCTGCCTTTCCAATTGTGTCATTTCAACCATCAATTTGACTGTATCAGAATGAAGGTAAATACCTGAAATAGAGCCAATGACTGATTCCATGAATGCAGAGGGGATTAGATGCTGATGTAAGAGATCTGGCATTAAAGCCTGAGAATGCCTCAAAGTCATTTAGCCATGTCAGTCATTTGGATTTGGTGCAAAAGGATCCAGAGGCATTTTTATAAACAGCTGCTGAAAAGTCTCAGTGATGCCTGGTCTCTGGGCTGTGTACCCATCTGAATGTCAGAGAGCATATTTTGCTGATTCCTGACTACAAATGGAAGCTTTTTAAAATCACACGTCCTGAGGCTCGGCCTCTAGCCAGGGTAAACACTCTAGAACCATGCATTCCTACAGTGGGATGGGGTCATGCCATCAAGAAATGCCGGGACCTTAACAAATCAGCCATTTATAACTAAAACATGTTTGTGTAAATGAAACGATCAATTTCAGTGTTTGGTTTGAACTACAGTCAAAGCCATACTGGGCCACTTATTGTTGACCCCCACACAAATGCTCTAAAAGGCTTTTGTTAAAAATCTTGAGAGCAGTTGGGATCTTGCAGCCATCTAAGTCCCTCGCTTTGGGTACATTTCATCTCTTGCCTGCCAAAAGCTAAACAAATGACAAAACAGCACAAAGCTTGATGCAGGCACACGGAGTGAGAGGCTGACAAGAGGCTTGTAGGCTGGCACACTACCAAAATGTACAATATATTTGCATGAGGCATGTCTAAACCTAGCCTTAAATCACAGAACAAGGCTGACGTGAGGTGAGGAATTCCAACTCAAGTTACCTGGACACCAAAAGTATATTTACACAGATGTTTTAGGTTTTGCTAACTTCTTAAAACAATGAAATATTCCTTTAAACTCCATCCTGTAGGCAAACCATGTTTCTCTAACTTGCTGTTAGTTTCTGAATTCTTTACTTTTTTTTGTATTCCCTGATCACTTTAAAGAGAAAATTACCAAACTTAACAGTTTAAAAAAATAAATTTGGAACTGAAATATTTCTGTAGTTTATTGTAGTTATAATGTGTGGTCTAATGTGCCTTAAAATGTGAACCAAAAGCTGACAAACTACAGCAAAATACATTCTACAAAAATGGCTTAGACTATAGATTGCGTCCTTAAACTTTCCATTTAGTCAGGCCTGACCCATCCTGATTGATCTGTTATTGTCTAGGTATGTAGCTGCAGTCAGTTAAGGAGGAGATATTAAAGCAGATCTTTGAAAGGCAAAGGAAATGTCAGACAAAAATGTTATAAAGGTATAAATCTAGCCCCGCTGGGTCGGCCAGTGGAAATCAGCTGCTCTGAGAAAATAATGATAGACATTGAAGTTCTTTGGTGTAAATCATTTTAATCATAAGAAAACTATTGTTCAGCTTGTAGCCACTGCTGTGTGTCCTTGTGGGTGGAAATGTCTGCATTAATGTGCATAACACACCTCTTCTCATACAAAGCCCATTATACAGGGCCGAAAGCATTGGACCAAAAACTAAAATTAAAGTTGTTTTTGGCAGGATTGTAACTTACTAAATGTTTGCAGATTGTGTCAGGATTTTCCACTTAACGAACACAGGCATGATGGAAATTTTTTTTTGCAAACATTTCTTCCCAAGAACTGTTACTTAAGGTGGATAATAATGTAATAATAATAGTGTATACTTTGTTACTCCCACAAGGGGGGAATTACAATGTACACTCTGTTGTTATTACACACAGGCCTGAATTACACACACATGCTCAGTACCTACATGCACTAAATGGAGAGATGTCAGAGTGAGAGGGCTGCCCATGGAAAGGCACCCCGAGCAGTTGGGGTGCAGTGCCTTGCTCAAGAGCACCATGGCAGTGCCCAGGCGGTGAACTGGCACCTCTCCAGCTACCAGTCCACCACCATACTATGGTCCATGTGGAGACTTGAACCAGCGACCCTTCCGGTTCCCAATCCAACTCATGTAAACGTGCTCTCAGCATGTTTTATGTTAGAAATCCCTTTTCCAGACAATCACAATGACTTTCATTTTACACTGTGTACTTTTCAAGTGTCAGAACTGTTCTCACACTATCTGTTGGTTGTGGTGTGCTAGGATGTTTTGATGTTTTGCGCCTTGTTTATACTGTTGTTGTTTTTTGTACCTCTAACTGCAAATCAAACGTCCCCTCAAGAGACAATAAAGAACTCTGAACTCTGATGTAATGGATCAGATGTTTAAACAGCTGACTGAGTGGCATTATTTTGGGCTTAGATTTGTTTGAACTCTACTCATTTTGTACGGTTGGCCTTGTAAAGCCAACAGTGTTAACTATTTATGAACATAACACAGTATATCTAGCAATAATACTGTATTACATGATAAACAGTGTTTCTGCAAGCTGCATGAGCAATCGCTTGCTATTAAACCGTTTCAAGTTCATGTAGGATTCTCATAACTGGGGAGCCCAGCAGATGTTTTCCTCAGTCCATGAGTCTCAGACCACTGAGCTATATAAAGACAGTATAATTACTGGACTGGTCTGAGCACAGCCTGCCTTGCCCTTTCTCTGTCACACACGCACACACGCACACACGCACACAAACACACACACAAACACACACATACATCCACACATACAGCCACAGAAACATAACAAGCCACTTATATAGTTTAAGCACGAAGGCTTACAAATGGCTCACAAAGTTCAATGAAGTTTAAATGTGTAGTTTGAGATTATGGGAAACATGCAAATGCTCTTTCTTGCTGAGAGATTGATCAGCGGATTGAAATGATCATGTCTGTAATATAAATACTTAACATACATAACTGACACTGTGGGAAACAGCTTGCCTGTGTCTGTTCGAGGCAACACAAGGCTCTGCAATTGCAAAACTCATTTGTTTAATCTGTACAAGGACAGAAGTATAAAAACATACACGGTGTGGTTTTACTGGGACTATTTTTTGAAGGGCTCAGTCACTTCCTGTAGAACCCAATGTGAAACCACAATGTGTCATTTTTACATTTTTGGTTTTAGCATGGCAGGAAGAAGATTTATATATAAGACATTTAAAAATAAGTGTTAATTGACGTGCCGTCAGATACATGTTGTTAGAGTCAACAAGGACTCTAACAAAGTTAAATGTCTTCATCACTGTTACTGGATATTTCAGTGGTTTCTTTTTCAAATTATTCTTGCTAATTTAGATGTTCTATTTATTTCAGCTCCCTGTTCTTAAATTAATGTTCAAACTTCCCTTTAACAGTAGCTATTATGTTTTTATAGCAAGACCGATTGTTCTGATCTTGACAATTTTAAGCTGCAAAAAAAACACTGCTGTTTTAAGACGTTTACAGTCTATTTTGAGTCCACTAGCTGCAGAGAAAAAAGAAAATGTGAACTTTTTTCCCACACTATTGATGTGATGAACTTTTTCATGTATCACCTCAACAGTTTTTGGTCGCCCCAAGGTGTTGTAAATTCATTCTCCCATTCTAAGGAGGATTACCGACTCCACTTGACTTTGAAGCTCAAAGATTTCCAAAACACGGTTTGACTTGTTGAGGGCCTTTTAATGAGGGGATTTTGACTCTAGCCATAAATGGTCAACTCCTGTAATCAGGCCCTCTATTTCACTTTTATACTTTATGCTTTAATGTTTCTTTCATCCTCATAGGACAGATATTACAGTGCTCAGGGGGTGCTGTGTTTTACTGTACCTCCCATACAGGAATGTGATTCACCCACAGAGTCTATGGGATGCTAATATTGGGTGACACTGATTAGTGCTGTTGATCTCAGGTTCAGTGCCGTTTGTGTGTGCAGATTGCATGTTTTCACCTAAACTTTCAGTTTAAGCAATTCAAGAAACTTTTAATTCACCATTAATGCGCATGAAGGAGTGATTTGAATGTGTCTACAGTGTTTCCACCCAATGCATGCTGGGATATCATTAAGGCCTGAAGAGGATGAAAGGAATAGTTGGACATTTTGAGAATATGCTAATTTGATTTCTTGTCGAGAGATGGATATGAAGATCATACCACTCTCATGTCTGTACACTAAACATGAAGCTACAAACAGCAGTCTGTTAGCTTAGCTGATTCACTGATTGATGAAAACAAAAATCCTTAAAATTATAAAACCCGCCTGCCAGCACTTCTAAATTTCCCAAGTGAACACAATAACCAACATGTTAAAACAACAATATGCTGGGAGCAGTGCCTTCCTTTAAGCTCCACTTGTTGCTTGGTGATCTCACAGTGACTACAGTGAAACGTTTGTGTACGGATTAACATACAAAATATATTGTGTAAATAAGAGTAGTTAGCTTTAGGGGTGCTTGTGGGTGGATTTTGTTTCCCCTTTAACTCAGCCAAACTAGCTGTTTCCCCCTGTTTCAATTCTTTATGCTGAGCTATGCTAATCGCATGCTACTGTAGGTTTAGCGTCACATTTTGTGGGCAAACTTGAGAGTGTATCAATTTTCCTATTTTTTTACTCTTGGTAATAAAGCGTAAGAACGTATTTCACAAAATCTCAAACTATTACTTTAAGACAATGGGCTAAATGAGCCGATGTTCCTGCTCTTACTCCCGGTTAAGCTTTTCCATTAAACAGCCTTCACCTTTAAACTTCGACTGAATCATTAAACAATTTAAGTCGGCTGATAAATTGAGCCCTATATCCACTTCCTGTGAGAACAAAAAGCAGAAGTCGCCTAAAACCTGGCTTCCATTATGAGATATTTTTGCCAAACGCAACCCCAACAGAAATTACAGACAAGCTGGCACGCATCGCCGCTTTGATTGACGTCACCTAATGATGCATACTGCAGGTCCATGTGAAGCCCCGCAGTTACTGTAACACTAACTACTGCCATCGTATCAGACCAGAAAATGGAGGACAGATGCTGAAATGAGTGTGAATGATACCACCTGTAGTTTAAACGCTTCTCTCCTGTCTCTGTATTGTCTCGGTTGATGATGGCAAGGCCTTTGGTGTTTAAGAGAGCCAGATTGTGACAGACATGAAGAGAGAGGTTAGAGGATTAAAGTGAAGGACAGAGATGGAGTGAGAAAGTCAGGACAGGGTTCCTTGTGTGCATACATGGGAAATCATCAAAAATTACAATGAGAACACTTACTTTCAGATTTCAAGGGATTTTATAAAACAATATCACTTAGAAAAAAAATTATAGGGATACGATACAAAATCTTAAATGGTACAGAATAGGCTACATGGGATACAAATGAGTGCAAATAAAAACAACAATGAACTGAACTGAGATGGATGAAATGGAGTGAAGTGGAAGAAAGAAAGAAAGTGACAGAAGTGGAAACGCAAAGATGGAGAGAAATTGAGCGTGAGAGAAAGAGAGCCCCAGAGGAAGAGAGAGTGGGTACATTGTGCTGTGGAGTCGGATCAGGTCTTCCCGTTCGGAGCAGAGAGAGAAGCGCCGCTCAGATCAGCTCAGAGGCTGACAGCTCTCTGACAGGGATTAGAGGACCCTGGAAATGATAGGGGTTCAGACCTGGGGCACCTTGCTCCTTGACAAAGGGCACATTTCTCATCTATCACTCTTTCCATCTCTTGACAGGTCCAGCATAAGTGAAATAAATGGTTCATAAGCAGTGTAAAGTGGAATTCTGTCAGCAATCTTCTGCGTCATTTCAAAGAGAAACATTAACATTTCTAGGAAAATGAACAGAGAGCAAAGTAGCAGACTTAGATGACATCATTAATTTGAACTGAACATCTGTGGGCCAGACACAGACCCAGCCTTAAAATAGGTATAGTGGGCAGGCGCCAGGATACATTTCTTTGTTTCTTTGAAAAGCAAATGTTTGCTTTCCACAATTTGAGACAAAGATGAGATGCTGTTACATGTAACGTCAGAAAATACTGCATGTAATCATTATGAAGCTTGAAATTCAGTCCAATAAATACAACACAGTTGGCAAAGTTGAAGAAGTATTGCCTCAGATCCTACAGTTATATATACCATGCATTGGAGTTAATGCATGATGGGCATGTGTAACACCATTAGTCCACACAAACAAACCAGCTGTGACAATGTGAGCTAAATGATGCCATGCAGATGGGCATCTTGTGCAGGCTACATATCATCCCCATAGCTCACTGGGAATGGAGAAAAGAGCATGGACATGAGAAATCATTAAAGCAACCAATAATTATTTTAATGTACGTATGGGCATGTGAGCAGCGCAAATGTCTTTGGGTTTCCAGACACGCCCTCTAGCCACCGGAGCGAAGGAGGAGGATCGGGTGAAAGTGGAGCGGAGGGAAAGAGAAGAACCCGTCCCCTGTCTGAGGTATGCGGGGCTCGTCCTCTCAGACCTTACGTCAGCCCGGACTCTTTAACAAAGTGTGGGTCCCGGTCAGGACGCAGACAGAGCTGCACGGAGATGACAGCGACGGGAAGAGGAGGATGAAGCACACTTGCGGAGAGCGGCGTGTCATGCGTTTAAAACGGAACTAATTCTGGATTCAATGCATTTGCAGATCATCAACAGTGATGAGTTGGCTCCTGTTGTGGATTCTAACTGCAGCCGGGATTCAACAGGTGGGATGAATGATAGATTTACTATAGATTATTTAAAGAGTTCTTTTTTAATGTGCAAGCTGCATATTTACTTGTGAGAGTAACATTATTCTGCATCTCTATTGTCCATTAGTGTGTTTACATTAGTATAAATTACCTAGGGGGACTTGTGTTTGTATAGGCTAATTCACAGTAAGTTTTAGTGACTACTGCCATTTTTTATTTGATTTTCCCAACTACTGATGTAAGGACGTTAGTCTGTATAGTTCATATATAGTTTTGTGGTACTCAATGGCAAGTATATAGTAACATAAATGAATGTGATGACATCAAAAATGAGTTGGCTGTATCTGTAACTGGCCTATTTCACGTTTTCTTGACTTGTGAAAGAGAAAGCTTGATTGAATGGACAGACTAACCTGGACTCCATTTTTTTTCCCTCTAATTATTTCCGAAGAGAAGTCGTTTATTCATCAACCATCCCGGGGTAAATCTGCAGAGTGAGATGCTGGCAGTTGCCACTCTGCAGCTTCACTTCCCATCGTTTGTTACATGCTAGTGCCACCTGCTGGTTATATAGGAAACTAAGCTTTTTTTCTATATGATCCATTCTCCCATCATCTAGCTATAAATCGGTGGATCATCTTTTTTGAATTGCAATGCTTGAGTAAAAGAAGAAATCCGTGATTTATTCCCAAATAAAATGCAGTCTTTTCAGTTTTACCAGTCTAAAAAAAGAAAAGTTATCAATGTAACACTGTCAAAATTATAGGTTCCTTCCCCATTATAGGTTCCTACACAATTTAGACTGTGGTCATAACATCTACATATTATATCTTAGAACTTATTCCCTGATACATATTGTTCTTATTCTTATTTAATCAGTCGGGTTATAGGTTGTTGTGTTTCTATGTAATAGTCATAGTTAATATTTAATCCTAATCTACTGCACTGTTCACTTTTGCACTATCACCATTGCACACAGTCTACCATAGTGTCTTACCTCATCATGGTCATTGCATTTCTGTGAGTGATTTTTATTTTTATTCTTATGTATGTATGACATATGTGTGTGTGTGTGTGTGTGTGTGTGTGTGTATGTGTGTGTGTGTGTGTGTGTGTGTGTGTGTGTGTGTGTATGTATCTGTTGTGTTATGATTGTCTTTCCTTTGGGATGAATAAAGCATCTATCTATCTAATAATACATTATTTCATAGGGGATGTTATTAGGCTACTATCATTTAAGCTGATGATGTAATGTAATAAAGCAGTGCAATTTTTCATAGCATCTTTCCAAGTATGAACATGTTTAAACTGTTCAAAGCTATGCTTCCTCCTTTAAGGGTCACAAGCTTTTGGAGAGAAATTTAAGAAAGCAATACCCCAGTGATAGTTGTCTATTTATTTTTTTTATATATAAAATGTTGTCACACCTTCCTGCAAAGAGTTTGTCCATGCCTGTACATTGAAGTCCTCTGATCCGACAGGAGGGAAAAGATCAAACCAGCAGGGAAAGAAAGGTCGTTAGTCATCATGGTCACTCCTCACAACAGAGAAATGAAAATAGCATTATAATTAACTGGCCATCACCAAAACACGACAGCTGGAAAAAATTCAAAGAGGTATCGAAGGTTTGTATCATGAATATCTAAATGTCTAAAACCTGAATATTTTGAGATCACCCCACTATTTGAGCATCTTTCTCTTCTTTTAGTTTTGCTCCAGCTTTCTTAGATATGTGTTACTCTAACTCATTTAATGCTCTGTTAGGGCTCTCTCTCTTTCCTGACAGCGTTTAAATACCTTTTAAATAAAATCACACTGGATTTAGTCAGCAGAGATGAACGATTTCGGGCTGATGATTGCATTAGGCTTTACCCAATGCTTTCATAATTAACGTATGAAACGCCCACCTCTCTCTGCGCTCCTGCATTTGTTAAGAGTGATGGACAGCTTTTGTGCTGTTTGTTTTGTTTTCCCCTGCTTTACAAATTAGCCTGAGGGCTAACTTAACTAATCTGAAGAACGACTTAGTGGCACGGCCGTGATTAAAACTCATTTATTTGCATTAGCCTTTAACATTGAGCACAGCAGCTATTAATATGACCATAATTCCATTGAAGTGCTAAGAACAAGCTTAGGGATATGACATAGGTCGCATAAGATGCTTAAGCTTGTTTCCTCACAATTAATTGCAAATTAAGTGTGCATGCACTATGTGTGTAAATGCACACTTGTGCATGTGCAAGTGTTTTTTCATGGATCAGAAGCTCCTTACTTGAGTGCAGTGCTCCGAGCATATGGATGATATTATGATTTGTGAGTAT
>NC_048420.1:11672567-11677538 GCF_013103735.1 Etheostoma cragini | reverse complement strand
CCCCCCCCCCCCCCCCCCGTGCGTTGGTTGCCTGACTTTCTAGACCAGTCAACAGTGTGGCAGTCATGATGGACGTGTCAGTCATGATTTTAATGTATCTTATTCATTAACACTTTGATTGTATTATACTGTACTTCATGTGAGTAACTCTGCTTGTTTGCAGAGTATCTGCAACCACAAAACAAACATGATAACCAATATGGAAAAAGTTCCATATTAGTTTACTTGTCTGTGCCTATGAAGCCAACTTCAGTTTCTCCCTCACCAGAGAGCATTTTCTGGCATTTTTCTCAAGCACATTGTGTTCTCAAAACTAGCAGAAAAGTGATATCTTTACTCTAAATCAATGAAGAAAAGCTTCCTGTGTTGACACTCTTGCATCCACTGTCTAAAACTAACCTCCGAGTGCTAAGCTGTTAATGTGACTCATGCGGCCTGATTTAGTGAGAACATCTGCTTTGAAGAACCACAGAGCTGTTAACTGTGTGATCTTAGCTTGTAAGAGACAAAACACACTGACGTTCATGTTTCATTGGCAGGATTTTGTAACTGTCGCAAATTTTAAATATGATAATGGAACACTTCCAGAGTGTTATGTATACATACAAGACGGGACGTTGCCGTTGCTTTATTAAGACAACCGGGTGTGTAATTCATTTTAATGGGCGTAATTGATTTATTGCACAGAGCAGATGTTAACTGGCTGCCACGTGTTCCACTCGTGTACGCAGTGAAACAAAGGTGTTTGACACCGTTAGGATCAGGATATGAAGGAATTCAGGAGAGCCTCGCCACATAGGGTCAAATAAATTTCATGTGATAAAAGATGACTGTTTGGTTTTTCTCAAACACAGAGAAAGACTAGCTACTGAAGCCTGTGTGACCAAAGATAATGCTGTATTTTTAATTTAGTGAGGGTTCAGTGAAATGGCTACAAATATGAACTGCACATCATAATTAAAAAGTTGTCTTTTAGGCCTAATGTGTTCACTTTCCATTCTCCAGGTCTACTCCCAGAATTCCACTGCAATGCCGCCTGCCATAGCCTTCACATCCCCAGCCGTGGACCTGTACAACCGCACGCAGTACTGCAAGTGGCCCTGTGAGTGCCCTGATGTAGCCCCTACCTGTCCGCTGGGCGTGAGCCTCCTCATGGATGGCTGTGAATGCTGCAAGACCTGTGCCCGGCAGGTGGGCGAGGTGTGCAACGAGGCAGACACATGCGACTACCACAAGGGACTGTACTGCGACTACAGCTCGGACAAGCCTAGGTACGAAAAAGGAGTGTGTGCATGTAAGTGTCACTCAACAAAACCCGACAAAACAAAGATTTTACACAGTTTATTTTCTGATGTGTTCTTGGATCACTGTCCACACCGCAGCACAGACTGCAAGTGACCAGTTTACGTTTCAGTAGAGCGGGTGTTTGCTGCCATATCAACACTGGTTGCCCTAACAACACAACACAACACTTATTTTTAAAATACTATACTATGGCTGTTTTATCACTTTTTGACATATTATTCTGTCATTTCTATCACTTTTTTGACATGCTATAATATGACATCTTCAACATACTATAGTATTATTCCTTTTGACATACTAGATTATGGCTTTTTTATAATTTTTTTGACAAACTATATTTACGTCTTTTGTTATCACTCTTTTGACATACTATATTATAATCCTTTTTTTAATTTTGTTGACATACTATACTATGGCTCTATTTTATTTTTTCTAACATACTATACTATGGCTTTTTAATTAATTTTTTCAACATAATGGAATGTGACTTTTTATCACTCTCTTCAACATACTATAGTATGGCTTTTTATAACTTTTTTCGACAAACTATACTATGGTGTTTTTAATCACTTTTTTCCACATACTACATATATTATGGCTTTTTTATAATTTTTTTGACAAACGATACTACGGCTTTTTATAGCTTTTTTGACATACTATGTTATCATTCTTTTTGACATACTATACTATGGCTTTTGTTGTCACTTTTTTTGACATACTACAAAGTGACTTTTTTGTTAAGTTTGTTGACATACTATACTATGGCTTTTTTTTTTTTTTTTTGACATACTATATTATGGCTTTTTTTTCTTCGACATACTATACTATGGCTTTTATATCACTTTTTTCAACATACTGTAATATGACTTTTCATCACTCTTTTAACATACTATACTATGGCTTTTTATCACTTTTTTGACGTTGTATATCATTATTCTTTTTGACGTACTACATTATGTTTTTTTTATCACTTTTTGACAAACTATACTGTGGTGTGGCAATCACTTTTTTCAACATACATATATATGACTTTTTATCACTTTTTTGTATACTTTAATATTTCTTTTTTGACATACTATGTTACTATGCAAAAAAAAAAAACACTTTTAACATGTTATATGACTTTTACCAATGACTGGTTGCTATGGTTGGGAGGTAGAATGGGTGTCTTGTATTCACAAGTTTGGTAGATAAATACCAGGCTTTATATTTACTTTCTTCAACATACTATACTATGGCTGTTTTATCACTTTTTTACGTACTATAGTATGGCCTTTTATCGCTTTTTTTGACAAACTAAACTATGGTGTTTTTAATCACTTTTTCAACATACTATACTATGACTTTATTATTACTTTTATTTTAAATACTTTACTATTGCTTTTTTATCACTTTTTGACGTACTACAGTATGTATTTTTATTCTTTTCGACATACAACACTATGGCTTTATTATTGACTTTTTTGAACATGCTATACTATGACATTTTACAGCTACTATACTATGGCTGGGAGAAAGAATGGTTGTTCTATAACCACAAGCTTGGCGGATCAATCCCAAGCTCCTCTGGCCACATGTCAAAATGTCCCTGACTTTGGCCACACTTTATCTTTTTTCGACATGGTATGATACAAATTTCTTTATTTATTTTTTGACATACTGTACTATGGCTTTTTTATTACTTTTTCAACATACTATACTATGGCTTTTTTTATCAGACTATAACATGGATTTTTTATCACTTTTTTTGACATACTATGTCTTTTTATCACTTCTTTTTGAACTACTATACTATACTATGGCTGTTCTTTTCGACATGCTATAGTATGACATTTTCAACATACTATACTAGGACTTTTCATCACTTCATCATACCCTTGCTTTTTATCACTTTTTTTGACATACTTTATTATTATTCTTTTCAACCTACTACACTATGGCTTCGTTATTACTTTTTTCGACATACTATACTATGGTTTTTTATCATTTTTTGACATACTATGCTATGGCATTTTATCACTTTTTGACACACTATACTATGACTTTTTATCATTTTTTGACATACTATACTATGGCTTTTTATCACTTTTTGACACACTATACTATGACTTTTTATCACTTTTTGACATACTATACTATGGCTTTTTATCACTTTTTGACATACTATACTATGGCTTTTTATCACTTTTTGACATACTATACTATGACTTTTTATCACTTTTTGACATACTATACTATGGCTTTTTATCACTTTTTGACACACTATACTATGACTTTTTATCACTTTTTGACATATTAAACTGTGACCCTTTATATCACAGTATAAATGACATGCTATACTATGACTTTTCATCACTTTTTGACACACTATACTATGGCTTTTCATCACTTTTTGACAAACTATACTATGACTTTTTATCATTTTTTGACATACTATACTATGGCTTTTTATCACTTTTTGACATACTATACTATGGCTTTTTATCACTTTTTGACATTCTATACAATGGCTTTTTATAATTTTTTGACATACTATACTATGGCTTTTTATCACTTTTTGACATACTATACTATGGCTTTTTATAATTTTTTGACATACAATACCTTGGCTTTTTTTTCACCTTTTTGACATACTACACTATGGCTTCATTATTACTTTTTGACATACAATACTATGGCTTTTTATCATTTTTTGACATACTATACTATTACTTTTTATTAATTTTGGACATAATATACTATGGCTTTTAATCACTTTTTAACATTCTATACTATGACTTTTCATCACTTTTTGACATTCTATACTATGGCTTTTTATCACTTTTTGACATACTATACTATGGCTTTTTATCACTTTTTGACGCACTATACTATGGCTTTTTATCACTTTTTGACAAACTATACTATGGCTTTTTATCATTTTTTGACATACTATACTATGGCTTTTCATCATTTTTTGACATACTATACCTTGGCTTTTTTTTCACCTTTTTGACATACTACACTATGGCTTCATTATTACTTTTTGACATACAATACTATGGCTTTTTATCATTTTTTGACATACTATACTATGACTTTTTATTAATTTTGGAGATAATATACTATGGCTTTTAATCACTTTTTGACATACTATACTATGACTTTTTATTAATTTTGGACATAATATACTATGGCTTTTAATCACTTTTTAATATTCTATACTATGACTTTTTATCACTTTTTGACATACTATACTATGGCTTTTTATCACTTTTTGACACACTATACTATTACTTTTTATCACTTTTTGACATATTAAACTGTGACTCTTTATCACTTTTTGACATACTATACAATGACTTTTCATCACTTTTTGACGCACTATACTATGGCTTTTTATCACTTTTTGACAAACTATACTATGGCTTTTTATCATTTTTTGACATACTATACTATGGCTTTTCATCATTTTTTGACATACTATACAATGACTTTTCATCACTTTTTGACAAACTATACTATGGCTTTTTATTACTTTTTGACATACTATACTATGGCTTTTTATCATTTTTTGACATACTATACTATGGCTTTTCATAATTTTTTGACATACTATACTATGGCTTTTTATCACTTTTGAAATACTATACTATGGCTTTTTATAATTTTTTGACATACTATACC
>NC_048420.1:11643593-11672467 GCF_013103735.1 Etheostoma cragini | reverse complement strand
ATACTATGGCTTTTTATCACTTTTTGACATACTATACTATGGCTTTTTATCATTTTTTGACATACTATACTATGGCTTCATTATTACTTTTTGACATACAATACTATGGATTTTTATCATTTTTTGACATACTATACTATGGCTTTTTATTAATTTTTGACATACTATACAAGGACTTTTTGTCCCTTTTTAACATACTATACTATGGCTTTTTATCACTTTTTGACATACTATACTATGACTTTTTATCATTTTTTGACATACTATACTATGGCTTTTTATCAGTTTTTGACACACTATACTATGACCTTTTATCACTTTTTGACATATTATACTGTGACTTTTTATCACTTTTTGACATACTATACCATGATTTTTCATCACTTTTTGACACACTATACCGTGACTTTTATCACTTTTTGACATATTATACTGTGACTTTTTATCACTTTTTGACATACTATACTATGACCTTTTATCACTTTTTTACACACTATACTATGGCTTTTCATCCCTTTTTTACATACTTTACTATGACTTTTTATCACTTTTTGACATACTATACTATGACTTTTTATCACTTCTTGACATGCTACACTATGGCTTCATTATTACTTTTTTTTTTACATATTATACTATGGCTTTTTAGTACTTTTTGACACACGATACTATGACTTTTTACAATTTTTTGACATACTATACTATGGCTTTTTAATCACTCTTTTACATACTATAATATGACTTTTCATCACTTTTTGACACAATATACTTTGGTTTTTCATCACTTTTTTACATACTATACTATGGCTTTTTAATCACTTTTTTCAGAGGTAGAATGGTTGTTCTATAACCACAAGCTTTGCGGATCAATCCCAAGCTCGTTTGGCCACATGTTAAAGTTTCCCTGACCTTGGCTACACTTTGTCTTTTGGACATGCTATAGAATGAATTTCTGTATTACTTCTTTTGACATACTATACTATGGCTTTTTTATCACTTTTTTCAACATACTATACTATGGCTTTTTGATAACTGCTTTTGACTATGAATTTATTCAACATACTAAACAATTTCTTTTTTATCATTTCTGTCAAAATAGTATAATATGACTTCTTTAACGTACTATACTATGACTTTTCTATAACTTTTTTCAACATATGATACTATGACTTTTGTTGACATACTCTACTATGACTTTTATGATTTTTTTTGACATATGATACTAGGACTTTTGTTGACATATATACACTATAGACAATATACTATGACTTTTTAACCCTTTTTTCAATGAGTTTTTCATCATTTCTTTCTACATGCCATAAAATGATTTTTTTATCATTTTTTGACATTCCTCTACTAAGACTTTTCAACATGCTATACTATGAGGTTTCTTCTTTTTATAACCTTAAAATAATCCACCTTTGTTTGACACATAATTGTTTTTATACAACTTTTCAATTCAAATTTTTACTAATTACAACCTTTCCCCCTTTTCTTCGACTATTGTCACTACTTCACCTTCTTTTATGACAATTATGCCAGCAATCCAGTTTAGCTTTAGTAATTTATTATTTTAGCATTCACAAGCATTTTCTGCGGGAAGTGCATTCCCTGGTTCACCTACAATGTCATAGATTTTTACATACTAAAATCATTTTATTCACAATTACTTTATTACGATTCTAAATGCAACAACATTGTGACCTGACTTCCATGTGTGCGGTTTGCCTTGCATGTCTATAAAATATGTGATCGACTGCTTGTTGTTCCTCTCTTCCAGATATGGTTGGAACAGGCTGTGAGCATGATGGTGTGATCTACCGTAATGGGCAGAGCTTCAAGCCCAACTGCAAATACGAGTGTGTTTGTGTGAACGGTGCCATCGGCTGTGTGGCGCTGTGCACAGAGTCCCAGCCTCCGCGGGTTTGGTGCCAAACCCCACTGCGGGTCAAAGTCCGGGGACAATGCTGTGAGCAATGGATCTGTGATGAACCCAAAAGAGGGCGCAAGACGGCGCCGCGACATGCAGTAGAGAGTAGGACGCCTTATATATTTTATACATATATATATATATATATATATATATATATATATATATATATATATATATATATATATACTAGAGATACTACCAGAGGGTTCATGTTTGCTCTTGCTTGGTGAAGTTAGGCTTTATCTTGCAAACTTTTTCTTTTTTACAAGTCCCAATATGCTGAAATGAAAATTCTGAAAACATCAATGCAAACTAAATCAAAAGGAATGCTTTGATTTAGTAATGAAGTGTTTGAAGAAAACCCCAAAACTAGTGAGAGGGAATAAACTAGGGAATGATTGTCATTGCTTTATAACAATGATGATGTAAACCAATTCTTAAGTTCAGGAGGCTTTTTAGAGAAAGTAATCTGGAGTATATCATTGTAGATGCAGTTCACTGAATAACTTCATATGTACAGTTTCATGTATTGTACATATAAGAGGCCAAGGAACGCAAAGTACAATTTATATTGTTTTTTCAATATCAGATGGATAAGCTTGGATTTGATAGCAGCAGCTGTGTTTGGAATTGGCAATAAACACATGTGGGAGTCCAAGCGGATCATGAGGTTTGGGTGTGTGTGCAGGGACAGACCACTCCTTTCCTGTGGAAGCCCTCACACTGTTTTTGGGTCATGTCCAGTTTCCAGTCCTGTATTTCAGCAGTGCTGTGGAGGGATCAATGTGAACGAAGATCTCTTTGTGTTGCATAAAGATACAAATCAGATCCAGATTACAAGGCAAACATAATTTAAAGATGTAGATCAAAAAAAGAAGGGGAGACAGTGTACCTATGCTTCTCTTGGTAATAGCTTCTCTTTCAGGGCTTTTGACTCTTCTCCGCTGCCAAGTTAAATCATTATGGTGAAATCTTAATCATTAATCATTTTATGCTTTAGTTTTTTATTTTGGTTATTATTATAATTATTATTATTATTATTATTATTATTAATATTATTATTTTTAGTTATATCAGTCTGTATAACAAATAAACTGTGTAAATATTTGTAGCAATTTGTCGAAATGATCTATTGACCTCACTTCTCTGATCTAGCTCCGCCAGCTGAGACCAGGAGCTGGCACAAGAACTGCATTACCCAGACTACCTCGTGGAGCCCCTGCTCTAAGACGTGTGGCCGCGGCCTGTCTCTGAGGATCTCTAATGCCAACGAGCAGTGTGAGCTGGTCAGAGAATCTCGCCTTTGCAACCTGCGGCCCTGTGAGGTCGACATCACCAAACACATCAAGGTGGTGATTCTGTTTAGTATCTTAAGCGGTTAAACAAATTAAATGATGAAAACTGCATGTTGGTTCCCTGACCTTACACCTTTCTACTCCCTTCTTTCATCAGCCAGGAAAGAAATGTCTGAACATATACAGGGATGAATTGCCCTCAAACCTCACCATCTCTGGCTGCACCAGCAGGAAGCAGTACAGACCCAAATACTGCGGCGTCTGCACAGATGAGCGCTGCTGCATCCCCTACAAGTCCAAAACCATTGACGTAGAGTTTGAGTGTCCCAATGGGACGGGATTCACGTGGAAGATGCTGTGGGTCCAGGCTTGCTTCTGTAACCTCAGCTGCAAAAACCCCAACGACATCTTCGCCGACTTGGAGAGTTACTATGGTCACCCAGAAATCATGAACTAACAGGTGGCAATCATGCTTTCTGCCTATGGGAGGATCCTGATTTTCTCCTGGCTTCTTTTTCTCTTATGCAATGGTTTGTGTTGTGTGTAATTATGTAAAAGGGATTTTCTTATGTTTTTTTTTCCCATTGGAAAAATCTGTAAATATGAATTATATATGTGTCTCCAGATTGGATTCATAAAGCATGATGTGCTTTTGAAGAATATTTGAAGAACTGCTTTGCAAATGCCAGTGTGTGAAAGTTGAAGGCTTAATTTATTTATGTAGCTTTTTGCATATGTAATAACATATGTAGTGTTTGTGAGATGCTTTCGACATTGTCTTAAACTCACAAGTCAACTTAGATAAAGCTTTACTGTAGACTTTTTTCCTTTCTATTTCATGAATACTTTATAATAAATGTTTAAAAAAAAAAAAGGCAGAAATTGACTGAGAGGTCAAAGACAAAGCCTTATTTTAGGACCACATGTCTTAATATGCAATAATGACAGTATCGGGAAAGATCAGTTACAAGATGTTTTTATTGTAATTTTTTTAATAAATACAAATTGTTATGTCATTTTAATCCTTTGTCTACAGCATTAGACAGTTGTGCATCTTTAAAAAGCTGTGTATGTCTTCTACAAAGCAAAATGTTGCGGTAGTGCAAGTAAAATACAGGAGTAGAAGGTGTCAGGTAAGTTCTATGGCTATCCTCATGTTAACATGTGGACCCATCACTTCACTCACCAAAAAAAAAAATCCACAACCACAGGAGCATCACGTCTAAAAAACAACAAAAAAAACAAGAAATATTCCATGGCACATCTTTGTTCCATTGTGCTTGATTGCATAGAAATCATCATAATATTAATAAAGCAGTCAATGTAAAAACTTAAGAATTTTCTGTTTTAGTGTTTTGATTCACGACAAAGCATACAGCCTTGTTGGAATGTACTTAAAATCACTGTTTGATTCCTGAAAGATGTAAGTTCACCGGAGAACAGATGTGTAATTGTTAAAAAGAGGTTTTGAAAGAAGAAAAAAAAAAACTCAAGGATAATAGATATTGGCATGGTGAAACAATATTATTTGCTGTATGTACATGATATACTGGAAGTCTTTCCCTCAATGTTACATAGCAATTTGTGAGGAAAACTGCCATTTTCATTTATCCAAGTACCTTCTCTTTCCATCTCTCTCTCTCTCAACATCTACAAATCTGCTCTAATGCACAAGCAACAACACTTCAGACATGGAAGATAAAGAATAAATGATCACACAATTACAGTTAGAACAGACAAAACTGTCATTTACAGTCAGTTATATTTAAGAGAGCTGTATCAATATGGTAAAAATGGATAAAACCGGGATAAGGTAATGCAGAGATGGAAATACTTTTTTTTTAAATTTTTCTTTTTTACACATTACGTATGAGAGATACATGAACAAGCTGGTGTTCTTGTAGCCACAGCTTTCTCCAACATTCGCAGCTTCGGTGTTCTCAAATGCTGTGTTGCCCCTAACTTAACATTCACCTGACCAAGAAGCTCAGGAGCATTTTCTGTTCAGATATGTTTGAGTCCTTCAGAGTGACTACAGACATACACTGACACTGACCTCCTACTCAAAAGACATCTTATTTTCAAATTAGGGCATCTCAGCTGCATCAAATAGTCTGCATGTGAGTGTCCATTGTGCATTTTTACAATTCCAGGAATGCTATGTTAATGTCCCTCTCCACATTTGTGTGTATGTGTGTAGTTATGTGTGTGTCAGTTAGAGGCAGCACAGCAAAACCCGAAGGGACCTTGAGAGGTTTGGGTGCCTGGAGAGTGAAGGTTCACTTAGCAGGACACTTGAGTGGACTTTGGCACGGCTTGGTCTACGTTGCTGTTGGCCGTGCCCTCCGTGTGGGAGCGTCCGCGGCTGCCCTCGTTTGTGTGAGAGCGGGAGCGGTTTCCCTCGCTGGTGTGAGAGCGGGAGCGGTTGCCATCAAAGGAGGTGACGCTTGAGCTGGAGGCAGTCCGGGAGCGGACCAGGCGAGTCATGCCAGCAGAGGGCACTGAGGGGAGGGGAGGAGAAGAGAAGGAGTTAGTGAAGGCACGGTTTTTGCCTGATTTTTTTTATATGATCATATAAGTATGATCATTTAAGTAAATTTGTACAGTTTTGCAAAAACAATTCTTCAGTGGTACAGCTTTTAAAATTTGACTAGTTCTTAAACACTGCACACTTTGTAGTATAATAAACATCTGGAGTTGACCTTTGGCTTTGGAGTTCTTGTTACACTGTGAGTACATGGGTCATTTATTAACCAACACCAACAAAGGGGTTAAGAGGAGAATGTGGCTGAACTCGGCAAACACTCATGGCACAAAAAAAAGTTCAATGTTTAAAGTGCTCACATCATCATAATTTTCCGGTTTATAATTTTGTGCAGAGGTTATATATCAGAATAGGTTTATTGGGTTTAATAAAAAAAAATTTAAAAAAATGTGTTTTTGTCTTTTCACCCTGTGTCTTGAGCTCTCCGTTTTAACTACAGAGTGTGGTATCACACTTCTATCTTTTTTGGGAGTTGCACATGCACAGTAGCTAGGTAAAGATTACTACCCACTCAGAAGCAGAGTGTAAGGGCATGCCACACTAGAAGCTAAGCGGGCATTGGAACGTCTTCTAAAGTGACGCACGTTCGTCACGGAAGTAAAAGTTGGACTACAATAGAGCGGTTTGGCTGTTGGAGATGGTAAGTCCCTTTGGGGTGGACTTTGGTCTTTTACACGTTGTAAACCTATAACGTGGACGAAAAGATATATAACACAGTATAGAAAAGGGGGAAAAGCCAGAGAGCATAATATGAGTACTTCAAAAAGAAAAAAAAGAAAAGAAAATTGCAACATTCCTGGGAAGCGCATGTCACCAAGGAAAAAAAATATTGCATGCCTTGAATACTTACTGTATCCCATGCCCTGAATGAAGTACTTGAAAGCTTCTGTCAGTTTGGCAGGCTGCAGAGAGAAAAAAATAGGGAGATAATTAGTCCTTTTATCATCATCATCATCATCATCATACTTGTTTACATAACATTGACAGACTCACTCTCTCATCCAGCAGCTTATGGCTCAGGGTCTAAGATATGACAGCTGTCATGAGCAGGTGCTACGCAGGGTGGAGGATTACAACCTGACAACTGTGGTTCATGTCTGCCACTTCCTAATGCTCTTACGTGCAACCTTCTTATGCCATCCATCCACCTTACCCTGTGTTCTGATTATCCAGCCTTGCTCTACAACATTTACAGTGTTTTAGCAAAGCTTTTCTGTTTCTGTCACACAAACATACACACCTGGTCCACCTGGGGCATGCCTCCGCAGTCAGCCATCTGGAGAGGGGAGGGGAAAACACGAAAGAGGCCATTAGCATTTAGCATGTTGGTGCTTGAACATTCACACAGCAGAAGACACACACCATTACACTCAACATGTCCCATTTGAAAATGCATGACACCTTGTCCCTGCTACCTCCAATCATTGTTCCTCTAGACCCTAAACAGTTAACCCCAATAAATGGCACCCATTTTAGCTTAAACAGCCATTTGGTTTTAGTCGTGGATCATAAAAGGTTGCCATGGGCCAATACAAGTAGGTCAGTTGCAGCAGATTGCGTTCTCAGAGGCGATACGCATACGCACATTGCCTCATTCAGCTTTACCCATGGTTAATATGTCACCAGATAAATGCTGAGCCACTGGAATCTTATCAGCCTATGTGTTTCCAACAAGGCTATTATAATCTGAATGAGGACAAGGGACAGGAGGTGGAGGAGGCCCTTGTACCTTAAGCAGGGTCGCCTTGGTTGGATCCAGCTTGGTGTTGCACTCAACCTGTGGGTACAATTAACACATCTATTCAGTAAAGTATCTCATATTATTAGTGGTCACATATTGCATGTTGAATATGTAAATTGCAATGGCTAAAATAAGGTACAATAAAAGTTACATTTTGTTGAACTACAAATTGAAAAAAGGCTTTAATGTATCACTTATAATTACTGGATATGG
This sequence comes from Etheostoma cragini, assembly GCF_013103735.1. Lineage (NCBI taxonomy): Eukaryota > Metazoa > Chordata > Actinopteri > Perciformes > Percidae > Etheostoma > Etheostoma cragini. The sequence goes on along the minus strand of NC_048420.1, from coordinate 11,664,740 downwards.
CTCATAAAAGATGAACAATTCAGTAGTGGTGTTTAGGGGATTTGGGGCGCCTCTCTGAGCTAAAAGCAGTAACAGTCACAATCCTCTCAACTTTAACAGATTGAAACTACTCTGTCACTTGATAGCTGTTCCCAACTTTGTTGTTGCCTAAGTCATGTTAAACTGTTGTCCTTAAGTATTTAATCATGCACATCGGTTAGGCTTAAACAGGTGAGTGGAGTGAATGGAAAACACATCCAGCACAAGTCAGCTGGATTAGCATTAGAGCCTTTTTTTTAAATGGCTGTGTGAACAACTGAGATTGCGTTTTAACTCACCACAGCCTCCACAGCAGGAGAGCTGTCGCCAACCACAAGCAGACAATGGCACCTGTATAAGGGAGACACATACAATTACATATTTAATATAATATTGTGATTTAAAATAAAATGTGCAGAGGGTCATGTTGCTGATTGTTGCTTAATGACAACCTACTTGAGGGTCCTGACGTTGCTTCCGGGGATCGGCCTCTCAATTTCCAGATCCCTCCGACTGTAGAGAGAGACATTATTATAAATAAAAAAATAAAAACTTTTTGTATTTCTAGCCATCTGACTTTGATGTTTTTTCTTTACCTTTCGTAGGACTTGACAAATAGATGCAGGTTAAACGGGTTCATGTCATTCATGATGTGGTGACGGTATGTTCCAATTAGGTCCTGGTTGGTGTTGATCTCCTCCTGGGGGTGACCAAACAACATTTATTTGACTCACTGAGACCAAAAAAAGGCCTAGAAAGTTTTAGTTAACAACTCAAAGAGAATTTGAATCAGTACCTTTCCAAAGAGGTGGGTGATGATCATGTCAGGCATGGCATTGGTCCAGCCGCTGATCTGAAATTAGACACAAAAACCGCATTTAGCTTTTAATGCTGCGTTTGTTAGCTGTGCCAGTCCAAAATTCTCAATTACCAGTTAGCCTCTGGTGGGGTATCAGACACTAATTTTAAATGTTCATTATGCATGTATGATTACCTTGTGTGCAGCCCAGTCCATCCATCCCTCAGCACATGGGTTGATATTGATGAGCAACAGCCCCTCCACCATGTTCGGGTAGTCCAGCTAAAGACAAACAGAAAAAAAAACAACGAAAAAAGTGATTTATTACTGCAACATACAATGCTGTATTGAGGTAAATATGTGCAAAAACCTTTATCCCCAAGTGAATTTATAATTCAATTTTTGTTTAATTCTAATGCGTAATATATTCTGTGTTACAAAGAGGCTTTCCTGCTCATATACATTTGAAATGAAATATTTATATACATATAGTGCAATGATGCACACTTGATTAAGTTACAGAGAAGGCAGCATCAAAGAGTTAAAAGTTCTATCTCTGTCCGCCTTGTCAAAAGAGTGAGACGTCCTACTGAGCTGATCTGGAACATTCCAATCTGGAAGCTTTTATGGCTCAGCAGGCTCAAGTAATAAGCAACATTATATTGCCAAAAACAGCAAAAAGAAGAAACACATTAGCTAGCTCTGTTAATCCTTAAATGATTAAAACTTATAATTATTAAGCCTGATTGAGAGGGGGAGGGGGAAACTTACAGCAAATCTGGTCAGAATGTAGGCCCCTGCTCCAATGCCCATTCCAACAACACTCTTCAGCCTGTGCTCAAACATATATGGAAACTGTTAGAACAACAGGTTAGAAACACTCTTAAATGTGAGCGTGAACAGTTGGTGTGAAAACTGCAGCTCAACTTACCCAAAGTGCTTTAACACCAGTGGGAGGGTCTCAGAGAGTTGGTCCATAGAAGGGTACTCATATCTGAAAGACAAAAAGCATATTTATCTTAATCTTATCACTGATCTCTATTGCTTCGTATTTCTGTTATCAGCTTGTATTAACCATTTATGTTTCATTGTCTTTTTTTATATCATGTTCATCTTAGGGAGGGCTAACGTGAGGCAAAGTCCCCCCCTCATTAAAGCCGAGATTAGCTTGAACGAGATAAACGCCTATCCCTGCAACGCACTTCAAATTAGGTCGTCTTAGCACATGCACAGGATCTACCTGCCGAGTCAAAGGTCACCAACTGCTTGACATACATTAAGGGCTTGTTTGTGTTTTTGTGATTGTGCGTGTGTGTGCATGGCTCACCCAGTGGAAAAGGTATTAGCTCCCTCATGCTGCCCGAGGGCGTCAACGTGACAAACAGCAAAGTGCTGCATGATCTCTGACATGTCCTCATGGTTGAAGAGAGTGTCCCAGCAAGTTTTGTCTAGAGAGCAGCCCAAAGAAAAGGGAGGTGGATGAGTGGCTGATAAGTAGAAATTATCTCAAGTAACCGGTGAATACATTTGTTTTTGGGCCTCATCGTCTAACAATATTTGACACCCTCACAAAAAAAAAAAAAAACGGTCAGTAAGCATGGAAACGCTTAGATACTGTAATGTAGTAGACTTAACAATATCAAGTTTGATGGAGAACCTAATCTCGTCCCACGTGGTACGTTTAAGTCAGAACACCCCAAGGCTTTAGACACAACAACATATGTTTCACCTAGATTGAACTGAAGAGGGAGCAAGGCTTACGGTTTAGTCCGATGTCATGGAAGGTGAGGATGACCGGTCTGTCACCCTTGGGAACCCCCTTCATTGTACAGCGAATTCTTCCATGAGGAGTCTCCACATCATGTTCCTATAGACGCAAAAAAAATGACCAAACTTTGAATAAAATGTGTGTATAACAAAAAATGTGTGGACAACAAAAACAATTGATCAAAAATTACAAGTAAACCCCAAGGAATTCCGTTTTAAGCTAAAAAGATGAGAAACATGTTGCACTTCTGAGTTACTGCAGGGAGACAACCAAATTATTGTTGGATAATGTTTGAAAGCAAAAAAATAAGTTAAAAAACAAGTAAAGGACTGAAAATTTACATCAACGTGAATCCAACATACTTATGATGCCCTACACGTTTTAGTAGCTTCAGTTTACAATGTAACTCAATTTTATACAATATATGGTAATTAATGCCATCAATTATTTATGCTTTCTTTCCATTTTTAAAACTACTTTCCAAGCAAACTACAAAACGGCCTTTTTTCTCTTTTTTTTACTATTTTAAAGATTGTCCACTCATTAAAATCGAGCTCATTACTTAAGCCACAAAAGTATATAAAGAGTATAAAACAATTCTTTATGAGCACTTCAGTGCTGACACCAGTTCTACAACTGCAGCAGGAAGCATAATTTAACACTTCACCGGAAACTACTCAGTAAGCAAGCATTTCAATAAAGCCTTTAGTCTACTCACACTGACTTCAATCTCAGCAACAATCATTTCCACATCAGAATCCACCAGAACCATGTTTGCAGGAGAGGAGTTCAACGCTGCCCGCTACTGAAATATTGTCACAGTGGCTCCCTGAGCTTTAGATTCAGATGTTGGTAATCCTCTGAAGTTGTTTAGCTCTGCTCTGGGAGCTGCATTTTATAACCCTGCTGCTTACCAGTTGGGCTAAGCCCCCTGCCTCCCATGGTGCCTTGCAGGCTGGTCAAAACAAGCTATCTCTAGATGGAGATATCCCTAAATTGGATCAACCAATGTCAATTAGAGGGGCATTGGCTGTGTTGACATGGTGAGTACATATGGGTGTGTGATCAGTAGGAAAACATGCTAAATTATGGTGGGAAAAGAAGACACCAGTTATTGTGGAAATAGTTCGGGGAAATAGTTCCAAAAATAATGGCTAAACTGAGGAATCTTACTAAGGAAGCTAAAATAATAAAAATGTATCACAGCGGCCAAGGCTAGAACGATACGGACAGATTTAGACTCGATAAAGTCAGAAACCTCTTCTAAAACTACTTTATAACAGTCAGTGACTGACTGATTTGATAGGCTTATATAACCAGAAGCAATTCAGCCAGAATATTTCAACATAAAAGCTCGAACTCTAAATGCCAGTAATTCTCATGTGTGTGTGTGTATTTGAAGAATTATATTCCAAAATGAGATATACACTCTTGAGTGCAACATCCTGTCTAAAAGATGTTGTGAAAACAAACCGGTGAATATGTCAAAACATTTGTTGTTTTGAAAACAGTGTTATATGAGACAAATGCTTGTATACACCCTTACATTTCTATATTTTTACCAAAATAACATTTTTGAAATCAAACTGTTTGTGTGCAGATTGAATCTGCCCAAAGGTGACCTGACTTGAAGGTCTAGCAGTGACCTATTGGGTAGTTTTCAAACCAGTTTTGACCGCATGAGATCTGCCTTGGAGAAACAGCCACAGAGGCGTATATCCTATTTACTGGTTGTAAAGTACACATAAACATCTAAGGAGTCACTGTGCCTCACTTCACACACCCTCCACCTCTGCTGGGCAAACTCAAGCGGCCTTCACTGCGGAGACAATCCTCAACACAACAACATGTGTGCATGTTAAGTACATATGCATTTATTATGAAAGTCAGGAATAAACCCGCAATATTGTCACCCTCAACTAATGCTACGCCACTTGTGTTTGGAAAATTAGCTGCCAAAGAGATATCAAACAATTGCGCTGGAAACTTCCATCTTACCCGTCAGTGTAACAGCTTTAAGTGCAAATTGTCTCTTACTTCTTGAACTGCCTGACCAGAAAACCCTTAACCACAGACACTTTGACCCCCCAAGACTGGAGCCACCATGGTTGAGTTAAAGCAATGAAGTTTTGATAATAGTGGCTTGAGGCGCAGAGGCAGAGTGGTTGCCCCATAGCCACGGATGGCTATGGATGGCGGTTCCAGCCACATGTCAAAGAGCAAGACACAGAACTCCAAGTAGCTGTCCTAATACTTAAGATAGGTTCAAATACAGTAATATAATTTCCCTACGTTGTACTGTATGGGTATGAGACAATTAAAGATTAACTTTATACTGACACTGTACCTGGAAGTTAAGCAACGCTTCTATAAAAAAAAATGTAAAAAAATAAAATAAAACACCCTATACTCCGCACCACCCATATACCATTCAAAGTGTGTGTAAATGTGCTAGAGAGGAAAGTAAAAGGGTTGATGCTCAGTAGCCTATCTGTCCAAAGTGTGTTTCATCACTCTCAGTAGCCGACTGAATTAGTACAGGCACAATTAGATTTCGGTCTTAATAAAATCACAGCGGATGAAAGGTCACTGCATTGATCGATGGGCCACTGCAGCAGCATGTTGAGTCGTAGCAGAGTATTTCTTTTTATCCACCACTAGATGGTATCAAACAAACTAAAATAATAACTTCTAGAATAACACAGTAATTACAATCATCTGTCAACACAAGCTTCCAATAATAAGACTGGGTTTACAACTGGTAGGTATGATTAATGCTGGATCCTTTGTGTCTGCAAACATATCTATTATGTCTGGGTATATTCTATTCTGGGGATTGTGGGATAAGACAGGCAAAAATAAGCCTGGGCTTCAGCCTATTCCTCTTTCAGTTTAATATAGTTGCAAACTGTGGTAAATAATAGTTTATTTCATGTACAAACAGAAATAAAATTCATCTATTATCATCATCATCATCCTCATCATCGTCGTCATACCTTGACCACAAGCTGCTGCACAGCCTCTCTCAGGCCCTGCGGGGAAAGAACAGAGTAATGAAAATACAAAACTAATGCAATTACGTTACAACATGCTATAATCTAATATCCTGAGGGCGCCATCCTGTCACTGAATGTATTTTCACATCCATATGATCTCTGTCATATGAGTAACAGGGTATCATTTCAAATGCACAACTTTGGAGTTGTCGACAAGGATAGCAAACTACTTTCAGACCTACCACTCATTTAAATTAACCCCAATCTGGTTTAAAACAAAATAATAAATAAAAATGTTTAGCCTATGGCTATGACCTTGATTAAAAAACTTTTTTTCATGTATTTTGACAAGGATATTATGGTTTAAGTCTCAACTATGAACTGTTAATTGTGCAATTATTGTGTGTTTCCGTCTACGATACTACAAAAAAACCTTTTTTAAAACCATTTTAATGCAAATCTAGATGAAGATTAACTATTACTGAGTGCTCTGAGTTCTTACTTGTGTATTCTCCTTTAAAAAAAACAAAATGGCTCAAATTTGTCAGAAAATATTTGGAAATTATAGAAGGTATAATGTTAGTAATTTATAATTATGATTGTGTATTTCATTGTGAACTGCACCTGTGACATTAATTTAAATGTGCTCAAACTCTCACATGCAGCAATCTGATTAGATGTACTAATGAACCACACAAGCAACTTCATTGTCAGGTTTAAATCATGCAAAGCTGAGCAATCTAGTAATCAAGTGGTTTTCTAAGAATTCTTTACAAACACTGTTTGTCTTGGCTCGGTTCACAATACATACCGGCAGTTCCCTGTCAACCAGCAGGGGTTTGGACTCAACAACCTGGATCTCATCCATTTCAAAGAGCTGTAGAGCCTGGGAGTGGGAGAGATCAAAATGATTTTTTGAGTACACTTCAGGTTATATTGGATAGTGTAAAAAAATAAAAAATAAAAATAAATTGTCATAAATATGTGGCTTTCCCAAACTATGGAAAATACTTAGGGTTCTTCTTTTAAATGAACAAAGATTTTACTCAACCAAAACCACAAAGCCACACCTGTGGCAAAGGTTGGAGGCTATAGGCTGACTTACTGACTTGGGTGGGGTAGTTTTATGAGATAGCTCATAAAAAAACTAATATAGACCTGCAGACACTCACGTCCGCACACACCCATACAGGTGTACAGACACGGGAACATGCAGAGCCTGGCGCTGTGAGCTGCCCTGACATGCAGACCAAATAATGGGCCACACCTCACAAGAGAGAATGTCTGACTGACAACATGGCAGACAGGGTACACAGGCAGGCAGACTGATGTGGCTCAGTGACAGGTAAAGGAATGCTCTAGTAGAAAGAGACAAAAAAAAAAAAAAAAGTGTACTTCTCACTTTACTGAAACATACCTAAAACACTGTTGTGGCCTAATTTGTCGTCATATGCTTTTTTGTTTGTTTGTTGTTGTTGTTGTTGTTGTTGTTGTTGTTGTTGTTTTTTAGAGACAGAGGACTTACAGAAGGGAAAACTGAAGCAGTCCCTCTCTAATAATAGCTTCAAGATTGAGAGCATATTTCAAAAAAAGAAATAAGAGGGATAGACCAACAGAAAGTGACTGTTCCGTAAATTTACATATTATAAAAAGAGACTTAGAAGGCCGGGTAGAATTAAAAAAAAAAAAAAATATATATAGGAAGAAAAGGGGAGTGTAAAGAGAAGCCAGGCGCAGACTGTGCTGTGGGTCGAAGCCAGGCGCACATTGTGCTCTTGGTCATGATGCTGTGTTGGAGGAAAGGGGGAAGGCTCCGGCTCTGCATGCAAATCAAATTAGCTGGTTAAGAGGGCTCTTTGTCCACTGGCTCCTGTGAGCCCGGGGCCTGCCCTACTCTGTCCCCCTGCTGAAGGGAGCCTTCACTGACCCACACAGACAGGAAGCAACAGACACCCTGGTTACCATCAAAACATCCCATCCTCTTTTCGTCCTTTTGCTGGCTTTCTAGCACTGTGCATTCTGCCACTTTTCTGTTTTTTGGTTTGCGTTTTGTTTGCAGTTGCTATGTTTGCACTTTCCATACTCATTCCATCTGCGCTCTTAGTCTTTCAGTTAGTTTTTGTATACAGCTAGAGCGGACAACATCGACATACAGGACTATAGTGTGACAGTCGAAGTGAGGTGGTCTTTTTGAGGAATTGATCACATTTAAAATGTGGAGATGTCTGGAAGAAAACACCCTGGACACACAAACACACACATGCTCCTCTGGCTGAGAAAACAGAGACCGGAGCCAGCCGGATCTCTCAATAGCACAGAGGAAGAGGAGTATCAAACAACCGGTTCATTTTTCTGCTGAGGACTTCAAAAACATGGCCGCCATCACACTGCAGGAGCTTTGTTGAAGAGGACAAGAGATCAGCCCCCGTTGAGATTCCACAGCCATGTGAGAGAAGTCATGTTCATGATGTTGAAAAATGAAACGACTCAGTTTCAGATCAGTTTCAGGGGGGGCGGCGGGGGGAATTATCAACATGGGGGGAATCCTTTAAGCCCATTTCCAAACACTGCTGTGTAGAACCAGACATAGAGTTCAATAACAACAAGAACAGAGTGCAGATTTCCTCTGCACTTGGCCACCATCACCACCTGTTTGCAGGTTGGCAGCACAGGGAGAGCCTGGCTGTGGAGACAACTAGGTCACCTGCTGTTTACATCAGCGGTGTGCCTCCAACAGTTAGCCTTGCTGAGCTAATGTTTCACCTGACCAAGCGGAGGGAGGGCGGTGTTTTAGTTTAAACATCCAAATATGTCAGCAAGTTTAATGCAAACGGGCAGGCATGACATCTTTACAGGTTAATTAGTTACTTTCACATGTCTCACTAGCACTTCCACTGTCTATCTTTTGAGTTGTCATCCGGTTGGTGGACATTCTCAGATTCAGAACTAGTAGCACCTCCTTCTGGAACATCACTTACTAGCAGATAACTTCTGAAACAGGGTAAGGAAATGAAGTATCATTCTTAATAGGTAGGTAAATTACATAGCTTAAAGATCAGCATTCTTATAACTTATTACAATTAGGATACCACATGAGTCTTGATACGTATGTAATGATTTGTCAAACTAATTTGATAGATGTCGGGTCAAACGGTAGGTATGGACAAACATTGCTACATTTAATACAATTTATGAAGAGTTTTACAGTATGTTGGGTTTCAGATTATCAGAAAGTTGGCAATCTCAAAACACAATCTATTAAAAAGGGAAGTGATGCCCATGCAGTGTATCTTTTTCTCACAGGGATTTTTATCTAGTTGCTGCTTCAGCGGGGGCTCTCTTTAAACTGGCTTCACTTCAAAACTGTCTTGGTGTCACTCGCAACAGTTGCACATTGTCTTTAACCAGGTCAAACAGATTCCTACATGCAGATTCGCTAATGTACGGGTTTAGTTTTTTTAATGAGTTTTTTTAGAAAATGTCAGGCTGTGAGGAAGAAACTGGCCGAAGTGAAACTGTGTTATGCAATCACAAGCAGGAAAAAGTGGGAGGACACGGGTTTGGGATGATTCAAAATGCGTAGCATAAAAATCAGCTGCATAGCATAGAATACAAACTATACTTTTGATGAAATACTGGTCGGAACGGTTTCAATATTTCTGAAACAAGATTTGGAAATAAACAATTTGTTTATTATAATAAAGCCTTTACATAACTATACGCTCTCCCCATCCAATTCATAATCCAATACTTTTTCAAGCTCTGACAATAAAGATAACTATTGTGGTCAGGTTTTATTTGTGAATTCATGAAAAGCAGGCTTTTTGGAAAATCCAATGTTTACACTTGAGAGAGAGATGATGCGGCTTGAGCTCTGGGAGGAAAACAACACCACTTATGTGGGCCTATAACACATTAGTGCTTGTTTTGCCACAGTAAATCCAGAGATATGACACACTGCTTTAAGCCAGAACATCCAAGTAACAAAACAACATGAGCTCAAACTCTCTGTGGACACAGAGAGAGGAACATACGTACTGATTAGATCTGGGCAGCAAGTCTCAATATTAGGGAGCCAGAATCAAGGCCAGGTCATCCTTCCTCCTTTGACTCCATATAGTTTTAAATCCATGCCCGCTGCTTCCATCTGCAGAAACAATGATTGCTTCCCTAATCTTTGGGAACTCGCTTAATCTGTCAAATCCCTGGTCCTGAAATATCAGCGCAGAAGGCCTGCTGGACTAAGCTGTCACAGACCTACATTTTTAGATCGTAAAAAGATATCAAAACGTGAGTGTCTCCACTGCTACAGTAAGTTGCTAGGTGGGGGTCAGAGTCTGGTGGTTTGAGGGGATCACAACATCAGCGGTTCAAGCAGCGGATGCCTCTTATTGTGGGATGTATCTTCCTGTATCGACACAGCTCAGCAGACATTCTGAGATCAGGTTCATATCCTTTTAAACAGAATTGAAGACTGGATTTGGCTCAACATTGGAATTAGCTGGAAAATTATAAATACACAATACAGTGTTGTTTTGGTACCAACTAATGGCAGACTGCAATAATTGCCTTAACTTAATTTGAAAAAACTAAACTTAAATGTTTTACAATTTGACTTACCCAGCTGCAAGCACTACCCTGCTCACACCCTCATGCATATTTTGTTTGTTGTCTTTAAATCATGGCTAGAAAACAACGAGGATTTATCATGCAATTATTGCTCTCATATTTGCAGCCTTTGCCATAACAGCTTCCTGCTTGTGTGTGTGTGCCCGTGCTCTCAGTGTCACTGTGTGAAAAGCATGTTGCTTTATGATGAGTTCCTGTACCTGCTTACATGCTATACAGTCTATGGCTACACACACGTGTGACCTACTATTAAAGAAAAAAAATTACTAAAACAAATTCCCTCCCAAAAAGTACATGCACATGAAATAGCTCGTGTTTTGCATGATCATATATGCACAAAAATCTAAACACATTTTAAAATATATGCACCATGTTTTCTCTGTGATTTGGCCTTTTAAATTACTTGTGGTCTACTAAAACTAGAAATAGACTAACAACGTGCAGCGCAGTTTCTTATTTAGAAAATAGAAATATTATAAAATAGGCTAATAACAACATCCAACGTTTTTCACTTGGAGCAGAAACCTACCTGTGGATTAAAGTTCTGATTGTCCTGAGATAAACACTTCAGAGATGAAAAAAGTCCACAAAAACTTGGTTTCTCGTTTCAAACAGCACGAATAGTTGCAGTGACAGCAGCGTTGCTTTGTTTATAACGTGCGGTGCAAGGCGGATGTATGAGGGAATTTTTTTATAAAGCCTCGGGGGTTTGCAGCCCGGCCCACTTTTCCCACTGCGCTCTCTATTGGGCAAACGCAGCTGTGGGATTGATAACGCAGCTTGAGTCTTCCAGCGGGTTCATGATGAGCAAGAAGATGACAGCTAGTGACTAAAGGGTGATATACTGGAAAAGAGTCGATTTCCCTCTCCATTATATCGCAATACTCTCACAGTATAATTAATCAGCCTGAGGATTCATAGTGACTTCTGTAACTTTTTTAAATCCCCTACAGGCTTTTTTTTCATGTGGAGTTTAGTAGGCCTAGTTGTTGTTTAACATAACACATAGGTGCTGACAAAACAGTAAGACATGTGAAATGTAACCTAGCTGTGGGCGTTGTCACTAATGTGTCATCATTACACCATCTGATGTGACACATTTGATAGTTAACATTCATGGTTAGGTGGTAATGAGCTTGGTAGGCAATTACAGAGCTCCTTCTCTCTGCTATTACCTGACAGGGAGTGGACAGGAATCTTGGCAAGGCCGTTTGTCTTTTTTTACATCATTGTACTGTAAACCACAATTCACCACACTCTAACTGAGGACTACAAGTCATGATAGCATTTTTACACTTTTTATTTGTTAAGATGGGTTAGCTGTGGCTGTATACGGCTGTGGGGTTAAGAATGCAGCCAGGCCTGCAACCTTGATTAGGGGCCAAGAGGAGATAAGTCTGTACAAAGGGAAGCCCTTCCCTCTCCTTCGATCAAACCGCCTTTCCTTGATAGCGCACTGCTATTGTCTAGTCAAAGTTAGCCTGTCCTACAGAAGCAAAAATCAAAACCTCAAAAAGGACAGTTTGCTCCTGTTTAAGCTGCTATTCAAACTTTACTTTAGAGGAGAAGTGCTGTATGAAAGACATGCTACCTGCAGCAATCCCCTCTAAAAGTGACCTCAATTATCTGATCCGAAATGTTGAGTGGTCACTTTGTGGTTTAACACCATTTAACAGCACACTGCACATCCAATCGGAGGTATGTGTGTGTGTGTGTTTACACACACATCTTTCAAGTGTGTTGTTTGTGATTCCAGATCCATTTGTTTCACCTTCTCATCATACACTGCAGTGGAAATTTCCACACCTGCAAGAGTCTCACTGTGACGCTGTGAATCTGCCAATAAGTGCTAGTATTGGCAATGAGTGTGTGAAAGGTCCTTGTCAAGATACAATAGCCGCACTGTGGGCTTGTAATGTGAGGCCCACAATAGGAACACATCGAACAATAGCTGCATTTGAGGGGAAAGATGTAACCACTGTGCTAATGCAATGGTCAGTCACTTAGTACATTGCAAAACATAGGGAGCTATACTAATGGAGAGAAGCCAAACAAAAATATGTGTACATATCTGGGCATTAATAAAACACTACACTGTGACAACCGCGTGTGAATGAGTTCCTGCGTCTGATCCAACAGTTTCTGGCCAGTTATTACTGTTAAAGACAGCCAACTGGGTAAGAGTTAGTGCAGCATTTTTGGGTTGCAGTGTCTCATTTCTTGAAATAACCAGTGGACTTTCACCTGGCTGATTGCAGTGTTTATGGGCACATCTGGCACCTTCACAAAGCATACAATGAATAAGGCCGGAGCTCCTCTGGTTCTCAGATATCTTCACCCCTTCATACATCTTAAGGCAATTGATACTCTACAGCTCCTGTCCTGTATGTCTTTTAATTTGTTAGTATGTATTGCATTGCTATATTTTTATTTCCCTCTCTTGACCATTTTTCCAAATTTATTTTTGTATTGATCGCATGCCCTCATTGTTATATTCATTATGACTTCTTATTGATTTACTCGTATTGTGTAATTTTCATCCTGTGAAGCATTTGTTGACATCATTTTTTTAAGTGCTATACAAAGAAAGCCACAACTATTTTTAGTAATATTGTGTGCAGTGAGTTCTAGGAGCTGGGTGTAAAGAGAAATGGATCATTAGACAAGGTGGTGTAAGGTCACAACAGGTTTTTCTTCTTCTCCTTCTGCCTCTTATACAGTATAGGCCAATGTTGTACAACCACACAAGTCACACTAGCAAAAGAAAGCTTATCTTGTCTGTTTTTGCTCTCTGCTAGTCAGGGGTCACCCAGTTGAAGTGTGTTCGATCTCCAAGTTCATGCCCACAATGGTCACTGCAAACAGAGCAGATAATAAAAACAGACAAACTATGTATTGCTGGAGATCAAAGCTCATCCATTCCTCTGACTATTGCCAAATCATGAAACGGAATAGTATTTACATTAAATAAAATCTATTATGGGCTGTCCATACGATACACATGCCCATCCCAGAGTCTTTCTGTGGCCCTCAAATGTTAATTCAATCATGACAACCCCAGTGATGCAACAGAATTGTAACGGTGGTTAATGGTGTGGCACTGACAGTGTCTGTTGACCTCAGTGTTAAATCTTTGCCATTTTTAGTAACATTAGTAAAGAAGTTACCTTCCAAAGTGACCAGTGGTGTCCATTTTAATTATGCAGTTTGTCTATTAGTTCTTGTTAGTTACCACTCTCATGTTTGTCTGTTAAATATGACAGCAAGATGGTTAGCTTAGCATAAATACTGCAAACAGAGGGAAAAAGCTAGCCTGGCTCTGTCTGAAAGTACAAAAACCACAAACAAGCACCTATAAAGCTCTTCAATTAACACATTAACATTTCCCACACAACACATTTCTTTAACATGTATACAAAAACATAAGTAAAAAGCTAGGGTAGCTGTTACCCCCTGTCTCTTATGGCTAAGCTTGCAAACCATCACCTGGCTCCATTTTCACATTGAAAAGACAGATATGAAATGCTAACAATCTTCTCTCTAAGTTTCAGCAGGAACTGTCTTGAAATTTCAAGCTATTTCTTAAATCTAAAAAAACAAGACAAAAGTGTCACATGTTCTCCCATCACGTTTTCTTTTGCTTCTAATAGGCCATTCATGCTTAGCTTAAAAGATGTTCCTTTCACAGATAGGTTATGTAAACCACTTAGGCATGTTGGCCGTAAAAAGAGATCTTCTTACTCCCCAACAGCCCACACTCATGTGTTTTGTGGATGTATGCAATCATTATTGCACCTTATTATAAGTCCATAGACAAACAAACCTTGTGGAATTTTTATTTGGCTGTAAAGTGAGTTCACCCGTAGCAGTGGTGTCAGCTGCTGCGCTGTTCTGATGTGATGTCCCCCCCTGCCTGGCCTATATTCAACATTGATTATCTCTTTAAGGTGCAGTAACTGCTACGATAAGATTTTCTTGTTTTCTCTTGATGTTGATAAAGTTGTTACTAAATGACCAGGCTGGGCAAATGGAACTGGTGTATACCGGTCATAAATAAACAGTTAAACATTAATAACATTATTTGTTTGGTCTGTGAGCTCCTGGGGGACAAGTTCAAACTAGCCCCACATTTACAAAATCTAAACGCACTCCTTAGGACTTAACTGTTGATTGAATGTCTACTTGCAGGTGGTATAATCTCAGAAAAGATGGGTAAACCATGATAAAGAAAGGAAATCTGATTTGTTGTGTTGAAGAAAGCGGTCACATAACCACAGGGACAGTCAGCTGACAAATTCTCAAAGCAGTGAGACAAACATGTCTTTGTAATTAATTATTAGCATATCTTAAAAAAATGCATGATCAGCCTAGTGTCTGTTTTAATAAATCAAAGGCACAACAATATTTGTAAGTGTGTTCATTCACGTGTTTACGCCGTCTAACTGATTAAATACAATCATTATCTACAATGCAGTACAATGAAATAAAAGAGAATAGACCATAGACCATCCAGCTATGCAGTACAAAGGGAATGGTGGTTCTATGAATGACCAGCATGCATCTGACCGAGCACATTTTGTGTTGCATAAGAAAATAAAATAAACAAACAGTAAACCAATCTAATCTTCCCAGGGCTGCAGTTACTGATCATAGTGCTAATTTCTTCATCACCAGAAATCATTTTAGACACACTCAAACTTAGCAGGAAAAGTGCTCTCAGTGGGTGCCGTGTGCAATGCTTTACTACTCTACTGTAGCAATGTACAGGCTTGGCATTGATGCTACCCAAAAATCGCTTAGAATAATACTGACACGATGAAGATTTTAGTCGGTCACACTGGAAACAAATCAATGATGTTGTTTCATTGTACTTGAAACACTAACAACCTGCTTCCCTTGCATAATGTTTCCTTTTTCATACATGTGGAAATCCCACCTACTGTTGCCTAATTTCTGCGTTTAGCATTGGCAGGAGCAGCACATTGCAGCAGGAGCGGCAGGTCAGCCTGCAGGGATGGAAGCAGCACCTAACCAGCCTGTGTTTTAATTCCTGAGGAAAAAATGTGAGGTCATGGTGACAGGATGTCAGCTTGTGGGTGAGGCAACAATCATGTTAGATTCAAACTTATGAAACTGTATGAACTCAGTCCGATATAGAGTTGCCATTCTACCCAGAGCTTGATTTACTTGCTATCAAATTTATTGATATTGTCGGAGCCTAAAAGTGAGACTAAGATCTAATCCTGGTCATGGGCCTCTTCCTGAATGTGTTGAAGCCGCTCTGTTCTGTGACATACAGATAGGAAACGGAGCTCCTGTTGTGTCGCTGGAACTGTTTTCACTTGTCCCCCACACAGAAACATTAGTTGATGTGCTGTGGATCAACAGGGTTTGTGTATAAACAGCGGACAGAACTGTTTGTTTGGACATTGGTGGTAGGGGTGAGGGTGTGTCCCATTAAATAGATATAAGGGATGATGGTATGTTTTGGTTGAGGGGAGAGGGGACATCCGTAGCCTAGCAAGGAGAATGGGAGGGAAAGAGGGACAAAGAGTCACACACAGTTGGAATGATTATGGACAGATAAGTCTTACTCTGGGCAATAAAAAAACTGATCCCATTTCCCTAAATGTTTTTGCTTAAAAGATATCTGAGGGGGAATACAGACGGTTGGTGGGGCTTTAGAATGGAGAGTGTTCGCATTTGTGTGTGTGTGTGTGTGTGTGTGTGTGTGTGTGTGTGTGTGTGTGTGTGTGTGTGTGTGTGTGTGTGTGTGTGTGTGTGTGTGTATATGTGTGAAGGATGTTTCGGTTGACAGCGTGTCCTCAAAGTCACAGGTTCCTTCACGGTCAGGGAAATCATGCAGTTGGTTAACTCACTGCAGGCTACACCATACTGCACTGCTCGAGGGAAGGATTACTGTGGTAGATTCTCAAAGATTGACAGTTTGTTTGGGGGAAAAGTTGGAACTGTGATGTTGTATTGCATACCACTTCACTGTCTAAGTTGTTAATAGTTAGTGAAGCGTTAGTTGACTTGACTTATTAACCTTATTTTTTGTTTATCCAACCTTATTGTTGGATAGACAAACAGAACACTCTTCAAAATCAGATAGATCCTGCATTATAACTGTTGTAAATCAAAGGTCTTTCCCACATTGGCTCAGGACAGAACATTTTTCAATATAATCACATTACATGTCATTTAGCCGACACTTTTATCTAAAGCGACTTACAATTGGTATATATGTCAGAGGTTGCACGCCTCTGGAGTAACTAGGGGTTAAGTGTCTTGCTCAGGGACACAATGGTCCATGCAGTGCAGCGGGTATTGAATCAGGATCTCCCACACCAAAGGCATGTGGCATATCTACTACACCATCACCACACTAAAACTTATCATAAAACTTATCAAATACAATAAAGTGAATAGTATTGTAAATTTTGATTGTCATATTTAAAGGCCCCATCAATGTTTTTTACTGAGATGCCCCTCATGATAGGCCTGCTGTTTTTTATCTTGATCTATAAAAGTAAATTTCCATACACAGTAACACTCCATAAAGACGTAGATACAAGACTACATATCCTATATAGTGTAATTATATTTTTTAGAGACAATGATGAATCCCTGTGTATAGATTTAAAACAGAAGTGTAAGGGAACTTGAAACAGTTTTAGGCAAACCAGCACTTTTAAGCACATTCAAACAGTAGACACATCAGGGGGTTATTTGTGGTGTGCAATGCTGCCTTCAGGGGCTTTTGTACATACTGCTTACGTGATTGCCGAAGTGGGAAAAGAACAGTGGTGAAGGAATTGTTCAGGTGTTTTACATAAGAAAAGGTAAAAATACCACACCGCTACACTACATTACAAGTCAATGACCTGCATTCTATTATTACCCAAACAAAGGCCTGTTAATAAAAGTGTCAAAAGTAAAAGTGTTAAATGCAGTAAAACATATCCATGGGAGTGTTATTAGAGTATTATTGGGGAAAAGTTAATGTAAAGTTATATTTTGTCAAGGTGAGGCAAATATTGACTATTGTATACGTATACTTTTGCGTGTTTTAATTTACAAAAATGCATCATATGTTCGCATAAAACCTTGATTTGTAAAGTAACTAGCCTAACCATAGCTGTCAGAAAATATAATTGAGAAAAAATTACAATATTTACCTTTGACACTTGGCAATAGAGTAGAAGTGTAAAGTCAGTAGATTATATCACTAAAGATTATAAATGATATAGCCTACGTTACATGATTTATATATTATATATATATATATATATATATATATATATATATATATATATATATATATATATATATATATACAGTATATATATATATATATATATAGAATATAGAATTTAACCCAATGAAATGTTTTATTCACAGAATCTTTGTGCAGCTTAAAAAAAAAAACATCCTCAGCCCAAAAAAGGGTGATTACCAAAAGTCCTGAATGTGCAAATGTCTAAATGTGTTTGTGCTCAGTTCTTGAACGCAGCACAGCCCCGCACGTTGAGCGCAGTAGTTTCCGAACAACAGCAGCTGATGTGGGCGGTGCAGGCCCGGATGGGGGCGAGGAAGACGAGCGCGACGTGACGGCTGAGTTGTTGTGGTGAACGTGGTGCTTTTGTTTATCCTCTTACTTCCGAGTACCACACCTTTAGGTAAACTCCAGTATTTACTCATGACATTCCGGCATGGGGAGTTAGGAGAATGTAGCCTATAATCTGCGGTATTGTATCAACAGTGACACCTGGTTTTACATTAAACATATTTCATGGTAGCTGTTTGCATTTCTTGTGGCGTGAAGTAGCTAAATACGTTATGTATGTATACAATTATGAGGTAAACTTGTACTTTACATGAATATTCCCATTTTATGCTACTTTAGGCTACTCCAACTCCACTACGATTCAGAGATAAATATCGTTTTGTTTACTCTACATTTATTTGAGGCTTCTAGACACTAGTTTCGTATATATGTTTCTATTCAACATATGATATACTTATATGATATTATGCAGTAGCCTACTATACTAATCGACCCAATAGTATACAACGTATCTCAAATTGGCTTGACATCGACAAACCACATCAGCAAAAATGCTCGTGTGTATATTTTCAGTGATAAAAACAGAATAATAAGGGGTCATTCAGCTGTATGAGACATACTGTACTTTTACCCGGGTACTACTTTACTGCAGAACTTGTAATTAAATATCTTTCCCATGTGTTGTTCTATGGCTTCTTTTACTTCTGAATGCATCTTCCACAACTGTGTGTTACTGTTGTATTTATTGTATTTACCAAATTGCACAAAGCATGAGACAAATAACAAGGAAAGTAGCCGAAGATATTTTTCCATTACTCCACAGTCAAATATGAGGAAATCTAAGTTTATGCTAAAATTAGTGCATTTTTTTCCTCAGTGCAGCATGTTCCAGTGTTGTCCCCCGGCCTACATTTAAACAAGCTGCAAAGAACTGTGTTAGCCTGAAACCTGCACGCACACACATGCACATGCATTCAATATACCATGCTAAGTCCAGAACACAATTTGGTCTTGTCTCATTTGAAAGGAGAAGAGAGGCATATTTTGGTTCAGGAGTGAAGACTAACATCAGCTCACCTGTCGGGAGGTGGATTTTAAATCTTTTTAGGTTAAGGATATGTGAGATGCATTTTTAAACAGAGTAACATAGAAGCACACATACATACAGACACGTAGGGTGGGTGGGTCAGCAAATCTGTGAAATCCAGAATAATAATGGCCTGTACACCAACTAACAATCTTCTGCACAATATGGCATTTAGGGGGATTAATGCTTGAACCAGTTTATTCAATCAGTAAACACAAACCAGAAACTGAAGTTAGTCCTTAGACAGACAGACAAAGTCTATCTTCCTCCGATATGGTCTGCTCAAGCTCCTGGTTTCATTTCCTCATTACTTTAATGTAAAATGTGAGGATTGTAAACATTTCAAACAGCAGATGTTTCTGTGTCCGGCTAAGGCCCTTTCACCCTGAGATAGGACGTATTGACATATCCCTAAAGAAGCTGCACTAAAGGATGAATGCAATGTGAAAGCATGAGAAATAACACGAGAAAAATGAGGAAGCTGCAAAGAAAAGGAAAGACGTTTTTGTCTCCGTACCTCAGTGTGTCACTCAAGTCAGTCACATGCTGAGCCTTTTCTGTCTGACTGCCAGGCTCTGCTCTCTGAGTGTAATCTCTGTTGACCAGTCAGTGGAGTGAGGGGGGGTAGGAAAAAAAAGATGGCTGGCGGGAGCGCTGCATCGCAATCTAGGTCGTCCACTAATAATCTCACAGTATGTTGGGTGTGGCGGGCATACTATGCCAACAGTTCCTCTTCCTTGGCCTCTGTCCAGACAAGTCTCATGACAGATTCACATGCTCTTATGTTATTTGTGAGAAATGCATGACATTTAGATGGGCTGTCAAGTAGGCAGACAATGAAAAAGAACTGATTTAGAATAATTATTTTATGCGGGAGCATGTTATTTAAATATATTGCCTCCAAGGCCTTAGACCAACCTAATGTTTGATTGCTATGCTTCAAAAAAGAAATTGGGTCAAACTTTGATGTGAACCTGTGCATTTAGTCTGAGAGGATTTCCTTGTGTACCTGGCTACAAACATCTCAGGGAATCCTTGTTACATGGACAGGGTCCTTACCTCTGGTTCCTAAGCTTTATTGTGTTGAGTGAGTGGGTCATAAAGGAACACCTGTATGTGTTCCTGACATCCAAGTGACCTGACAGCAAGCATGTGATGGAGAGTGAGACAATAATGTCTGGACGCCAATTCTTTTGTCCTGGAGTGTTTGTGCTATAAAAGGTGTGTCAAAGCAGTCCAAGAGCCACTTTGCACTTTGACAACCCTCAACTTTGGGCCTTTGTATCCTCAATAAATGGAATCCCATATGGCTGGTCAACTAATGTGACTCCACCCCACATCTAAGAGTATTTAATACAAAACTTCTACCTCCTATTTTAGTCCTAAATGTGAGTTGTACCAAAAGATGCTCGTAGGGACTGAGCAGGTCATGGGTCAGAGAATGTACATTGCAGCGCTGTACTGCAAATAGAAAAGCAAACAGATTTTACCCTTTACATATTTGCTCACCTTACCTTGCCACAGTGGTCAGTCAACCCAGTACAATGTCAAGGACTAAATATGGTGACTGCAGCATCAGGGAACAGGGTTTAAAGTGCAAGTGTTCAAATTTAACATCTGCACTGACTTTCATGGTTAATCTTGGCATGCACCGTTAGATGTTGTAGTGTCTTCACACTAACCCTAAGCATGGCCGGAGGAATACAGAAGTATAACTACAAAAAGACTAACAACTATCCTTGAAAAAAAAAAATACAATAAAAAAATTAAAAAGTAGTAGGATGCAGAAGAAATACCTTTAATCATTCGGTGTTAAGGAGTGTGGTGACATTATTTAAAACTAAACTAGTTGCCACTAGTTTGGCTACAGTCAAACTAAACAGTACTAAACACTTGCTGACCTTAAAACAATGTAAAAAAAAAAGATGGAAAAAAATACATAACATGTCCCTGTAAACAATATTACACAACGTAAGTCAATAGAACCATGAGTTGTTTTTTAACAAAATACAACCACAAATAAAAGAAATATAGATACGACAACAAGAAACACATGGGACCTACTAATGGGCCTTGTGTGGTTTGAATGTGTCTGATTTTAAAGAAAAATCTCTCCGATGTGTACGGTCCACTCAAAAGTTTATAACATATAAAAGTGCAATTTTGGAAGTAGGAAAAATACCTTTACAAACGAAAACGGAAAGCATCATGGGTAAATGCGGGTCCAGGGTAAGTGATGTAACTGCTGTGTGGGCTGGTGAAATAGGGAGCAGCACTGGC
>NC_048420.1:11642189-11643493 GCF_013103735.1 Etheostoma cragini | reverse complement strand
GCATCATGGGTAAATGCGGGTCCAGGGTAAGTGATGTAACTGCTGTGTGGGCTGGTGAAATAGGGAGCAGCACTGGCTCTTGTGTAGACAGGGAATGAGGGATCAGAGCACACATCCATCCCGATGGGCTGAGCAACTGCATTAGCTGTGAGTCCATGGTGTGTGCTGCCCCCTGTTGAGCAGACGGGGGAACTTCCAGCTGAAGCATGAAGGAGGAGAGGCTCCTCAGAGTCCCAGCTGAAGCTCCTCTTTGTCCCAAATCGTCCGTGTGTGGACCGAGGCTGCTGCTCCACTCTGAACCGCACGCTGGACAGAGGAGACGCTCTGGAGGCCCGAGCAGAGGGACTGTCTCTCTTCAGGAGGGATTCAATGGAGAAAGGACTGCTGAACTTCACCTCACATCTGATCTGAACAGCTGTGCAGGCTGCAGGTTCAGGGGAGTGGAGAGCTGAGCAGTGCTGGGGTGGTCTGCTCACGATCTCTGTTTCCACTTTGGAGGCCAACTCAGGAAAGAACTGCAGGATTCCTTTGAAGTGACGACGCACCATCTTTGCTGTGATCTGACTGGCATCCAGTTTCCAGTAGTTTCTCTTACTGTGCAGAGAATCTGGGACCACTGGAATCTGAAACATACAACACGGGCGTTTTAGAAACAGAGGTTAAGTTGATATAATAAAACAAGGAATGGATTCATTTGAAATATCAACATGTTTTAATTAAAACCTACCTTGACAAAACATTTGTTGGTTGATAAACAAACTCTGATGTTGTTCTCAACTGATTTTCTGTCTCCAGGAATTAGCGGTGCCAGTCCGTCCATCAACTACAAAACATCCAAATTAAAATGAATTAATTTGTTGGGGGGAAATGTTTCATGCAAAATAACATTTTTGTTAATCATAGTCCTTGAAAACAACTTGACTCTCTCTTACCTGAGTAAAAGGGAGCATCTTGCCTGGAGCGTTTTGGAGGACGACAGCGATCTTAGCCAGGTAGGTGGTGCTCTCACTGAACACACCTCGCTGAGAGCTGCTGGCTGGAGCAAAGAGAGCCAGCTGAGCTCCAAACTTCTCCCTCCTGTTCTGCATCTTGTTGGTCGAAGAATCAGAGGAGTCAGGTCTTCACACGCAGGGTAGTGTGATCACAACCTCACTGAGAGCAGATGTGGACCTGAAGAGGTCAGCTCTGGATATAAGTCCTGTCGGGACAATAGGACATGAAAGGGTGTGCACTGCAGGTTAATGAGGACCTTTTGATAAGTAGACGAGCCATTACTGCTTGAGGTGGAGCCAGTGATCACAGAA
>NC_048420.1:11639377-11642089 GCF_013103735.1 Etheostoma cragini | reverse complement strand
TGCACTGCAGGTTAATGAGGACCTTTTGATAAGTAGACGAGCCATTACTGCTTGAGGTGGAGCCAGTGATCACAGAAATAGTCTGACAAAAAGGTCATCAACATGTCTATGTGGATGTTTTGAGAGTAGAATCGGTGTCTGATTTTCAAACCTTATATCAAAACCTTCAAAAATGAAACAGAAGTCTAAAATTGTACACATATTTATGTTATTGTCAGATATTAATTAGAACCTCTTTCAGACCTCATATAAAGTAATTGACACAAAATACATGCATGCAATTGGAAAAAGCTTTTGTCCAAAGCAATGAATGAATTAAGTAAAATCCAAGCCACAGTAAAACAAAGTACTATACAAGCAAATATTCAAAGTATTGTCAACTTTTGAAGCTGTGGTAATAACATCTAAACCGATTATAAAACACTAACGTGTCAAACGATTAATAACATCAGTTTCAGAGGGGGTTTCACTTTTGAACAATCTCAAGAGTGAACTCACTAGTGAAATGTGTAGCGATCACATTGAAGTTGTCTTCACAGTGGAGCAGTGAGCAAATTCAGCTGATGCTCAACTGTCTACAAGTGTGTGTTGTTCTTCCTTCAACCTGGGATACTGTTGACAGTTTACCTTTAGGAATTATCCCATAACTAAGGTTCCAACTTCAATCTTATTTCCTGAGATGACATAAAGATGTTGGATTTCATCCTTTCAAAGGCTGGTCTGATACTACACAATACACAGCTGAGTGACACTGGCATTCCAATGAGCAATCTAATCACATTCCAGCAGTTTGCACAGCCCTCGTCATCACTCCTTTTAACGTTAAACCCATTGTCCTTTGTCCCATATAATGACAAAGGTAATTTACACGAGTGATCCTCATTCAAAGGCCACCATACATTACCTGTGCTGACTGCTTTAAAAAACAAGTTTAGGACTTGACTCTGACGGCTGTGAGTTTCCATTTTGACCAAACACTAGACCAGCTGATTTCACTTGTCTTTGATTGAAGCTGTGTTACCCAGCTGCTCTGGGGTCTGTTCCAAGAAGCAGTTTAGTGAGGTGTCTAGATAATAAGGGGTCCCAGGTCTTTACTCAGGACTATTGTCAGACGGCTCTAAGAACTTTGAATACAATGTTTCCTATTACATTAAGAATCGTGATACACCCAGACCAACCAGATAATCCACCATCAATTAATAAGCAAAGAATGGATTTATTTAATATGAAACGTGTGAGTAGGAACTGACAGCTGGGAATGGCTGCTGTGTGGCCCCTGGAGGAACCTATGAGAGATGATAGAGGAGAGACAGAAAAGCGTGACAGAGGGTGAGGAACGGAAAGCGAGAACAAACGGGTGTGTAGAACAGGAAGGTGTTTATAGACGTAGAACAGGATTGAAGTTTGTTTGAGGTGTGGTCCTGCTCCTGAACGTTCCTTATTATTTCCCTTGTATAAAACAATACAACATGTCTCGTGTAAATCCAAAGGAGTCAGCAGTGAAGCCAAAATCTGGAATAAAACAAGACCACCACAGATCAAATCCTCTCCCAGCTTGATTCTCATTCTTCCATTATTTGACATTTTAAGAGCTATTTATTCATCTAATAACAAAGAGGTGAGCATTTAGTGTTAGTGGAATACTCCGGTTGTCTGTTCAGTCAGTTGAACTCAATGTGAATGAAGCTTAGATGAGGTGTAAATCATTGGAATGTGACCAAAGATTTGCATCCCGCTCAAATCCATTGTGTTTGATGTATTCCACCATTTAAACCGTTACATTCCAGTGCCTATTACAGCCTTTGTCTGTGAGAGTGATTCACTTGTTTGTGAAAGGGCACAGTAGTTGAATCTACTAAATATGCATTGTGTATTCTTTCAATCATCTCTGTACACAATATTAGAGAAAGATGAAATACTACCTGATAAATGAAAAACATAGTCAAAGAATACTAGCTTTGACTGATCTTTGTGTGTTCTTGTTTTTCTAAAAGGGCAACAGTAGACTGTGTAAGAGCTTATATTTGAAAAAAAATAATGCATATCTTGCCAGTATCCCCAATCATCTTAACCTGTCTGAAACTAATTACAAAAAGGAAAAGAAATTCTCAAAAAGGCATGCTGATTTGTCTGTACACAAGAAGCACTGCAGTAGTCTGTCTGTGATATGTGATGTGAGTCTCTTTACACTCCTCATAATCTTGAATCTTCATAACACAATCATTTTAATTAATAAACACACTTCTAAACCACCTTATCAGCCCTTCAGCTCTATTCAGGAAATCTTTAAGTATTTAAACATTTTCTTTTCAAACTCTCCTCTATAGAATAGAGTGGTAAAGTTCTATTTATACAATGTATAGAAAACTACCTGTATTAGAATGAGAGAATTGGAAAAGGGCCTTCACACCATGTCCACTGGCAGCCACCCGGGTGAGTTCAACACCAACGGACTGACACTGCAATGGACTGAATCAAAAGAAATCAACACCTTGATGTGACACATGTTTGAAAATCAGTAAATTACACCAAATTGTAATTTTTAGGGAGTAAAAAAAAAAAAACTTCCCTAAGGTGAAAAAAGTCTTAGAACATTCATATAGACATGCTGATAAATGTTATGGAAATACACATTTTCTGTGATCACTGGCTCCACCTCAAGCAGTAATGGCTCGTCTACTTATCAAAAGGTCCTCATTAACCTGCAGTGCA
>NC_048420.1:11608871-11639277 GCF_013103735.1 Etheostoma cragini | reverse complement strand
GCCAGTGCTGCTCCCTATTTCACCAGCCCACACAGCAGTTACATCACTTACCCTGGACCCGCATTTACCCATGATGCTCTCCATTTCCGGTTGTAACGTGTTTTGTACCTGACATTCAGACTTTTTGCAGCACTTTTCAATAAAATGTAAAAAAAAAAAATCTTTTGTGTAGTTTTTTTTCTTCAGTAAGTAGTGTACAACATAGCATGTAAACAAACACTTGATAAAAAGTGATGCAAAAAAAACAGTCATTGCCAAAGGAAACAAAAAGTTGTTAAAATCGAAATGAACATTTTATAAGTAGTTCTGATTAAATAGGTTTGAACACCACACAAAAGTTGATTTTATATTAAGGATAATAAGCAAAAGTCAACTATGTAACATACTATGTACGTAACCAATGATGCTTTTAAGTGGAAAGCTTTTGGCAACATTCCAGCTATTTTCACCTTATCTGAGGTCCCCAGTGTCATTCAGTGGAGTGACAGCAGGATCATTTCACTGAAACACAACAAACATTATGTTGTGTGGATCTTTTGCTACTTTATGCTTCTACTCCATGACATTTTGGAGGAACATATTTGCCTTTTTACCCCACAGATTTGTTGTAAAGGACTTTTGGTTGTTGCAAAGCGCTATATAAATAAATGGTGATTGACTAAATTACAAGTCACCCAGTGTTCATATAGTACTCAATATCAGTGAGTGTACGCTTTATTTAGAATACTTTAACAGCTTAACCTTGCTGTCAAACAGCCGTGTTTAAGTTTACATGGTGGGAGCTGAAGCCGTTATTTACTGCATGTTCTTAAAAAAAAACCAGACTCCATTGACAATAACATCCATTTTACCTTGCAGAACATGGGAGTTTCTGGTCTAACACGGTCTCGTTCAGTTAGTTAATTAGGATAATTCTTAACCTTTTTAGAGTTAAGGTGGGCCTTTTTCTTAAATGGCTGAAATACATGTAGCTGCTGCCACCTATCCACAACAGTACATTCTGCCTCTTTTTCCAAACTAGAGATGTGCCAACTACCATCTAGGTAACACACTGTGTATAAGATAAGTAAAACTACCCTTGATGATTACTAATAATAGTACTGAAAACAAACAACCAAAAGCTTCATTTGGTTTTACATTTTGTTACAAAACATGTAATAACGTATGCAAGTCGGTTGCTCATCTCAAATGCTGTTTGAATGTTGCTGAAATAAACTGTGCAAAAACAGGAATGTGGACCAAAGTGACACCACAGCGTTGAACCCATCTCCTGACTTACAACAATGCTGTTGTCCATACTTAACCAGAGCAGTACACAACCGTCTATGGCTGGAGACATTGTCTTGACTAGCACCAGCTGAAATAAAGACAAGATAGAGTTTGCCATTAGGTATACTGTACTTTTCCCCCGGAAAAACAGACTGGTTCTTTTCGCTCACTAAACTGCTCTCCTACATCTTTTGATATCATAAAATGCAGAGGATATCCTCTTGGCACAATCAAAAAGCACTTTGTACTTATTGGATGCTTTTTGGTTGCACAATACAGTATGACAGATGTTAACTTTAATTTAATATGAGTGGCAACCATGGAAAAAAAATTGGTTTTATACTAAGACAGACCAATTCAATTTTGATAAGTTGGATTATAAATTAAACTTAAGTAAAGATAAGATCACCTCACATGACAATTTATTTCCCCCTTATATTGTTAAGCTTGAAAACATAGACCTGTCTATCAAAGCAAACAATCACTACATCACGTAGAAGCAAAGATGACGCAGGACAGAGACTAAATGAAATAAAATGCCATTTTATTGTTGTTGCCGTGTCATAACCTTGTCTCCAAAATAAGCACAGCAGGACTACAACTGGTTCATCAACCTAGCTACCCTTGATAGAAAATAAAACTGTGTTTTATTAGACCACCAATGATAGCATTAAAGACTTTTCTATCAGACATCCAATGATAGCATACAAAATAGTTGTTAACCTACCAGTGATACTGTATATAAAAACACTTGTCTCTAGATTTATCCCCAACCCACCCTCAATTTCACCCATCTCCCTCTTTAGAATATTTGTGACACTGACATATTTTATGCTTGAACAAGCACATATTAAGAATGCATAATTCTCCATTTTTGAGATTATAAAAAAACTACACAATGTTACACTTTAAGTCAGAGTACAATTCAACTGATTATTAGTGTTCTACACATTCGGCCATAAACCAAAGGAACATTGTATAATATCACTATAACTTAACACTACATGTAATATACGTTGTTGTTGTTTTTTTTAAATTACAAATGATTAGCAGTGAAGAGAAAATGAAAATGGCTAGTGCGAAGGCAAGCTGGGTCAGTACCATAACAGAGAATGAGTAATACAAAAAGAAATAAAAAAATAGAATAAGAAAAATAGAAACAAATAACTGATAAGAATACAGGCAAGGCTAAAACATATGTGTTTCAAACTTTTGAGATCCAACTCATGTGCACTCATCCATATAGGTAACCTGCTCCAAGACCTCCATTGTATGATTCCACATCTGATACTTTAACCCCTTCTCCCCCCCCCCCCATTTCAACTTGCTTTAACATTCCCATGGCAACCATCTTCTTTGTTTTCTTGTGTCAGGCACTTTCCAAGACCTCTTATTCCTCTTATTACCTTCAACAACTCTACAGGCCAATCATAATGCTGCTTTAAACAATACAGGCCAATCCCAATGCAGGTTCAGAATGCAACTGCAAAAGAGCACAGGACAAAATATTCAATCAGTGCGTTGCTATTTATAATCAATATTGCTTTTACTTTGAAATTGCAAAATGTTTTCTGTAAACGTCGGTCTTACCAATCCTACAGGTCTGTGTCAAACCAGGCCAGCTGGTTGCTGTCCATCAGGTCTTGGGTGTGGCCGAGGTCTGGCAACGGATCAGTGTGGTGGCCCAGGTCGGGCAGAGTGTCTGCATGGTAGTCAGCACCTTCCATCATGGGGTCCAAAAGGGAGTCTTGGCCGTAGGCTGCTGGGTAGGCCCGGTAAGATACATCTGGAAAGGCCAAATAAAAACTTTAATCAAATCGGTGCAAAATGTTCCAATGACAGACACAAGAACATATATAGTTTTATTTTAAACAAATGCATGGCACTCTGCTGGATAAAACATAATATACCAGACGGAAGAGGTAGAATGACATAGTTCAGTTACATCATATTCTATAAAATATGTTTTTATGAACTCTCTTCAATAATTTTTAACTGATAAGACAAAAGCCTCTATCTAGTTGTTCCATTGACTCAAAATTCAGTTCTAACATATTTTCTATCAATAGAAACCACAAAAGCAGATGCTTTTAAAGATCAAATTACATAAACCAGGATGGACCAAGGATGAGGAAATAAAGAGGCAAGAAACAGATTCAGGATTTTATTGTGCTCTCACCATCCTGCCTGTAAGCCAGAGGGTCTCCCTGAGCTCCCATATCCAGTCCCAGGTCTCCAGTCTATAAAAGGCAAAAAGGTAATAATTAAAGACAGCCTATGTAGAGGAGTGGATGTCTTAGTCCCCAATTCATTATTGCATACAGTATACACTATAAGATACTGACAATGCTGAGTAGAAATATTTTACATGTGGTTACTGTTTGAGTGGGAAGGCACAACATACTCAAAACATGCTAAATGTTGTCTATGTTGTACCTTAAACCTTTTTTTGTGTGCGCACATATGCGCATGTGTGTACCTCATTCCAGGCCATGGGCTCAGTTCTGAACAAAGAGCTGGTCAGCTCCACTGATAGACGTTTCTTGTAGTCCTGGGGCTTGTCCTCAGACATGCGGAACAGGACAGCTGCAGCATAGGTTGCTACAGGAGACAATGCACAGCAACACCATTCAGGTACACTGAGTAAGGAAGTACATTTTCAATCAGAAGAACTGTGTGCACAGCCGGTATACTTACCAACGCCCTCATTACGGGAGTGCAGCAGCTCAGTGAGGGGTGCAGTGGCTCCTTCAGCTTCGATTGCCTCAGCAGCTTCTTTGTCCTGAGCCAGTTCACACAGCACTCCTGCTGCCACACGCTGGATGTTCTCCACTGGTGAATACAGCAACTGGATACAGTAAATAGCAGAGAGAAAGATAAGATGTTTGATGAAGACAGGAGAGTCAAAATGCATGAAGTGGAAAAATTAAGTGAGGGAAAGAGGAGAATCAAAGTTGGATTTTATATTTAACCATGTCATTACTAAACATTTTTAACAAATACATTTAGGCTGTAATAGGATTGGGGGTTATATTTTACCTGGACAAAGAGTGGAATGGTGTTGAGCCCTCTGATCACAATTCTGTTGTGGACGTCCCGGGCCAGGATGTGCAGAGCTCCTGTGCAGCCTTCCACAATTTCCTCCATACGCACACCTTCCTGTATGTGTTTGCGTGGGGAAAAAAAGGCGAATGAAACATAAAAATCAAGATGTTCAAATACAGAACATGAGGTTCTTGGCTTGGTTACACACCACAAACTGCTGTTGGTTGCCTCCCATGCTGGTGCGCCTTTGGGTGTCCTGGTGAGCCCTGACAAGCAGTTGAACCAGTCGGGGGATGGCTCCCTGCTCCCGCAGAGCACTGTGGTTGGCTGGGCAAAGAGCCAGATTGCGGATCAAACCAACTGTGGCCTAGATATGGGGAAAATTAAAGATATTTTAGTTAGTTAGAATTAAATTCTGGTAATCAATGTCTGTATATAGAAAGTTGATCCAACAGTATGTTCTGGGAAAGGTGTAGTTGCGGAGAAACTGAGAGGGCTAATGACCTTGATTAGTGGCCAGTGGGACGGAGGGTGCAGTAGTTTGACCACCACAGGCAAGCCATAATGAAGGCGCACAGCATTCTGGGCCATCTCAGCATCCTGGTGGCGGGAGGTCAAGTGACGCAGGGCACAGACAGCTGGCTCTGTGATGTCCTCTCTGTCACCAGCCCTGAGCACGGTTCGTACCAGAGCCTCAATGCCTCCAACCTAACACATGATGAGATCAATCAGTGGACTACATGTTGTTGCATCATTACAAAATAAAGACCACGGACAAACAATTTAAAACTAGTATACCCAGTCTACACTCCGTAGTTCAGGTTCAAAGGTAAAATACATACCTGGCAGACCATGAGTTTGTTACTATAGTTGTTGCAGGTCAGGTTGGAGAGGATACCAGCAGCACATGTCACTACATTGATGTCATCACTGCCCAGCAGTTGGACCAGGGTCCCCAGGAGACCCTCCATTCCCTCCTAGAGCGAGCAGAGGACAGGTTGGAAGGCCCAAGTGAAATCAAATGAGGGTAGATAAATGCTAGAACATACTATAAAAAAAAAAATATATATATATATATATATATATATATATATATATATATATATATATATATATATATATATATATTTTTTTTTTTTGTTTTGTTTTAATACTTAATGGGATTCTATAAGTGAGAAGAAGGGTCTAGTATGGATGTAGTCATTCTGTACATACATTCCAAATGTAGTAGCCATACATAAGAGATATTTGTAACTACTGAGAGAGTGTGTGTTGTACCTGTTTAGTGGCAGCATCTGAAAGATTCCTCAGAGTCCAGAGGCAGTTCTGGACCAGACGCTGGCTGGGGTCTGTCAGGTGAAGCCCCAAGGCCTGCATGCCTCCTACATACACACAAACAATTAAATTCACTTTAAAGGATTTTCACCATAGTAGCAAACCACAACTAGAAAATAGAACATTTATGCATTTTTTAGTGTTGTGTTTCCATTCTCCTTTTGTACGTACCGGCCTCTACGATAGCAGGCTTGTTGCTTGAACAAACAGAGAGCACCTTGAGCACCCTGCTTGTGGTCCACAGCAGTTTCTCATATGTAAAGGTCCTCATGATGTTGACCAGGGCCTGGGGACCGCCGCTGGCCAGAATGATTAGCTAAAACAAAGACAGTTTTATGTTTATAAAACGCTTCGAACTGCTGCCAGGCAAGTGGCATCAGCAGATCCTTCAGGGACAGATAGAATGAACCCAGGATAGAATGAGTGAGTCAGGGTTTTTGCCAGTGTATTACAAGCCTGCAAGGCCTAAGGATTGGTGATTTAAAAAAAAAAAAAAAAAAAAAAAAAACATACTTAAATGTGTTTTAAAAGTAGCCAAATTTAATTCAGGATTAACCAAGTGCATGGGTTACGTACTTAACTGTAACGAATGTGCGTTCCAAAGAAGTCAGAGAATGTGTAATGATATGAAGTTAACTGTAACATTATAGCTATGAATGAAGCAACCTCTCCAAAAAAAACAAAAAAGCCACTTGGCTGCCGGGCCTAGCAACGTTTCTGGCGGCAACCCTGAATGAACACATGTAAATGCTTGCATACATTTACATGTCATCTATCCTGTCAATACCTTGCTCTCCTGGTTGCCATATGCAAGGATCTGCAGACAGTCAGTAGTGATTGCCAAGAACTTGACATTGGTATTGGACAACAGGGCCACCATCTTCTGCAGTCCTCCAGCCAGGCGCACTGCCATCTTTGCCCCTTCCTGATGCAACAACAGGTTGTGGAGCGTGGTGATAGCGTAGAACAAAACACTGTCAACTGGCGAGCTGGAAGAATATCCCAATAAAGAAAACAATCAGACAGCCAGCTAAAGCATGATTGAAATGTGCGTTTAAGTCAGAAAAAAACAAAACATTTCTAAAATAATTTAATATTTTTGAAACATGTGCGTTTTGGAGACAACTAGATAAACCCATGTTATTGAGATGAATTCACATTTTAAAGTGTTGGAATAAAATTAGCTTGAAATTACATATTTTCTGCCCAGAAGAACGTTGTGTCCAGTGACAATCTGGTGAAACCATATTTTTGTTACTTTGGAGCACTGTAATCGTACAACAGTTTTCCGTACTACACGTCTGATTTTATAAACTGTACAAGGAACAACTGGAATTGTTAACATTTGAAGGTTTCTTAAAGCCCAAAAAAACTTCATCACTGCAAATTCATGGAAACTATAAAGTGATTATACAACGTAAACCATCAGCATACCTTAAAAGATTTAAAACCATTTGTCATAGTGCTTTTCTCACATCAAAACAAAGTGTTAATTCTGTTTTACTTCACATTGTTAGTCTACTCCTCGCTAGTTTGCGGATTGTTGAAGATGTGCTCTCTGTGCAGGTGGCAAACCAGGATAATGCTTGGTAAAAGCTACACCCAGGATAATGCATGGTAAAAGCTACACCCAGGATAATGCGTGGTAAAAGCTACACCCAGGATAATGCGTGGTAAAAGCTATACCCAGGATAATGCGTGGTAAAAGCTACACCCAGGATAATGCGTGGTAAAAGCTACACCCAGGATAATGCGTGGTAAAAGCTACACCCAGGATAATGCTTGGTAAAAGCTACACCTTTAACACAGGTTGTCTATACTTGCAGTTGACTCACTACTTGCTAAATCATGATTGATAGGCTTATAGACGTTGCAGCACACTACATTGTTGGATTTTTTTTTTAACTGTACACAGCCTTCACCGGTAATGTAAAGTTAGAGAAAGGGAAAAGGGGGTGTGTTTGAGATACATTTTATTTTATTTGTGCCATTGTCTTAAAGGCCTATGTGATTAATAGAATAATGTAGCCTGCTGGACATATTAAAGCATACAAAAACCCATCTAGCCAATGGGACAGAGTTGATTGTCAAAGCCTGTAAAATAGTATTACTGCCTACCTTATGAGCTACAATTCATTGATACACATTGTACACCTTACAAGTATAGAATAAGAGCAGATTTAATTTGCTTGGTATGAAGTTCTGCTCCTGTAGTAGTCCCCCTAGCATTTTTTGGCATTGTAGGGAGGCTCCACATGATCAAACAATGGCAGTGGCGGCTAATCATGACTCAGCCTGCTCCGCACCAGACCGCAGTGGCATTAAGCACGGCCGTACTATGTTACCTTTATTAAATCGCCTGAAAATGACACCAGGCTGCTACAGTATTACCACAAAGATCGCTACACACAGACTGGTCGATTATAACACATTTCTCGGTTCTCAGCTAAGAAGGACAACATAGCGCTGGAGTTTTTCCAGTAACACTGCGTGGCTGGAAAATTGCAGCGCTATGCTGTCCAAGGATATTTAGCTAGCAGCTTAATCTAGAGCTAGCTAAGCTCAGGAGGGTTGGGCATTGTTAGACACAAATGTGCATTTAAGTGTGTATGGACTTCACAACATAAAGTATTCTGAATGGTTTATACTAAGATTTAAAATATATACACAAACATTCATACACACCTTTTTGGGGTTAATTGGTTCTAAACCATATCAATAAAACACATCAAAGAACATCACAATTTTCAGAAGGTACTTATGAAATTTCTAAAGTATTTTAGTCACCTACATGTACGAGCATTGATTTTAGGTTAAATATTGAATCTTTATCAATCATATTAACTGATACTGCACATATGCAGGGAAGATGCCCACAATTCCTCCAGTTTCTTACCCCAGCATCTTGACCAGGGCAGGAATGCCTCCAGACTTGAAGATTGCAAGGAGCCCCTCACGATGGTGGGAAAGGTTGTGCAAGGTGCCAGCAGAGCAGCGAGCTGTCTCAACGTCACCAGTGTTCTGCATGGCACGAACAACGGCCGAAACCATTTGTGGAGAACGCATTAGGGCGTGGCGGGACGCCTCCTTCTTTGACAACTGATGCACCATTACAGCTGCTTTATTCACAACAACCTAGAACAGAGACAATGTTAGTTAAAGATGCATAATTTAGAATGGATGTGAACTACATTGCTATAATAGTTTACACAATACCCGCATGTTCCTCAGCTGGTACCATTTTGGCATTTGAGTGTATTAGTGCACATACCTGGTCCTCATCATTGAGCAGTTTGGTAAGCTCAGGGATGGCACGAGTGGCCAGCTCAGCATCATCTTGATAGTTAATGAGGTTGACCACAGCATGCTTCAGCATCTGAGAGGGCTCCGCCAGGCGCTGCACCGCTGTGGGTTGGGCAGCATCTAGCTGGGTAGGTGGGATCTGGATCCCCTCCTCCAAGGTCTCGGGAAACATGGCTGCACGCACACGCTGGGCCCGGGTCATGGCATACCCCTCAATGTCTAAAAGTAATGCAATATAAAAGATTAATATAATAGATTGTAGAAATTTGTCAAGCAGAGATTTATAGCATTTATGCTTTAGTAGCAACCCCAATGTCATTTATAAATATAAATTATATAAAATCCGCATCTCATATACCTGTGGGCTCAGGAGTGAAGGGCTGGTTGAACTCCCAGTCATAGAGAATCGGATCATCCTCCTCAGCATCAGGGTTCCCCTTGCCACTCAGAGATGGGGCTGTGGTGGTGACTCCAGACTGAATGCCTGAATCCAGATAGGACTGCTGCTGCCACTGGGTCACTGCAGCCTTGCTGTCTCCCATTGCCATGTCCAGCTCCATCAAATCAGCTACATAGAAAAGATGAAGAAATTTGATACACAAGGAATGACAGTTTGGGAGAAGAGTACTCTTTACCTCAAAATATCATTTTAAGCCAGGAAAAAATATTTAAGAGGGATTTAAAGGTTTCAGTAATCTTATAAGTAACATCCCTAAACTTAAATTAATGTAAATAGGAGATGTAATCATTACAAAAGTGTTAGTCGTCAGGAGGATAAAGAGGGCCACAAAGTGAGAGTGACAAATACAAAGAATCCTGTTAAAGCAAACAGAAAATGAACGACAAGCAAATATAAAGTGTGGGCTCCTCTATGACTTATGATACCCTCAGGTACTGATCATAAATTGAAGTGTATTATCCGATTTCTCCTTCAATGGCAAAGCACATTTTTGTGGAGTCTAACTCCTCGAGCTGTTACCAAAGACGAATTGTACTTGTGAAAATGTGACATGTGCCCACCTAGCTACCATTTTCCTTAATTCCTTCTAAGAATTATGGTATTTCATGTATTCATGTACAGTGAAACTCATGTCTGGGCATACAATCTAAAATATTGGGCAGCGTTCATATTAACATAAAACTACTTAAAATCAAAGTAAGTTGTTTTATACTTACACTGGGTAGCCATTGTTCTTGCCTGCCCTAAGCCCGCACAGCAGATATGTCTGTGAAAAAGGAAACAAGTACACAGGGGAAAATAAGCCAACTCTCACTCAACCTTGAGTTCTTGTTTGCCAAAGCCCAACCTAATCGTAAGGTTCAAGCGTTTTCTCTTACGTGGTCTCAATAATAAAATCACTGTCTAACGTTAACCTGCTAGCTAGACGCTTGTTTGGCTTGCTAACGTAGCTGTGAGGGGAAATGCCGAGTCTCCAACTCCAGCCGAGAGAGCAAAGCGGGTGGGTATTTCCAGGCCAGCACGAACACAATTCACCATTCAGCGGCAAAGAACATCAAAGGCATATTTCTCCCCCTCCCCCTACCACGGCCAAGTTCCGACCTCGGAGCTTGGGTTTCCAATGAGAGAAACTACCCCCTCCGCCCCGCAATCACTTCCATGACTCCTCCTCTCGTGGTGGGTCTAACTAAGAGCGTAACAAGCTAGCTACATAATCAAACTGTACAGGTTGCATCCATCATCAAACATATTCGAAGACATTTACATCAAGACCGAAGCATGTATTAGCTATCACTGCTAGCTAACAGGTTGGCTAGCTTAACGTTACCTTGAAAGCTCGCTAAGCTAACCTAACGTTACCTTGCGTAGCTAACCCCTTCGCTAGTTAGCGAACATAAACAAACACAGTTTAGGGTTTTCCTCACAAAGACCAACTAGTTGAGAATTGTCCTGAGGCGCAACCATTACTCGATGGCATTACCGTTACAAATCTGTTCATTCTTTGAATTGTGCTTACCAAGCAAACCATCCAAATGTTTGATTAGCTTAGCTAACCAGTACGTATGAAAAGTAGTTCCAAACGCCACCGTACAAACCTGCCGTGCTTCCAGCCAAATCAGAAAACCCCACCGGAGCCCCCTCCCTAGCCAAAGATGATTTCCTTTGGTGAAGCAAACATTGACGAGCTGCAAATCCGTTATACAATAGCTGTAGTAAACGTACTATCGTTACCAGAGTCGAACGGCTCCTCCGTGGTTCTTATCAGGAAATGTGTTTTCCGTTCTCTTGGCTGGAAATAGGAAAAGGGCTGCTAGGTGAACCACCCGTAGAAGTCCGTACCACACCCGCTGCTGCTCCGCTGAAGATGTTGCTTCCGCCTGTGCGATGGAACATCAAGATGGCGAGGGGAAAAAATACAGTATTCTGCCGCATTCGGAGAAATAGGTCGTAATTTAAAATAAAGTTTTAACATATAGGCCTATACTGTTTTTGGTTTTATTTTACAGCTATTGGCAAATATTGACTTCATTTTATGTTAATAGAGGCCGGCCATTCCAGTTTTTTGTTTTTTCATCCAAGATGTTTGACACTTGCTGTAGTGAGCACAAGGCGAATTCATTAGAATGGAATGTGATTCATGAGCTGCTGTGATATGATGGAGTGAGTCAATTAATATGCTGTTAACTCAGAAACCCAAACATTTTCGCAAACAGGACTATATCAGTAATTCATTTATCTTATTAAATTAGGTCATGAGTTGGCAAACATGAAAGGTGCTTGTCAACCATCTCTCTCATCCACGTTTCTAACACTTGTAGCCTACACACTGGGACTGCAAATGATAAATTGCGGTGATTAAAGGAAGAAGAAAATTATACATAGGCTAGACCACAAAAATAAACCACATGGCGGGGGTTACTATAGAAACCCATATTCTGATCCCATGACACATTAAAAAAATATTGATTGCAAGAAAAACATGCAATGGCCACAATAACATGATGCCGTGCCGGGGGTTAAATGGAAATTAATCATTTGTCCCCATAATTGTTTTTGTGTTAACTTTGCATAACTCAACTTCCTGATTGAAGCCGGACAGTAAAACTCTTTATTCAAGATTCTTAGTAGCCGATGTAAATGGCTTAAACACGTAGGGTTTATTCTTGAAATTGTATGTAAGTAAGTAGGCCTAACCTAAGTAAACTTTATTTATATAGCACCTTTCACAGACAAGAGGGGTCACAAAGTACTTTACAATAAAACAAATAAAAACAACACATAAAATACTAAACTATTTGGCTAATTAAATGTTTGTCTAAAAAGATGTGTCTTTAGGTGTGTTTTTTTTTTAAAGTTTCCACAGAATCCAAGGCTCTCAAGGCTAAAGGGAGAGAGTTCCAGAGCCTTGGAGCCACCACAGAAAAGGCACGATCACCTCTAGTTTTAAAACCTGTTCTGAGAAGAGTTAAAAGGTCTTGGCCTGAAGACCTCAAAGAGCAACTAGGAGTGTGTCTGTGCAATAGATCCTGTATG
This sequence comes from Etheostoma cragini, assembly GCF_013103735.1. NCBI lineage: Eukaryota > Metazoa > Chordata > Actinopteri > Perciformes > Percidae > Etheostoma > Etheostoma cragini. The sequence continues at coordinate 11,626,832 of NC_048420.1, read as the reverse complement.
CAGGAGGGAGCTTGACCATGCAAGGCTCTATAAGTAGTGATCAAATGTTTTTAAATGCCCTCTAAAACCTATTGGTAGCCAATGAAGAGCCTTAAGCACCTGAGTAATTGTGATCACCTGTCGGTCTTAGACACAAGTCTTGCTGCTGCATTCTGTACAACTTGCAGTTTATCCATAGATGATTTGTTTAAACAAGTGTACAGTACATTGCAATTTTCCAAACGTGAAGAAATGCATGAACAAGCATCTTCATCTCTTTTTTAGAAACCACAGATCTGATCTTAGCAATGTTCCTGAGATGGAAAAAACAGGAACGAATCACAGATTTCACATGACTGTTAAAACACATAGATTTGTCAAAAATGACACAGAGATTTCGCACAACATTACAATCAGAGAGTGTTAGAGTCCCAATGGCCTGCCTAATGTCAGGGCTAATGTTGTCTGGGGCACAAATGTTCACCTCAGTTTTGTCTGAATTTAGTTGCAAAAAATTGTCTGCCATCCATTTGTCAATGGAGGCTGAACAAGTGTTAACAAAGACAGTGTGTCAGTTTGTCTATCAGGGCTAAAAGATAAATATAATTGGATGTCATCAGCATAACAAGGGTAAGAGATTTCTTCAAAACTATATATGCTGTATTTATACACTATATATTTAGTTATGAATAAAATTTCTTCTGCATGCATCTCCGTTTTGGACAATTATTCATAGACTAGCTGTAATGAAATTCAATGCAGATGTCTGCATAACAATAGTCTGTCTATCCCCACAAATAAAATGCACAAATCACTCCCTACAATAGTATAGTATTTTATCTTGTATATACTTCAGATCATATCCAATAACCTTGGTGCTTGTGGAGAAGTTTCTTCTCTCCTAGCAAAACTTAAAGGTGGATAAAATCCACTTAAAAGCCTCTAGTGTACCTGGCATTTGAATGATAGGGAAGCTCACATTTAGCTAATAATATAGCTATATCAAGTTTTCTTAATGATATATAAAACTTTTTAATGATATTTGAAAAGAACCAAACATTTGACACATAGTACAGTGCATGGTCATGTTTCTTACACTTGCCGTAGAGCAGAAAAGGTCAAAGTCCAAAGTGTCATAGTGTCATGTTGGTGTTACTGCAAACTTATGATCATTTGTTATACCATATCAGGACTAACATCAAACCCTCAGTATGAAACTATTTCAATCAGGAGAGACATGTTAGCAGATTTGCAAATTGGGTTTATCATACAACTTGATAAAATGTACAATGCACAATGTACAGGGTTGTGACTCTGTGATTGGCCCTTGCAATTTGTTTACAATTCTGATTGGTTAAGCAGGAAGGTGAACACTTTCACCAGCTGATTCTATTTAGGACGAGAGCATTGATTAAATTAAGACTTCCTGAAAGAATTTACGTTGGGTTATGTTTTAATCAGGAGAGAATAGTTGTAAAAATGTACATTTATACGTCACAAAAGTGTATTTATTAGATAACAGCTGAACGGATTGGTAGTGGTCCGATTAAAAATGAGGTCTTCCTGAAAGAAGTTACGTTGAACGACATATGTAGCTCACCCACCATCTCCAACTGTGGCTACTTCTGTATTTATTTTCTATTTTATTTACCCAAGTTGACAAATGCAGCATGGTAAACAGAAAAGACAACAGAAAGGACAACTACCTGATAGTTCACCATCACATATACTAAAATAAAGTACAACTGCTGCATGCCTGCAAGGTACCATCAGAAAATGTGGCTGGCCATCATCAGGAACCTTACCTACAAACATTTACCTCGATATGTGTATATAATGGGAATGCAAACCCTTTTCATCCACATATTCATTTATTTGGCAAAATGTGGATAGTCCACATGCATATTAGTGCATATTAGGTATGAGATTATGTCCAGCCTTCTAAAGATAATGAAAATTTATTTTTTTGTCTTTCTGAAGAATTAAGAAGAGAAGTTATTCCGATACCAGACACTAGAGGACTGTATAAATATACTGAACATAAATGGAATCAGCACAGCCACCCTTTAGAGCAGTTAAGAGTCAGAGATGAGATCAAAGTCTGCCAGACAGCAACAGCCACAGTGTCTCCACAGGGTGGAAAAAAATAACAGAAACTACTAATAATACTATAACCCTGCAGCAAATACCACATATTTGAGCTTATTGGCCTTAAAAATGTCAGTTTAATAGAATCAATACATTTGAGAGACAACAAAAAACATGAGCATCACTAACTTATTTGCAGAGCGTGGGTATTTTAAGGTGTTTCTGGGACTTTGTGTGCTACAGCCCGACTGATATATTGGCGGACCGATATTATTGGCCAATATTAGCCATTTCCCAAACTATTGGTATTAATCTTTATAAAGGCTGAGACATGATTCTGATAAATGGATATTTAAAAACTAAAATAAAATCATGTTCTGAGTGTTGGCGTTGCATAGTGTGTCCACCAGATGACGCTCTAAAACGTCCCTGTTGAAAACACAGATTTTTTTGTTCAAAGGACTTTAAGTTTCATATCTTAAGTTTGTATTTTTATACAATTTATTCATCAGAACTATTTTTAGGTTCCTCTGTTCTGTTGTGAAAATAAAACAAATTAATGTATTTTAGTGAGAACTCATTAATAACTACAAATAACATGTTTATGTTTTGTTACGGATTTCTGAATTCTTTTAAATATATCGGCCAATATATCGGAATATCAGATTTTTTTAAATAACAAAATATTTGTATTGGCCTTAAAAATCCAGTCAGGGTCTATTGTGCACCCACATTTCTTTTCTTCCATGCTTCATTTCTGCCTGAGGAAGCACACGACTCAAATCAGTAGTGCCTATGACACTATCTGCTTGTTATGTTTCAGCCATCCATATGTCCATTTTATGTTTTTTGGACTATTTTTGAATAGTTTCTAATAATCTAATTAAGAGAAAGAAATCACTGTCTTGCAAAAAGTCACTGAAGCAGGTGAATTCTTACCAACATAGGCTAAACCTAACCGAAATCTAACTGAAGATTTTTTTTTTTGTAATAATTCCCCATCACAAAGTATGACTTTTATTTGCAGTGAGAAGAAGAATGATTGGTAAAAACACAGAAAAAAAAGACAAAGAGAGAAGTCAGGTGGATGAATCCGAATAAATACACCTTTTATTTGACTGATTAACAGATCTGATTATACAAACGCCAACACAGAGCTCTGAAATAACAGGACCAATCAGCGAGACAATGACTGTACATTCTTGGTGTGACCCTCCCTTATTCTGAACCCCTTACCCACCCACCCACCGCCCCCCCGCCCCAACTATGGAACTGAATCACTAGTGCCTTTTCTGTACAAGTAAAGCTCACCTACCCTCTACAACCCTCTAGCACCCTCCCGTTTCAGTGCACTGTCTGTTATCTACAGGTTTGGGGAAGTTTGGCCAAATGTAGAACCGGGTGCCATGTTGGACCTTAAGTGCCCTCTACACAGGATAGTGTATCTTTTTTTGTCATGTTTGTTGAGTGTAGTCTAGCAGACAGTGCTGCTGTCATAATAGTGTGTGCACTGTTTTAAGAGCTTGTAGTGTAATAGCATAGTAATGTTTTTGCATTTTGGTTGAAATGCAACCAGCCAAAATTCTCTTGACATACAGGTCTGGGTTGAAGTAACTTCCTTAAATCATAAGTCTTTCTTTCTCTCTCTCGCTCACACACACGCATGCACGCACACACACACATACACGCACAAATACTGGTATGTTTGTCCCTTCATCTTCAAAAACAAGTCTGTTTGCAATTAAGTTTCAGGGAAGGTCTTTTTTTTGTTCTCAATCTCTTCCTCTGACCAAGCATGACTTGCCGCACATACATCATCACACAATCCTGCCTATGGTACCCTTGAGCAGTTCCTACTGTCAAAACACTAACTGTACCATCACAAGAATGGATGGACAAAACACCCTCACTTGCATTCCTGTAATCAATCTTTTCAACCCAACTCATTCTTCTTCTCCTCCTACACACCCCCCTTGGTCTCCCATACCCATTTACTCTCATGTAACAGACAGTCTTGTATGTAACACTGACAAATACTCGTCCTCAGCGCAACAGCCAGGAGGAGAGAGGAAGGGGGAGGGAGAACAAGGTGTGGGAAAAGGGGTAGTGGAAGAGAGGGCGAGTTTTTCTCCTTGAGGAGAAAGCAAAAGGAGAGAACGGGGAGGGAAAACTGTGTGCCTACAACCCTCTTTCTCTCCACATCTTTGTGATGGAGTTGAGGGAGGAAGAACAAGGGAGGTGGAAGGTGACTGAAGTGGAAAGGGGAGAGACGGAAAGCTGGGTGAAGTGTGTTGGTCTTCATGTGTCCTGGCCGTCGGTGGCAGGGTTGTCGTTGGCATTGGGCAAGTCTGAGTCGGTCTCCCGGCTGGATATGCGGTCCAGCTCCGCCTGTACATCGCTTAGGCCCAGCTTTGACCCTGCATCAAGTGCGGGTAGATACATAAAAAATATTACTATATCACAGCAAACAAGCATTTTGGCCAGGGTGATAAATGACACAGCATTGTGCGGTTTAGGCATAATGTCTTATTAAATTATAATTATTAATTATAATTAAAATTAGTGCTGGGTGAAATATATAATATTAGCAAAATATTCATTTGAGAAGAAGAACAACTGCAAGACAAGTTAGATAACAGACAGAGGAGTGCGCACTGTGATAGAGATGTGGTAAAATACTTTGACTTTAGCTTGTTAATTGGATTACATTTTAAATGTTTATTAATGTCATTAATATGGTATAGATAGTGTGGAACAATTTGTTTACATCCAGGTTTATTGCAATTATTTATATTGCAATAATAGAAATGTGATCATTTGCTACATTTTCTCTCTGTGTTTTTTTTTTCCAACAAGACCTTTGGTAATACTGAATGTGTTTTTGTTTTGTCTGCATTTTAGTTCTTATTTTATTATTATGCATCAAACATTTCATCTTTACAAACGTCCTTATTGAAAGAGACAAATGTGTCTTTGTTACCCATTGTATCACAGTTTAATAAGTGTGCTTTATTTTTCATGTAACAGTACCAATATGATCTACAGTATCTAGTTCAAAACAGGTCAAAGTGGGCAGTACACTTTATTTAAGGTAATTTTGAGCTTTTCTGATAAGTTTCAAAGTTGCATTGTGAAAGATGTATAAAGATAGTTCTAACTGGAAATGATCTGCCTTGATTATCCAGCCATTTCACAGAGAATGAACACATATTAGGCATACAGTATCAATATAGTATATGGCCAATATGTTGAAAAGTATCATGTGTTATGTCCATATCTGGAGTAGAGGACAAGAGAGTAAAAAGGAGAGAAAATAAAGGATGGCAGATGGGAGGTAGAAACCAAAAAGAAGCAATGAGGAGTAACTGAAAATGGCATTAAACCCCAAAAACTGAATAAATAAGCACTTTTTCCTCTACTCAACAAAACCACAGCAATGTAACAACCTCTACCACCTAGTGTGCATTCTCACCTGACTTGCGTACTGTTCCAGGTGTGTTGTTTCCGCCACCTGGCGTCCCGGGCCCCCCTGTCCCTGCTTTCTTTGTCAGTAGACTGTTGAAGAAATTGGCCAACACGCCCTCACTAGTCTGACCTGCAGCATACAGCACAGAGACTAGAGTTAAAAACACACATACACACAAAGTAATGCACCAACTACGCAAATGGTCATGGGTTGATGTGTGCAGCGACGAAATGCATACCCGACTGTGGCATGGCGTTAGCTACGTTGGCCGCTGCGGAGCGATTACTCGTCCTGGGGGAGCCGGCGGGTGCTCTACTGGTGGTGTCCTGTGAACAACAACAAAGTTTTATTCCACACACACATATGGACACTGCGAGGAGCTTTCCTTAATCTTGTGAGCCAAAACTTGACAAAAGAGGAGCACTCACCACTGGTCGCCCTGCTGTCACAGCGGGCTGTTTGGCAAGCAGCGACTGCAAATTAGGGCACAATATGCACACTCATTCCAATTAGTATTTAATTAACATATCAGAACCCTTCAGTCAGATTTAATTGGAGTGCAGACAAGCAGCAAACCAACTGACAGTAACAAAACAGGAAATGATTTCTGACCTGCAGTTTTACCAGAAACACTTGGTCATCTTCTGCCTGAATCTCCTTTTCATGTACAATCTGGTGACAAGCAAAACATTTTTAAATCGCTTACAGGCTTTCCTTATAGCTCTACTAAAGCTAAAAAAATAGATTGGATAACTCTAATGATCCCTGCAGGGATATTAGGTAAAGCTTAGCATCCCCGGACATTGATGCAGAAGGTAATAAAACATACTATTACAGCAATAATCAATTTGTTGCGTAGCTTGCCTCAGATGGTCTTTCAAAGTTAGCTGTTTTTTTAGTGGGTGCTTGTACCTTTCTGACTGGCGGTTTGACTATTACTTCCTCAAAGCTGTCGTCTGCTTTTACTGTCTGAAAGTTCTCGTGAAGTATGGCAATCTTCTTTTCATTGTCCCAACCTGATGGACTGAGAGAGCAGAGGAAGGGTTACGAACCAAATACAAGTGGCCCCACAGTCCTAGCACGTATACACACACAAAGGCAGCCTTACATGAAGACAGCATCTCTTTCTACCACTTGTGCCGGGCAATGGAAGGGAAAGCCGTACAGTCTGTGGACCAGATATTTGTACAGGATGTCCAGGTTTTTCATCTCCTTCACTGATGTGTAAACCAGAGATGCACCGTCTGACATGACTGTCAAGGACATTTTCAACAACCCAACCATCTCAAAATAATACACCACAGAGACAGAAAACCTACATCTCCTAATATCAGTAGCACTACAGAAATACAGATTATAAGCTTCGACTGCTACCAGTACACAAAACAACCAAAGCCATGTGCAATACTGGCTCATTTTCAAAAGCAATAACCCTTGAAAATCTAATACCGTTTCCACTCAGCAGTGACTGGATAAATTACTCTGAAAAACAAACCACTTTAAGCAGTATTGGGTATTCTATGGCTTTTATGGAACTCTCTTTACAACAAACTAATATCAACAACGGTTCAGATGCAGCTTACAGTGGTCAAAATACTACATTAACGGTACTGCTGGGAACTTTGGCCTGAGAACAAAACACTGTGACTGCCAGTCACTCCACCAATGATGGTGGTACAACATAACTGAACAGCTGGGCATTAGGAGAGTACAGGCCAAAATGTGAATGAATGCCTTATATTTCAGCATCTGACAAGAAAACTGCAGTGTCAGTGGTACTGATCAACAGCCCCACTAAATCCCATGTGTACACTGTTTTTTGGCCAATAGTCACATTTTGTTTTCTGACACTATCAATTTGAGTTTGTGAACTTTTTCTAGCCTTGTTTGCTTTTCAGAAACAATGTTCAGTGAAGGATACACTGCAGACAGAAACGTCTGATGTGAGACTGGATGAGGTCCAAGTGTTCGTCTCTATAGTCGTGCTCCTTCTCCAATGTACTGATGGCGTCACACTGAGGACAAATAAGTAGGCGTCAGACGCAGGTGAATGTGTGTTAGTAGATGCAATGAAAAAAGGACCATTCAATTTTGAAATGATTTAACAATTCCACACAGGTTTCATTAGTCCAAGAATATTGTACAGCACATTGAGAGCCAAGTACACTTAGACTTTAAGGTAAAAGTAAAATATGTTCTCACACATAGGCTATGTTTATAAGCTAGTAATAAGGGTGTGTGCGTGTGCGTACCTTGGTGCAGACCACCACCACTGGTATTCCCAGGTTGTGTGTAAGTGTGTTGTCTCCTAACGGCAGCAGCACACACTCCTCCTCTTCACTCCTCCTCTGCAGGGTACCATCCTCCCCACTGCCTGGCTCTGTGTATTCCTGGAACTGTTTTACAACTACACATACAACATTAAGATACACAAATAATGATGAAGCAAATAGTAAACACCATTTTAAATGTGGCATTAATATTCTCATAAATGGCCTCTTAAGACAAAACCCAATTCAATGTAAAGCTTTTTCCAAAGGCTTTGATAAGGAGGTTCCATATTCAAGAAGTGTTGTCATGCTGCCAAGAGCATCTTCTGTGTTATATTTCAGCCATTCTGTTTCATTCTGAGCATTTTCTGTTTCAACTTCATCTACTCGTCAGCCTGACTGCTGTCAGTATGACTCACGTCTGTGCTCCAGCTCCCGCAGCGTTTCCGGGGCGACCCGGAGTTTATCGATGTGTTCCCTAGCGACGGCGGCCCACTTCTGGAGCGAGTCCAGGGCGTTCCATGGCCGCGACATATCAACTGTTATCAGCAGCAACGTGTTGCCGATTGAGTCCACTGGCACAGCTACTCCCTGCAGACCTTTGTGGTAAAGGTCTCCGTCTAACACCCAGGCATTACACCTAGTCTGGTCTAAAGACACACATATACACATTCAAGATATATACACATTACAGAGACATGCTGTTGTGTAAAAACATTTATTGGGTCTATAGACCGCAAGTAGTTGATCGTTACCATCAATGTCGTCGTCATGAACACTGAAGTAGAGGTATTCCAGGCCACGGCCTTTCATGAACTCTTCAACCCCCTGCAGTTTTGCAACCAAGGCTGTCTTCCCCGAACCCACCTCACCTAAAGACACACAGAAAATCGTAAAAAAAAAAAAAAATATGAAAATAGTTATAGTTAAATATTATGGATAGTAGACAAATTATGGGTAGTAGCCTCGTCCATGCCAGAATGCACATGCTATAATGATAATAATATTGGAGTTTAGTGCCTAAACCATATTCAGTTCATTCTTTATTCAGTTTGAACAAAGGGGAGCAAGAATTCAAATTTGGCAAAAGCATTCTAAGTGACATACTAACTGAAACCAACACACCGCTAAAGGTATACGATTTTCCCATGCAACCTGCTGCCCTCTGTCATGCTATGAGCTGCACTACTAATACACTTCAGAGTTAATACAATTAGTATGGTGTTCATCACACACTATCCAAAATTAGGATTGCACAAAATGGCAAAAATATTGGCTTGCAACTACAATTTTAATTAACGAATGATCTGCATTTACATTGAGTCATTTATTAATCATTTAGTTTACAAAATGTCAGAAAATAATGGCAACTGTCAATTACAATTACTATTTACTGAACAAACAGTCCAAAACCAAAGCTATTCTGTTTACTCTCACAAGGTGTGACAACAAAAAACATCACATCCTTGTTACATGTTTGGCATGTTTGCTTGATTACTTGCGCGATTAATTGATTAGAAAAATAGTTAGATATATATTGTCTGTCAATCATCTAAATGATTAATCAATATTGTTTCACCACTAAACAAATCAAGTGTAGCACACATATTGTAAACAATCCCTTTGACTAGAGCCACACAGCTTCATTATATTATTTTCATGAACAGCCCTAATATACTGTTGTATTTATTTTGACAATGGACGGGATCTGCATTTGTCCTGGCATCATTGTTGCATGTCATTGTTATTGTGAATGTTATAAGGGTAAGGCTGCATCTATTTTTGCACTTTGCCATATTATGTCCACAGGGGGACTCAATGCATCATAAGGGCAGATTTTTTCTGATATTGTCATGGATAGCATAACAGACAATGGTTGTTTAAAAAAAACGGTAACCAACTCGCCGATTAGCTCTAATGGGTAGCAGGCTGCGGATTATCCCAGGCGGATGTGTAGACAGTGTATGTGTGTGTGTGTGTGTTTGTGTGGACGAGAGCAGGACACGAGGATCGAGCGAGACGGGGAGGCACCCTTTCTCCCTCTCAGTCATATAAAGCCCCGCGGCCGCGTTAAGAAAACACAGGCTGATGGTTTGTCTTGTCCCCTCAGCATCATCTCCACCTAACTGCTACTAGCATCACTGGATGCTAGTATGACTTGCAGTGTTACAAAGCGGCCCGATTCTCTCTAAAGATGATGTGTGTGTGTGTGTGTGTGTGTGTGTGTGTGTGTGTGTGTGTGTGTGTGTGTGTGTGTGTGTTGGAAAATACACCTGTCTCTCTCTGCTAGCCGACGCACCCGCTACCAGGTTTGAACACAAAAGCACCATCAGTCAAGAATAAGCTAGCTTAGCTATCGAGCAGTAAGTCTACCCGAGCATACCAGGATGAGATGATCACCAAGCTAGCGATGCTTGTTGGCTAGCTAGGAGACTGCAGACATACAGATACCCACCCATAACCAGGACATTTTTCCCAGACGGTAGCTTAGATCTTGAATGGGTTGACACTTCACTCAGGATGGTGGACCTGCAGACAGAACAACCCCGTTACAAAACGGGCAAACAAGGCTTCTTCATTCATTAAAAAACAACGAGTGACAGCAAGGAGCTAAAGCGAGCTAGTGCTGCTGTGTCACCAGTCTGGTGCTGATGCTAGCTAGCCTCGTTAGCAAGCTAGCTGTCAAACCATCCTCATCCCAGCACAATGGACCCTCTGCGGCCACAAACCCTGCTCATAATAACCTCTTCTAATCTTAAATGTCCAATCGCCCACCATAAATCCTGTCCGTCATCCTCCTCTGGGTTGGAGTTCTCCAGTGTGCTCTTATGTCCAGTTGAGGTGGAGGATAATAATGCACTCCTCCCTGAAGTCGCCATCTTCGCAGGGCTTGTAAACTGAAGAGCGCCCGGATGTAGCAGTTGTGTGCTATCCTAGCATGGTGCACCGCACACCGGGGCCGGGGCGTGGTCCTGCCCGCACAAAACTGGGGTCCTTGTTCCAGACATAGCTCATCCGCACAGTGACATTCACCCCAAGTTATGCACAGAACGAGATTCTACAAACTATTATATTATTAACTTATCAAAAAAAAATGTGATATATATGTGCTAAAGTGGACATAATACTATGTAGCCTAGGCTTGTGTAAAATGGGACTGATACATAAATAATGAACATAGTTCATATAATAACCATGTATAATACCAGCGGGAATAAGGCTATTTTGCTTGTTTAGCTTTGCGTGTCCCCGCCAATTTATCAGATTGAATTAGGATAAATGGGCTTTCAAAGAGCCACACAAATCCTAAAATCGTCGTCTTATGCCTTGATTTGTGAAATATTTTGGCACCGGGCCTATTAAGCCTACTGATGGATATAATGCTGTAATAGCATATAATACCATTTGGATGCAATTCACATTATCTAGCACAGACAGGGTCGTAGCACAAAAATTCTGGGCCCTGGAGAAAGACATTTTCTATGGGCCCCTCCCCACATTCCCAGCTATTCATTCTAGCATCTTTTGGGGCCCTCCTCACATCCGGGTCCTGGGTACTCAGTCCCATTTTTCTCCCAGTCCGACGCCCCTGAGCATAGACTGCAGCCTAGAAGTTGAAATGAAGCAACAAAGATTTTCCAAAAGGTTAGACAGCATAATAGAACGATAACACAAGAAAAATAAGTCAATGCAAATTGCAACCTATTAAAATCTAAAGTAGGCCTATACACTTAGGCTATTCAGTTTTTAATCAGGCCGATTAGAATTCAGTCAGCACAGAACATCTGAATAAGAACTTCCATAAAGGCTAGTGCCACGTTACTTTTATACATGAAATGGATAAGCTGATAATTAGACAAGTAATTAGTACAAAGAAACTATTTGGAGACCAATGTACATGGAAATTGAAAAAATTGAACCAACTAGAAATAAAAACAAACGTGAAATATAGTGTTAAGAAACTTTTGAATTCGTCTACACCATGAATCTGGTGGGCACAGCGTGAACTTTAAATTAACTACCAAGTGGTCTCAGGTGTGCGGTCATCACTTATTACAAAACCGCTGAAGCACATCGCAGCCAATCAAAGCTGAGAACCGGAAAATCAGTTCCAGACGTGTCAGTTCTTTATAACAACCACGAGATGGCGCTGATACACTGTGCTCGGAGCTCGCTGGTCCCAGGGTAGGCGCTCTCTGCGGCCCCCGATGGAGCCAGCGGATTACGAACTCCAGTGAAGTGAAGCACCGTCCTCCTCCTCCTCCTCCTCCTCCCCATCTTTCACCCAGAGTAAACCCAGTAGCACGGAGCGCATCCTCGCCGTGCTCGCCCCGTGGGAATTCTGTTTGGCTGTCAGTGGCAAACCGGCCGAGCTTTGCAGTGTGGTGGGGGGGACTGAGGAAAACATTGACACAAAGAGTGAGGAAAGGGAGATGGGTCCGGAGGCAGTGAGGTATCCGTGATTGTCAAGCAGGCTAAACGGCGTTGAAGTTCTTCGGCTCCGCTCGAATCTTTTCTCCAGGTCGTTGAGGTGAGTTTTCTCTCTGCAGGAGATAGGAGCAGCCCGGATGGTGCACGTCTTACCCCGCTGCAGAGTGTAGAGGCTATTCCAAACATTTGGCAGGACATGTTTTCTATTGTCCTATAAGTGAAAGACATATGATGACATTAGATGTTTGTAGCCTGATCTATACCATGTTTATTGTTTAACAGCGTATGATACTTTGTGGATGTATAACTTATTCTGTAGAATAAAATACACCATAAAACCATATTTTTTTCGATCAGGCAACAACATAGTCGTCTATTCTAAAGAAATCTACAGTGATGTGAGAGATTTTTTTAAAATAAATACTAGAAAAGACCTTGTAGGCTGTGCTCTTATAAAGCCTCAGTTTTCATTTATTTCGGCTGGAGTCATAAAAACAAGATAAGAAAAATCTGCTTAATTCTCTGTCTCTTTTTTCCATTCCTCTGCTTCATTCACTCTCACTTGCTTGCCTTTCCCCAATTTTTTCTCTCACTCCATCTCTCTAATCCCCCCTCTCACAACCTCTCTCCTCACACTCATTGCTTCTCTCTCTGTCAGCTCTAATTACACTGTGAGTTCGCAACACTAGACTGCTTCACTTCTGATACTCTTCTCTGTCTTTTCTCACACCCAGCCGCCTTTCCTGTATCCACTCTTTCATCTGACACCTGTCATGATTAATGTTCCACATAGGGTGTGCATAACATGCCACATATAGTTCCTTAGCTGTATTGCTGCCTGTACTGTGTCTGGATGGCGATGTTACTCCTCTGATAATCAATACGTGACGGAGCAGTTACAGTATATAAATGTTATGGACCTGTGGCTAAATCATTAATTGCCCATCTGCCCCAGTCACTTTACACACGTGCACATGTGAAGGTGACACGCACACACATACGCACTCCCACGCGCGCACACACGTACACAAACACACACACACACACACACACACACACACACACACACAAAGTCTAGGGTTATGGCAATTAAGCTCGGAGTCTTGATTGATTGTCACAGCATGGAGATTAAGAGCTGACAGTAAGGATCCTTGGAAGGATTTTTAGACATGTTACACCGCCCAGCAATCAATCATTACTATTCTGGTTTTTGTTTGGGTAGTACTGTATTTGGATTTATACACAGATTTCAGAGCACAGAAAACCAAGCGTTCAGGCTTTTGTTAGTGGTGATAGCTTCTATAATCTTTTCTGTGTGGGAGAAACAATCCAGCCATATTGCCTATATATATATTCTATATATTTGTTCGGTTTTCCGCCTGTGACGTGTGATATGAAAATTCATTGACCCCTCTGGCAACGTGCAACATATGTGACATCTGATCTACTGGCAGATCCCACACACAGCTCTATTACAGTAGCTGTAAATATCTTCCACATCCTCCGTCACTTAACAGTGTCACCTGCTGTCTCCGGAACAGACAGGCATATGCTGCTTCCCGCAAACCCCCCCCCCCCACACACACGCCAACATGTTACCAACATGCATCGAGGCACATACGGGAACACAACGAACGACACAGCACCTACACACAGGTTTGCTGGTTGTCACACACCTGCCCTTCTGCTCTGTTTTATGCTTTATTCTCTGTATACAACCCATTCAAAGAGCTTAACTAAAAATAATCACAACTAGCCAACACACACATGAAACATGAATTATGGAAGACAGAGAGAGAGAGAGAGAAACATTCAGGTCAGATTCAGACCCAGTTCCAAGAGCTTCACTCCCCAAGGATGGTACTAGTAGACCGCTGCATTAATATTCAGTTTGTGCCATGTAGCACATCAGACCTGCGGTTATCCTTGTTTGGAACTAACTGGACTGCTATAGTTTCAGCCCAGTTATCCATAAACAGTATGTAGGCTACTGGGGAAATGGATCCATGCATTTTAAGATTATTATACAAGCAGTACAGTGTTTCCGTAATAGTAATAAATGTTTAGTGTCAACTGGATCCTGCTTTAGAAATTGTAGCCTTTAAGTAAAGAGCACATGTTAGGAGGTCATTAAAGTATTATTGATGATGCTGCAGTGCAAGTGTGCAATCTACTGTACTGTACTAAGTGTACTATTCTATACTTCACTGGTTGATACATGTGTCTTAACTTTCCATTACAAATGAAGCTAGATAGATAGATAGATAGATAGATAGATCCAAAATATGGGAAATTATGGTGTTACAGCAGCAAACATACATCGGTCACACAGCACAGAATGTAAATATAAATGAAATAATAGGATACAATCTACATACATACAATATACATGAAATAATGATAATATTAGGAATAAATATATAAGAACAAATAACTGAATATATACAGGCTGGGAAAACAAAATGTGCAACTGCTTAAATAGTATGCTAAAATGTAAATAAACAAATTGTACAGGTTGCAATTAGTGCAGTATTGTGGTGTCTCAGAGTCTTATCTAGCACCCAGTGGTGACGTGTTAAATAGTTTTATTGCCTGTGGTCGGAATGATTTCCTGTAGCGGTCCGTGCAACATCTAAGCTGTCGGAGCCTCTGAGAGAAGCTGTCCTCTGTCGGACCAGTGTGGGGTGGAGAGGGTGGTCGGGGTTAGAAACAGCAGATGGTTAGCTTAGCTTAGCATAAAGCAAAGAAACAGATAGATTACCTTTGTCTAAAGGTAACAAAATCCATCTAAAGCTAACTCAAAGATTATAATCTAGAGGTTATAATCTTTGAGTGATCTTTAGATGGATTTGACGACTGAAAAAGCTAGCATGGATCTGTCTAGAGTCTAGACAGATCATTGCTAGCTTTTTCAGTCTTTATGCTAAGCTAAGCTAAGTGTCTGTAACAGACGGACAAGAGTGGCATCAGTCTTCTCTTCTAAGAAAGCAAATAAGCGCATGTCCCAAAGTGTCGAACTATCCTTTTAAAGGTCCTGAAAACCCACACAGGTGTTTTAACTACTTCTTAATAATTACATCCCTGGTCTGGTTGGAACTGGGTGGAGTTACGCTGGAAAGTACGTCAAGGCACAAGAGTATCACTAGGAACTATAAAGGTGTTGTTTTTTACACTCGAACAGGTGCAACAAAGAAAGACGAGATTGAGGACGATGTTAATCAAGCTGAGTCTGCACACACCCACACAGGTCTAATTAAGCATAATAATAAAAAAAAAAACTGTGTGGGTGGTTGATGGATGTGCAGGGCCTTTAAGATCAAGAGTTATCCCTTGTTACACATTAAACATTATTGCCATGCATATGTCAAATTGACCATAAAGCTCTTGTGAGATGTGTTATATATTTGAATACCTGGAAGTAGTTGTTAGATTTTGAGTAGAAAATGAGAGCTCTTGAACAAATGAAAAGCGGCAGACATTGTGATGCAGAGCCATTTAATTTGTGGCTTTTAATGTAAAATTTGATTTAAACTAATTTCTTGATTAAGAATTCATTTCACATTAACTTGAGGGAAAACTGTGTCAATGTCGCAGCGATTAGATGATGCTTTATGGTAATCTATTTTGGTATTGTGAACATTATACACGGATGAAACCTGAGGAGAAACCTTGCCGATGTGTTCTGGTTACTCAGCAAAGCAAGCAAGTGTGTATGTGTGTGTATATGTGGTGTGTGTGTGTGTGTGTGTTTGTGTGTGTGTGTGTGTGTGTGTCTGTCTGTTTGTATGTGCATCTGTGCATTTGTATGCACATTTATATGGAATGTGTACATCCAAATGCGTCTCTGCATTAACATAAAAAGGCTTAATTGTGTTTGTTTGTGTTCATGCTGGACCATATGTGTGTAGTTATTTGGGGACCTTGTCTGATATTCAGTAGCTTCAGAGTCCTGACCTTGAACAGTTTGAGTGCTGTCTGCTTAGTCAGGACCTCTGCATCTGCTCATGTCAAAGCAACAACAGTCCAAATGCACTGCAGTGCATGGGATTTTTTTTGTACTGTGTGTATTGTATATACTGTATGTATTGTATATACTGTATTTATGTATGTATGCAGGCATATACGTACTGTTTGTATGTATGTATGTTTATCTATCTATCTATCTAGTGTATCTATCTATCTATCTAACTATCTATCTAACTATCTATCTAACTATCTAACTATCTATCTAACTATCTATCTATCTATCTATCTATCTATCTATCTATCTATCTATCTATCTATCTTGTAAGTGACCCTGTCTTTTATCCTCTCTCCCTCTCCGTGCAGTGTGTTATTGTGCGTTCAGCATGAGTAACATCTACGAGTCTGCAGAGGCCACACTGGGCTTCATCAGCTCTCCATGCCTAGCCAAGGTGGAGCTGAGAGTGGCCAGCCGGGGGATCTCGGACCGCGATGCTCTCTCCAAACCTGACCCCTGCGTGGTGCTTAAGATGCAGTCGCACGGCCAGTGGTTTGAGGTACAGTAACTTAGTGGGATGAAGGGCTGAAGTGAGAGGTGGGGTGGGGTTGGGGGTGATGCAGTTTAGAAAGACAAAGCCAGAAAAGGAAAATGTAATAGTTACATCAGTCAAAGTGTTCTAGCTCATAACACTCACTGCCCATCGTAAGACATTCTCAGTAAGAGCAGCAGGTTTGTGTATGTGCTTTCCATCCATACTGATATTTGAACTATTTTCTTTACAGAGCACGTAGAACAGCCCATATAACTGACTAGCATTAATAAAAGCTTCCAAATTCCTTCGTGGCATGACATGATAATGCTTTGATGCTTTTCATGAACAATTTATCTTTGCATTAGACTCTCAGAGTTTCATTTTCTCTTCATTGTTTTGTTCCTTAATTAATTAATTCCGCTGTAGAAAGCACTTGTCATAGAATTGTTAGGCGAAATGATGGTGTATAATCAAGGACCCACGCTGTCATGAAGAGCTGTGATTGTGTCGCTAACCTTCTCACGTTAAATTGCAGGTTATGTTTAGTTCTAATAAATTATGGATGCTAATTGTCACAGTAGCCAACTGAAATCATCTTTTGGAGATTGGTGCACAGATTGAATTTGCTGTTGTAAATATTTGATATATTGTCACCTTAAAATTGAAAGTGTGCTGGGTTTGTTGCTCTGATCATCATAGCTTTCCAAAACAAGTTGTCTGCCCGAATCATTTTTTCTGACCCGATCAGGTATTGAAAATAAATCAGGTATTGGAATCATGCATTTTATTGGGCACATTGTACACAATAAAAGCTCACTAATAGATTCTAGAATAGAAACGGAGAACTGTCAGTGCTTTCTGGTAGTAGGTGTTTCACCTCCTCTCCTCTTTGAGGGACTTCAGATGGACTTCAGATAGAATCTCCTTAAAGAAACATCTTATTCCCACTGAAGGTGGCGTAGTAGCACACATATTAGCTGAACTTTGTAAATGCACATTCAGGGAAATTCAGGAAGAATTGGGTCTTTATGTGTCTTTCTTTCGCTTTCCTATATTTCTGGGAGAGACAGAAATGCTAAGTGCACTGTCTTCCTTTTAACTATGTACTGTAGAAACACACACACACATACAATGTTAGTGCAGTGACCCACTCTAACAAATACACGTACATGGATTCACGCATTACACACACACACACACACACACACACACACACACACACACACACACA